>NC_073355.2:5742500-6342500 GCF_027580225.2 Misgurnus anguillicaudatus
TGTCATTGTGTAGGGTAAAGACAGTCAAATTGTTTAGTCATGTTGTCAATATAACAGTTTACTCTGGAGGGATGTTCTGATGTAAACTATGGCTAAAGTTTTCATGACAATTATTGTATTGTAAATTGTAATTTACACCTTAGTATAAGTTATGGGGGAGTTTGATTGCAAGAGACTGGACAAAATGTACATTTACATTTTTACTGTGTGTACTGTAATTTGTTGACAGATCATGTCATTGCGATTACATAAAGGAAATACAGCACAAAGAAAAAAAACCAAATTAGAAATGTCAACATAGGACAATCTCCTTAGGGAAAACTTTACATGCAGTGCTTTGGGCTGCCAGTGAAAGTCTAATAGACGTCTAACCATAACCCAAGAATAGATGATGCGTACAGAAATGAAAGCAACCACCTTGAACACCTGTTGACTTTGCTTACATATTGGAATATCATACATCTTCAAGTTATTTTGGCAAAAATGACATGTAACCAAATTCAAGGTTATTTAGGGTAGAAGTGGGTTACTCATAGCCGGACTATATTGGGTCTATACACTGGGACTGTAAGAACAGTAATGATAACATTTAATTATCATGTAGATCACAAAAGTAAGTAACACACATTTGTAATTTGGCACTGTTCTTCTGATGGTTTCATGCATATACATTATATATGGGTTGACTTTAAACAGAGTGGATTTGTCATTGCATCAGCATGACAATAAAAATGACACCCTACAAGGCTTATATCCCTAAAGCCTTCATCTAAACAACTATATCTGCAACTTTTGTGCTGACCAAATGAAAGTGTAAATGTTTGTTAATAATCATGCTACTGACCTGACGTCATTCCTGTATCAGTCTTCAGTCACTTCAGTTCTTTGAGTTTGTTGCCACTTTATAAACTCTTATTTTACCCCTGTTACTTTCCCTTTCTGACTACAGGCCTCAGTTCAGGGTTGCACAGGGGCGGAAAGTTCCCGGTAAATTTCCAGGAATTTTCTATGGGAACTTCATCTGTGAAATTTTGGAAATATTCCAAATTGGAAACTTAACAGGAATTTATGGGAATTATTTGGAAATTTAGGTAAATTTATATTAACTGTATCATGTACAAACTTTTGTCTTGGTCATAAGCAGACATGCATGCAAGGTAATACAAATTTTGAAGAATCCTGATACTTATGCTCATCAAGCCTGGAGATAGACATTTTGATATTTTGTGTGCAGGATTCAAAAAATGATCCATGCATACAGCGAGGAAAATAAGTATTTGACACATGAGCATTTTTATCAGTAAGGGGGTTTCTAAGTGGGCTATTGATACAAATTTCCACCAGATGTAGCCATCAAGCCAAATATTGTATTCATACAAAGAAATCAGAACATTTAAGTATACAAGTTGAGTCATAATAAATAAAGTGAAATGTCACAGGGAATAAGTATTGAACACATGAAGAGAACAAGGTGCAAAATGGCATAGAAAGCCAGGAGATCACCTAAAAAATCTGTCAGTATTGAGAGAAAAACCCTGCACCCTTTCAGTACTAAATGATATTACCTGCTTTAGTCTTAATTGATGGCCTATAAAGGCTTCTCATTACCCAGGAGGCACACAGAAAAGACTTCTTGATGGGTAAAAGCAAAGAACTTTCTCAAAATCTTCGTAATCCTATGGGATTGGTTATAGGCGCATTTCCAGAATTCTGAATGTTCCTGTGAGCACTGTGGGGGCCATTATCCGGAAATGGAAAGAGCATCACTTCATCATAAACCAGCCACGGTCAGATGCTCCATGTAAGATCCCTGTCCAAGGAGTCCAAAGAATAATCAGGAGAGTTCTCGAAGAACCACTCGGGCAGAACTTCAGGAAGACCTTGCATCAGTAGGTACTGTTGTTTCAAAGAAAACTATAAGCAATGCACTGAACCGCCATGGCACCCAGGCACGCTCACCACGCAAGACTCCATTGCTGAACAAAAAGCATGTTGAGGCTCAGTTAAAGTTTGCGAAAGGGCATTTGGAGGAGTCTGTGGATTATTGGGAGACTATAGTTTGATCAGATGAAAGCAAAATTGAACTTTTTGGCAGTCATTCTACACACCATGTTTGGAGAGGAAATGGCACTGCCACCACCCCAAGAACACCATACCAACAGTTAAGTTTGGGGGTGAAAGCATCATGGTTTGGGGCTGCTTTTCAGCAAGGGGTACTGGCAGACTTCATATTATTGAAGGCAGGATGCATAGAGAAATGTACCAAGAAATTCTAGATAAAAATCTGCTGCCATCTACCAGAAAGCTGAAAATGAAAAGAGGGTGGACAAACACTAGGCCAAGGAAACAATGAAGTGGTTTCAAAGAAAGAAAAACAAGTTGCTTGAATGGCCCAGTCAATCATCTGACCTAAATCCCATAGAAAATATATGAAGAGAACTGAAGTTCATAAAAGAGGCCCAAGATTTAAAAAACATTTGTGTGGAAGAATGGGCCAGAATCACTCCTGAGCAATGCAGACGACTGGTCTCTCCATACAAGAGGCGTCTAGAAGTTGTAATCACCAACAACGTTTTTTTTAAAAAGTATTAAATAAACTGTCTGCAATACTTATTCCCTGTGTCATTTCACTTTATTTATTATGACTCAACTTGTATACTTAAATGTTTTGAATTCTTTGTATGAATTCAATATTTGGCTTGATGGCTACATCTGGTTGAAATTTTGTATCAATAGCCCACTTAGAAATCCCCTTACTGATAAAAATTCTGTGTGTCAAATACTTATTTTTCCCGCTGTATTATGGAGGAATGCAAGTACATGCAGGGTGTGTGGCCTCAATGGCTCTTCAGCAAGCAGTGTGCTGTGTGCATGTGACTGAAGAATAGAAATTTAACTGAAATTGCATTAAATCTTGTTTTTAACAAAATTACGCTGCAAGATTTTTTTAAATAACATTTAAGTTCCCTGTAATAGACGGTTTCAGCAGTAATAAACAAGCGGCTGTCGTGGTCCGCACATAACTTCTGGTAAACTCCGCTAAGAATAAATAACAACAAAGGTCTTAAAATGTAGTTTATTTATATAACAAGTCAAAAAACAACACCTAGATTACCCAGGAAACCAAAACCTTTGTTATTTTCGACAAGACATTTGTTCAAGAGATCAGTTTAGCAACTAGTCAGACAATTAAAAAAACGAAACTGGAAGTAATGTTCGCATCGGGACGTGTATCGCGTCAACGAACATGCGTCCGATGAAACCGTCTATAGGCAACTCTGCATTTTTTCAAATTCCCAGTTTATTCCCATTAATTCCTGTTTTAGCAGATTTAATTTAAAGGGCCAGTTTACATTTTAGACAACTGTTGTAAAAACAAATAACATTATAAAGTATTACGAAGTGGTGAGGTACAGAGACAGTTTCAAATGCTATGTTTTTGTGTACTTGCTCATTTTCCTGTTTATTTTCTAACCATAAAAGTAACAGATTGCAGCTTTCACTGCCAAAAAAAGTTTAAATATTTTACTGGAAAATAAAACGAAGGCATTTTATGCAGTAGGGAGACATCTGTATAGCCACATATCTGATCAGTAATACTCAGCTCTCAACAGATGTTCTTTATAAGCTTATCATTGTACAATTTCACAATAATGAAGCGAAACAATGACTCAGCCCATCTGTGTTTATTGGTGTCCTCACTGCCTAATGTAAAGAGACACTTATGGTGCCATCCACCATAATTAAAAGATATTTGTAGATATGCTTTTTAAGCAGAAGGGATTTTAAAAGCCTCTCCAACATTACTGGAAGAATAGTGAATATTATTCAGAGTTTATCAAATCTGTTTACCCTTCATTTCAGGGGGATGAGCATCTCCTTACTGTGAGCATGTGTGTTTGTGCACAGATTATACACCACATGTCTGATGTCCTGTATTATTACACAGCTCGTTGATATGCTTGATTCACAACATTTGCAGGTATGCTATTTTCCAGATAACAAACACTCAGAACTAATAACACACTGTAACCCGGATGCTGCAAATCATTTTGACAGGTACAGTTTAATATTACACAAAAATGTATATAGATATGTATTTTAATATCATATATGACATTAAATGATTAAATCAAATAATGTGTTTGTGACTGAATTTGAACGTCTTGTCTTATCTTAAAACTAAAGTAAATGTGTTTTCCTCGCAGAAGGTCTGTATTCGTTAAGCATGCAGAGCTAATAATACATTTCTACATAAAACATAACTTGCGTCATCGTTTACTTTGTAGCTTTTGCATATCGTTAACATGTAAGCTAACACACACTTACACACTAAAAGAAACCGTGAATCTGATAATTGGTGCTCTTTTACAAAGCTCTGACTTCCTTACCAATGTATTTTAATTCCCTCACACTCATAGCTAACACCAGACCAGTCTCATAGTGAATAAATTAGCGCGCCGGGTTGGGGAAACCCAGGCTATCACACTCATGCAATTCTTCATAATTCAACAAATTCTTACAAAATAATTAGTAGAGTCCATGGTCTTCATGCCCGTAGTCAGCTATGAGGCCACCGAGGTCAGGAAATTTTTCATATAAAAAATTAAATTTGAATTTTTGGCTCAAGCAGCTGTGAGACTCCCATTGTGAAAAATCCTCTTTATACGTAGTGTTTAATGTTTTAGGAATTCATGTAAATAATGTTTAGGAGTTAGCCACAAAGCCATGCTGAAAACATTCATAAGAGCACAAAACAAAGTGTTTATATAGCCTAATATTGCCTATTAAAACCATTAATATAAGTATTGTTGGATGAAAATAAATAAACTATCCGCCCCAATGTCCACCCCCCAAAACATATAGACAGAGTGTGTATCCAAAGTGTAAAATGCCAAAAAGGTTCAGACAGAATCTATAAGATCCCAGGTAAAAAAAAAAAATTCTTTGTATATTAACTACAAACTTAGTGCACAAAATAGAAGAAATTATGTTTTTTGAGGAAAACATACCAGGATTTTTCTCATTTTAATGGACTTTAATCGACCCCAACAGTAAACGGTTTGAATGAACTTTAAAATTGCAGTTTAAAATTGCAGTTTCAACAAAGTTGAAAAATATGCACTTTTAAACTACAACTTCTCGTCTTTCTCCGGCTGTGTGACGAGGCAGCGCGACCTCACACGTACTGTAATTGTGTAATGCCGTGGAAAGGTCAGGTGTTACATATATGAAACACACATTTGCGGACCATTTTAAACTGACACAAAGACATTAATTAGTATCATTTGACATTGTCATTCAACAACGTAGGAACGGTCCTCTTTCTCAACACTTGTAAACACTGGGGCCTAGTTTCGCATATGTCCTCCATGACCTCTTGACGTGATGACGTATTGCCTATTGTATTGCGTGAGGTCACGCTGGCGCGTCACAGGACAGGAGGAAGATGAGAAGTTGTGGTTTAAATTCAAAAAAGCATATTTTTATTTTATTGTCAAAAATGACAATCGTTTTGCTATATAAGACCCTTATGCCTCGTTTGAGATCGTTTAGAGTCCTTTGAAACTGCATTAAAACTAATAAGTGTTGGGGTCCATCAAAGTCCATTAAAATGAGAAAAATCCTTGAATGTTTTCCTCAAAAAACATAATTTCTTCTCAGCTGAACAAAGAAAGACATCAACATTTTGGATGACATGGTGGTGAGTAAATTATCTGGATTTTTTTCAAGAAAATGGACTGATCCTAACACTTAACATCCCTGGACCTCACTAATTTTCAAACCCTGGCTACGGCCATGATGGTCTTCTTTAGCCTGACGTTGTAATACTCAATTCTAGTCAGAATTTGAGTCTGATACCGCTCCATTGGGCTATGATTATGAGGTGTGTCTCAACCGAAAAATGCCTCTGCACTCAATTGGATAGACCTATGACCAATCAGAGCAACGGAGTGTATGACGTATGTTGAAATGACGTCTTTTGCAGCCTGACCGAACTGCTAGCTATTTCGCTACAATGACAAAACATTGTGATTATACTAAGTCTGAGTTAGCGAACGTACATCAACACCTACTATGTTTACAACATTTCATTTATATCACAACATTAAGTCATACAGTAAGACTATCTCTTACCATTTGTACATTAGTTGAACTTCATCCAGGATGATACCCATTACGTTTGCTTGAAAAATATCGGAGCCTAGCATGTCCCTCCACTTATTCAGCAGCCACGATTCCGGGGTTCCGAAAAGAAGCTGGCAACGACCGCTAATTATATCCATTTCGTCGTGCACGCCGAGTTGCATTGCCGTGATACCCATTTCAGTTACTTCTTTAACTTTGTCCTCCATAACTGCGACCAGCTTTTGCCGAATCCCGTAGAAGGACGGCAAAAACATCTTTCCGATCAACAAATGCCTTGCTCGCGTTTCTCTGTTCCTCTTTTTAAATCAATGCTCTGTATATATCTTTTAGAACAGACTCAATGTCAGAATCCACACATTTGAATTCTACAGCTGCAGCCATTTCAACAGATTCAACACACGCGCTCTTTGGTGACGTGGTTGATTACGTTACTGTTGATCATCTGTCCATCATCGTATAAAGACCGCCCTGACAATTTGATTGGTTCGACCAGCTTTGGGTCTAGCATAGAAGCTCCTCAACGGAAAAACCCCAGACCGATCTTCCTGTCTTTTAAAATGTTGTGGGCGGGGCTAAGATCGGCTGGCACCCAGGCTAGGTCTTCTTTAGCATTAACTTCCAAAATGATAAAGTTACTGTTTAAAGGGATAGTTCACCCAAAAATGTATGTCAATTGGTTTCTATGATGTTTTCATCAATAGATTATTCAAAACGCTGTGCTTTGTTGTGATATTGAGCATGGTTGCTTCAGCAGCATGTATGATATGGTCAGGAATTAATAAAATTATAGCCTATGGGACTGTCACGTCAAAGTTTAAGGTTGAATGACATCACAAAAGTCTGCCATACATCGGCTATAAGTAAATTGATGCCACATATGGAACAGTGTTACTGCATTATCATATCTTTACAATGTTGACATAAAACTTTTATAATTCGGTCAGGGCAGCTGGAAAAATATCTTCAGAAAAAATCTCCTATAGTCTTTTATGCCCTCTGTGTTTGCCAACAATGATAAAACACAGAATATGAATAAGGTATTTTCTGTTTGAGGGAGACAAATAAAGTGAAACCTTCAGATCTGTTTTATATATATTTTATATATATGTTACCAAAAATTCCTGACGCCCAAGTGTGTTTGTTTGGCATTTTGGGATAAAACTGAAATTTTGAGCTCCCAGCAATAAAAGAACCGATTGTGGATTGAAACTGCAGCAATTAAGTTTGGTTGGCAATCACAGTGTAAATGCATATAATGTAAACGACAGTAAATCAAAAGTTATCCAGGGAAGATGTGTGTTTTTGGAAAGAAGTAGCACAGCTGTTTTGTATAAATCTAATAAAACTAAAGACTCTTCTGAGATATGAAGGATGCAATACTATACTCGACTGGCAGAAACTCTGTGTGTTATGTCACATTTAAATTAGCTAAATATAGATTAATTACACAGTAAAATGTCCTTCTAAATAAATTATTACTTACATTAGTTTCATTTTTCAAGTGCTCGTAGTTCAAAGTAAACATGACTTTCTTATCAATGGTCACACAATAAGACCCTGTGCATCCTGACACCAATCAGATTTCTTTCATGATATTTTGAGAAGCTTCTTGCCAATTTCAGCTCAAGCTTATGTAAGGCATGTGAAATCAAATAATCTTATTCATTTTACAACATACACACGAAAGGCTTAATTATACACAAAGCACTGAGAAGATGACATCATCGTTACAAAAGAAAGCAGGACCTCATTAAAAGTACACTAATAGAGTAATCATGATTAATAGCCTATAAGTGTCATTATGTAATCACATGAGTATTAGACGTAGCGTAAAATATGAAATGGACTTTTTGCACTTGCAGCAGCAGCAAACGCAGTGATTCAGCTGCGTAAAATTTGTGATATCACACAGGACATGAATGTGATTACATTATAATGATCGCACACTCACGCCTCCACGGCTTCGGGCTGTACCGACGCCAACACCTGACGCCCAGACATGTGTTGTGTGGGACGTCGGTGGCCATGTTACTCAATTTCGACACCAACATTGTATAACAACAAGCTGTTAGGGCCATAGTCAGAGTCCAGCCAGGCCAGAGGAGAGATGAACCAGCACAAGGTCACGTTTTCAAAAACATGCATGTAGCTGAAGAAAGGTTGAAACCGTGCAATTAGCATGCAGTAACAGAAGCAGACTGGAATATTGTAAGTACAGAATGTTATTACATGTTATCATGAATTATAAGTGCAAGCACGAAGAGGTTTGATGGTCAATATTAGAAAGAAAAATGGAGAAAACTACGTTCAAACACCAAGGCAAAGGTATTGCTGGCAATTTAGGGAGATACAGTGAGGAAAATAAGTATTTGGACACCCTGCTATTTTGCAAGTTCTCCCACTTAGAAATCATGGAGGGGTCTGAAATTGTCATCGTAGGTGCATGTCCACTGTGAGAGACATAATAACAATGAAATAATCCAGAAATAACAATGTATGATTTTTTTAACTATTTATTTGTACAGTATGATACAGCTGCAAATAATTATTTGAACACCTGAGAATGGTGTTTGCAATAACAGAGGTCAAACATTTCCTGTAGTTTTTCACCAGGTTTGCACACACTGCAGGAGGGATTTTGGCCCACTCCTCCACACAGATCTTCTCCAGATCAGTCAGGTTTCTGGCCTGTCGCTGAGAAACACGGAGTTTGAGCTCCCTCCAAAGATTCTTTATTGGGTTTAGGACTGTAGACTGGCTAGACCACGCCAGAACCTTGATATGCTTCTTACAGAACCACTCCTTGGTTATCCTGGCTGTGTGCTTCGGGTCATTGTCATGTTGGAAGACCCAGCCTTGACCCATCTTCAACGCTCTAACTGAGGGAAGGAGGTTGTTCCCCAAAATCTTGCAATACATGGTCATCCTCTCCTTAATACAGTGCAGTGGCCCTGTCCCATGTGCAGAAATCACCCCCAAAGCATGATGCTACCACCCCCATTCTTCACAGTAGGGATGCTGTTCTTGTGATGGAACTCATCATTCTTATTCCTCCAAACACGTTTAGTGGAAATATGACCAAAAAGTTATATTTTTGTCTCATCTGACTATCTCCCATGACTCCTCTGGATCATCCAAAAGGTCATTGGCAAACTTAAGACGTGCCTGGACATGTGCTGGTTTAAGCAGGGGAACCTTCTGTGCCATGCATGATTTCAAACCATGACCTCTTAGTGTATTACCAACAGGAACCTTGGAAACGGTGGTCCCATCTCTTTTCAGGCCATTGATCAGCTCATCCAGTGTAGTTCTGGGCTGATTTCTCACCTTTCTTAGGATCACTGAGACCCCACGAGGTGAGATCTTGCATGGAGCCCCAGTCCGATAGAGATTGACAGTCATGTTTAGCTTTTTCCATAATGATTGCTCCAACAGTAGACCTTTTTTCACCAAGCTGCTTAGCAATTTCCCCGTAGCCCTTTCCAGCCTTGTTGAGGGGTACAATTTTGTCTCTAGTGTCTTTGGACAGCTCTTTGGTCTTGGCCATGTTAGTTGTTGGATTCTTACTGATTGTACGGGGTGGACAGGTGTCTTTATGCAGCTAACGACCTCATCTAATTTAGGATAATAAATGGAGCGGAGGTGGACATTTTAAAGGCAGACTAACAGGTCTTTGAGGGTCAGAATTCTAGCTGATGTGTTCAAATACTTATTTGCAGCTGTATCATACAAATAAATAGTTAAAAAAATCTGATTTCTGGATTTTTTTAGATTATGTCTCTCACAGTGGACATGCAAATACGATGACAATTTCAGACCCCTCCATGATTTCTAAGTGAGAGAACTTGCAAAATAGCAGGGTGTTCAAATACTTATTTTTTCTCACTTTATAAAGGGATAGTTCACCCAACAAATTATTTTCTTTACTCTCATGTTGTTACAAACCTATACGTTTCTTTGTTTTCACAAAGTAAGATATTTTGAGTAATGTTTGTAACCAAGCAGATCTGGGGCACCATTGACTTCCATTGTATTCTTTTATCCTACTATGGAAGTCAATGGGGCCTCTGATATGTCCGGTTACAAACATTACTCAAAATATCTTCCTTTGTGTTCATCAGAACAAAGACATTTATACAGATTTGTAACAACGGCATGAGAGTAAGTATATTTTTGGGTGTACTATCCCTTTAAGTTCAAAGTTAGGAGTTTGAAGTTTGAGTAAAAGTATTAATGATGTTTGATTCACTGTAGAAACGACTATTAGTGGCCACTATGTGACTGGTGAAGCATTGCGCTTTCAACGCAGAGCTAATGGGTTTGATCCCAAGAAAAACATGTACAGATCGAGTAAGGCGCTTTGGATAAAAGCGTCTTTCAAATTCATAAATGTAAATGTAATGAATAATTCCAGGGCGGATTTGATCGATCACTGTGTCTGGATGGTTGAGCAGATACAGGCCATGACCTGCAATGTACAGACATCAAAATCTGATGTAGCTGAACCACATCTTCAATAACTAAAATATCTGTGGGCAAATCAATGTCATAACCCACACGTCTCTCCGAGGAAGCTGTGTCACCACTTCAGCTCGTCTGATGTGAAATACTGCTGGACTTTTTCCTCTTCCTTCAACTGAGAAATTGAAGATATTGAGGCGTCTTCATTGACGGCACACTTCACATCAAAGCGCGCTGGATTCCGCTTGCTTTTGAAATGTCAGTTTGATTTCATTTGGGTATATGGCAGCTTCTCATGTGTTATTTTATCTTAGGAATGGGAAAGAAGATTCACGTGTGCACCACGGTACAGAAACGAAAAATGTTCACATAGCACAAACGCTTTTATGACTTTTGAATTTGCTGTGTTCGACAGAACAAATGAATACTTAAATACTCGAATAACTCAAGATAGAATATAGTCAAATTGAATATGCGAGCATTTCCACCTTAAAATAATTATCCTTTGGCTCATTTGTGCAGCCAGGTCTTTATGGGCTATAGTTTTAAAGTTATGCGACCGTGTCATCATGACCATTGGTACAAATCAAAATGAAGGTTTCTTTCAATGTAAACTTTTCGGTTCCTTACCAGTTGACAGATGGTTTTGTGTTAAGTGTATAACAACTCATTTAGGGTATAGTTTATGAGTTTCTTAGAATCAAACCTATGATCTTTGCACTGTTAACACATTGATTGCGCCCAACAGTACTACATGGAAAATATTCAAATATTAAAATTAGTTAAGTCAGGGTCTTATAAAATATTCATGTTGAGAAACTAAAATTCCTGGGTTTTTCTCTAGGGCAAACATTGTAGCTGAATGCTTTTAACAATGCACAGATTTTAATTAGGACACGGTTTGATATTAAAAGGATGGACCTCTTTTATTATGCTTTTATATTATTAATATAAAATCATATTTTTATTTATTTTGTCATTTTTGAGCTTGATTTTCCATCTGCTTCTGAATGACATCTTTTGTGTTTTACTGGTTTGGAAAGACATGAGGGTGAGTAAACGATGACAACATTTTTATTTTTGGATTTTGTCAAATGCTGAGTAAACCAACATGAGTGTGAATTTCTCTCTTGTGTCACAGAGTAACAGAGGCTATAATTCATTTCACAGCCAAATATGACGGAGGTAGGTAGAGCGAGTTAAGACAAAGACCATGAACCGTCATTATAACCGTCAAATGTCTGGCACTCTTTTGCACATGCATTTCTTTAGCTTATTGGTAAAGCTGAGAGA
The DNA here is from genome assembly GCF_027580225.2 of Misgurnus anguillicaudatus. Classification (NCBI taxonomy): domain Eukaryota; kingdom Metazoa; phylum Chordata; class Actinopteri; order Cypriniformes; family Cobitidae; genus Misgurnus; species Misgurnus anguillicaudatus. Next base: position 5,754,405 of record NC_073355.2, read on the forward strand.
TTATTAGAATGGGGCAATATAGCTAAATCATTGATATCTTGATTTTAATTGACTCTTGATATTTAAGGAAAACACCACCGTTTTCCAATATTTTACTATTTTCTTACCTCAACTTAGTCAAATTACTACATACCTATCTTTTTTCAATGCATGCACTTTTAATCTTTGTACAGCGCCTCGCGAATGTGTTCGCATTTATAATAATAATTTTTAATTTGTTACATTTATATAGCGCTTTTCTGCAGCACTCAAATCGCTTTACATATGAATGGGGAAATCTCCTCAACCACCACCAATGTGCAGCATCCACCTGGATGATGCGACGGCAGCCATATTGCGCCAGAATGGGCAAGTTTGGCAAGTTTGGCCAGGATGCCAGGGACACCCCTACTCTTTATCGAATGACATCCTGGGATTTTTAACGACCACAGAGAGTCAGGACCTCGGTTTAACGTCTCATCTGAAAGATGGTGCTTTTTGACAGTATAGTGTCCCCATCACTATACTGGGGTGTTAGGACCCCCTGTGATGGTCCCACTAACACCTCTACCAGCAGCAACCTGGTTTTCCCAGGAGGTCTCCCATCCAAGTACTGAACAGGCTCAACCCTACTTAGCTTTAGTGGGCAAGCTGTCTTGGGCTACAGGGTGATATTAGCCTAGCCCTATTCCTATACCCAGGGTGCGATTTGTGAAAAAAACAGAGGGGGGGATGTTTTCATGGGCGTCGATTTCGGTGACGGTGGGTACGCATACCCACCATATTTCGTCATGAGTCATTTTGTATCCACCACTAGTTTTAACTTCCGTCCAAAATAATTTTACTTTTGGTTAGATTTTTTTAAAATTGTTTTCAGTGGTTATGAGGAGCAATATGAGAGAGAAATTTGGTAATCAATGTCCGACCTAACAAAAATCCATTATAACATTAATTTTATTTAATTTTTTTATATTTCTAATTAAAATATTTCTAATTTTAAGAGAAAAAAATGAATGCGTCTCTGTCCACAGCACATAAAAATAAATCATGAGAACATGACCTTCATCACTGCATTTGCAGGAATTGTAAAAAATGTTTTTTTTTAACTTATGAAGCAGCCTAACGCAATATTTTTACTCTAATAGCTTATCTTTCCCCACATATGAACTGTGATCATGCCCAACGAAAAAACACGCAAGAATTAAATCTTGAATGGCAAAACTATATGGCACAACGTAGTGTCAACTTAAACATAATAAATATGAACAATGGATTGGTTGCAAAGTTAAACCATTACAGTAGAAACAGTTTTACTGCTGCTTTTAAAGTAATAACGTTAACTTTACACCGCGATGCAGAGCTACCGTGAAATGATAGAAAAGACAGATGCAAACGCCTCATTGGTGTTTATATGTGTAACTTCTGCCATTCTCTGTGGTGTGACTGGGAAACTAACGGTGCATTCACACGGGGCGCCAGCGTCAACGCTTCCCATTCACTTTTAATGGGTGACGTCATGCGTTGCCGAACTGAATTGTGGATCCGTCGGCGCAGCGTCAGTGCCGTTGCTCGCGGCAGAAGTTGAACATTTCTCAACTTTTCAAGCGGCAACGCGTGCATCAGCCAATCAGATCGACTTATGCAAACAACCTAGACAGAGCCAGCCAATTACGTTTATGGACGAACGGAGCATGTGTAGCGGCCACTGTGATTGGCTGTTGGCCACGCTTCAGACAAGCCTTCAGTTAAGCGTTAACGCTTACGCCTCATGTGAATGCGCCGTAACTTTGCTTGTCATCATAAACAGATAATCAGATTGTGATGTTTATTCCCGCTTTATTAATATGCTGAATAATATGCTGCTGAATATGCTGCTTTTCTTCGTTTCGACACACAGCTCCACAACCATCTTGCAAGTGTTGATAGGCTATTACTCATGTAACCGGGTGCATAACCAATCAGATAGCGCCGTGGGCGGGACATTGAGCAAGTCTGCAGATTGGTGAATACAGAGAGGCTGTGCGGCAGCTATATCAGAGCCAGCCAAAGTAGCGCATCTTAAAATAAAATTGACTTTAATCAAACCACCGATCTGTGATAAGTTTTGTGATCCATCTCGCCACTAGTGTAGTAGCCCTAATCACTTTGAGGGGGGGGGTAAATTTATCCCCACCGGGGATAAAATAATTAAGCAGAGGCAGGGATACATTGAGGGGAAAATCCCACACATCCCCCCGGCAAATCGCACCCTGCCTATACCTCCAAACAGGGATGAATTTAGAAGCCACCAAACACTTCCATGTTTTCCCTATTTAAAGACTGTTACATGAGTAGTTACACGAGTAAGTATGGTGGCACATAATAAAACTTTTGTTTGGAGCCATAGGAATGAATGGGGCTAGGCTAAATGCTAACACATTCTCGATGCGCATACGAAGACTAAAAGTCACACACTGAAAAAAAATAGGTATGTATTAATTCATCTAAGTTGAGGTAAAAACATTAAAATATTAAGAAACAGTGGTGATTTCCTTTAAAGGGACAGTAAGTAGGGTTTTAAGTGTTTTATTAATCAAAATCAATGTCTTTATTCATAAACACGCATTTGGAAAAGCGAGGCGCTAGAGAGCACTATTTGTTTTAATGCAAAATACAATTTCACCACTAGATGGGTGTAAATCCTACTTACCTGTATTGTCCCTTTAAAGGTATATCTCGTATAGCCTAGTTGAATTTTCTGTTTGATGATTTTGCTTTTCATTTAGTGTGCTGTTTTTACCAAACACCAATTTTGGTCAAGTAGATAAAAAAGGTTTATTGCAATATACCTGTAAAAACATCAATAATAACACAAAGTATTTTTAAATGTTTAATTTAATTCATTTATATGCACCAAAATCTCTACAATAAAAAATAAAACCTTAGCCAAAACATCTCACTGTATGACAAATGACACCTGCTGTTTTTCCTCAATATTTTTTAGGATAATGCAAACAAACCTTTAAAATCATTAATTATTAAATAAAAAGTGATTAACGAAAATGGCTGAAAATTAAAGCAACACTAAAGTAGTTTTCTTTTACCTTAAAATAATGTTTCCAAAAAAGTTTCGATCGTTCATCCACTCGAAACTTTCACATTCGCTTTGCAGCCCTCTATTGGCCAAAACCGCACTAAAGAAGTTTCCAACCGTCGGGTCGCGGTCCTGTAGTTCCAGTGAAAACTACAAAAACTTGCTTCACGGCAGACCTACAATCCAATCAGAGCCAGCTATGCTGCAGTATTTACGACAGTGGTAATGGACAATTTCGCTTCTAACCTGTAGGGGGAGCAAAGAGCAAAAACTCTTTAGTGTTGCTTTAAAACACTAAAAGACCATTGCTATAAAAAAACCACACCCCCAATGTAGGCCTATTATGGACAATAAATGGTTAAACTTGATTGATAAAGAAAATGTACACCCTAAATACACTTTAAAGGTGGTGTGTGTAAATTTTCGCGGCATCTATGGTGAGATTACGAATTGCAACCAACAGTTCACCCCGTCAATTTCAAAACAAATGCGTTTACCGGTACTCCCGGACGCAGACAACATAGGGACGAATCGCGCTCCAAAGAGAAGTTTGTCTGTTTAGGGGCTACTGTAGAAACATAACGGCGTATGTAGATAAAACAGTTCATGCTAAGATAATAAAAACAAGGTATTTATACACCACTGATTATATATTTATGTATATTGCATTTATGTCAAAAAATCCTTCTAAACATTACACAATGCACCTTTAAGGCTGACAAAAATAAATTATACATTTTGTTGCTGACTGTATCTACAGTATGTTAGGTTGGTCAGGATGCTTATTAGGTATGCAAATTAACACTTCGATAAGATAAAATATTTCAATATCAAACTATCAATATAGATTATTTGTTACATTTCCCAGCACTAAAGTTTATGTGCTATTTGGTTCTTTTCTCTCTTACACACATATGCTCAAGCGCACACAATCTTTCTCAACCAAGCTTGACACAATTTGCCCAAAAGCATTGCATCATGTCTTTGTTGCAATCTCTGGGTCTTTAATTCAAATCTCAGCCCAAGACATTCACAGAACTTCAGCACCCTCAGGAACTAAAGGGTTATTTCATCTTTGTTCTCACTCTAATAACGCAGAGCAAATCTATACTGTGAAGCTGATCTTAAGAGAGTAAGACTGAAATTCTGAATACGAGTCAGCTTCTTTTAAGAACCAAAGATTGTCACTTGAGAATGCACCTGTTGCTGGGGAAGATGATTGACAAAACATTGCAAACGACAGGTGCATGTCCTTTTCTTCCTGTCAGTATTTGAAATTTTGTTGCTCTAGCCGATATATACAATAGTTGTCCTGTACTGTAAATGAGAAATTCGAAGCATGCTGTGTGTCTGCAGTGTGAAGAGCGAGAGAGAGAGAGAGAGAGAGAGAGAGAGAGCGAGCGTGCTGTAAGCCCTGAATCACACTGCTGACGCTCAATGATGATGATCACAGGTCGTGACAATAAAACACGTTACAACTCACAAATGTAGAATGACGGCTGAATACAAACAGATTAATGCCTGCAGCTCTTATGTCGGATAAAAGACCTTGGGGCAGCTTTATTATGTGTCATAACACTCTCATTTTTACACAGTATCTATTTCAGATACATGCAGACTAACCTCAAGAAGACATTTCATTAATTCAAAAATAGTTCACTCAAAAGCAAGACTTTATGATCATCTGAAAGCTTCACACTGCTCCGACAAACGCCAACAAAAATAAAGTCCTAAAAATAAAGGTGCTTTACAATGTCATATTGCTTCCATAAAGACTTTAAAGTCACATGGACCTAAAACTAACAATATATATCTTTAATGAAACATAGCCGTGTTCATTATAAATAATTTATTTGTGTGGACAGGGTGCGATCTCCCCCTGGTCTTTATATTCCTGCCTCTGATTAATTATTTTTTATCCCCTCCCAAGTCGCCATGAAACAGAGCCATTGTCGTATTTTCCCTGTGGTGACGTTTATCTGAGCGAAACGGCTTTTGAAAAGAAAAAAGGTAGAGCTGGACTTGAATCCGTCCATCAAGAACTTATTGGATCATTTTAAGTTCGGTCATGTTACTATTTGCTAATCGTTGCAATCTTTTTCCGGACCCCGCCCACCTTCCAATCAATCTGAGCGGAAGTAAAGAGAGATTGTTTCGAGGAGGGGAGGAGATTTGCGTTTTTGATTAAAGGTGCAGTGTGTAGATCTTAGCTGCATCTAGTGGTAAGATTGTGAATTGCAACCAACGGCTCAATCTACAGCTCACTCCTCCCTTTCGAAACACATAGAGAAGCTACGGTAGCCGCCATAGGACAAACATGTCATTGTCTGAGACCATGTAGTGACGAAATGTGCCCTGTAAAGCAGTTTTCTGTTACTGTAGAAACATGGCAACGCAAAATGGCGACTTCCATGTAAGGTGCCCCGCGGTGTACGTAGTTAAAATGGGCTCATTCTAAGGTAATAAAAACATAACACCACTAAAAAACAGATAAGTATATAATATTTTATACAACAGTTCTTTCTGGTTCTCGAATCTGATTGGCTAAGAGCTATACGATATTGTGCTGATAACGTCACTGTAACCGCTTCACCTTTCGTATTATTCCGCCACCTAGTGAATGGAGGTCCTTAACAGGCTCATCTCTGAATGGAAAAACACAGACGCGCTGTTTGAATCACTCTCCGTGCGTCTCATTAGTTTACTAGCTCATAAATCAGTCTGTGAATCCCCAATCAGAAGTATTATTCCGTCAAAGATCAGCGCTCTTGGATGTTACGTTACAGTTAATGGGAGAAATGTCTTGTCACATCGTGTGGACGATTAACACTTGGAAAGAGGAATATAAACACTCGTTTTTTTCTGGAGCGATATCTCTTCTCAGAACGCGAAAACACCGTGGAACTGCAGGTAAGCCCCGCAGCTTTTAAATGTTGACATTGATCATTTACTTTATCGTGACGTGACTATTAAAACATGTTATGAGATATCGCCACTGGTATATTTATAAGCAGCATGCAAAAACATCTCTCTGACACTTATAAAAAACCGTTTTGTATAGTACTGACAAGAACAAAGTTTAATAATAATAATCGAGTGCTCGTATCGCGTTAAGAATAAATGAGAAAGCAATAGTAACGTTATACAAGTATAGTTTTATTCACTTTTACCTCGCACCAAAACAATAACAACACAAAAGACACTAAATATGCATAAAAAAACAAGTAATAGTTTGATCATGACACCAAATACTGCTGATTTGATCTAATTTTGACGATCATAAACAAACAAGGCCAACATGAGAGCCAGGGAATCCCTTTCAGAGATGTAGCCCAGAGAGGGCGGTGGTCAGCGGGGCGAGTGAACACTGATGTCCGCTCATGCTTTGGTTCTCATTCGTACCGAATCTCACTAAGCAAACGTTCAAACAGGCGCTATCTTTACTAATCGACTGCAGATTTAAATATAATACATATACATTCTCGACTGAACTAATCTTAAAACTACACTTTGTGACCAAGAAACGGTAATATAAAGTAACGGCTTTTCCGTCCATTGAGTTGTATGAGCTTCAAAGCAGCCGAAAGTGTTACCTGTCATTCTGGCCGCCCTCAAATCCGTGGCGGAAGAAGTAGTTCTCACACAAAGAGGCTTTTAAAATAACTCCGTTGTTGTTTTCTAGTTTTCGTTTTTCAAACGTGTGCCGTCGAACTGTTGTATAAAAGCAATATCGCTCTCGGAGTCGTGCGATATAGCTCTATATCATCACGGCTGTGACTGCCTACGGCCTCGTGCCTCTGGCCTAATCACAGCCGTGATGATATAGAGCTATATCACACTCCTACTCGAGCGATATTGCTTAAATATTTTATTTCTGTCAAGAGATCCTCCTAAATGTTACAAACTGCACCTTTAAAGATTATTTTCAAGCTCACAGATAAGTAATTTGTAAAAATAAAATACCAGTATTCCAAATTTAATTTAATTTGTAATACAGGTTTTCATTTTATTTTCATTGTGAATTTAATGCTCATCAAATGGGCATAAAAACAGCCTAAAATAAAGATAATTAAAGGAACAGTATGTAGGATTGTGGCCAAAACTGGTATTGCAATCACAAAACTGGTGGCCAATACACAAAATGACAACATAAACATCAGTTGAGGGCTGCAACTCCACTTTTTAAATGTCAATATCCTGGCCAGGCCACGGTTGTCATATAAGTATTTGAAATGAAAATGATTTCTTAATGTCTAGTGACATATCAGGGCCATTTTATGATTAATTTATATAAATTTCTGACGTACTGTTCCTTTTAATATAAATAAAAACGCTGCCACATAGTGCAAACAACAGTAAAATCAGGAATTACTGTCAGCGCTTCTGCTCCTGTGACAACAGGTGACAGTGCGTCTAGGTTGTGTCATGATCCTTTTTTAATCCATGCCCAGATTTTCCAAATGTTGCCAAGCACCAATAGTGTATTTCAGCATGAAAAGTGGATTTCAAGCAGCATATCATCATATTTTACAGGACCGTCACAAAACAAATCCAAGAAATATTACTTACGCATTCGGCAGACGCTTTTATCCAAAGTGACTTACAGTGCATTACAAACGATAATTTTTTTATTAACTTCTGTTCCCTGGGTTTGAACCCATAACCTTTTGCGCTGCAAATGCAATGCTCTACACCACCGAGCTATACAGGAGCACATATTAGCATTGAGAATGAGACAGCAAAAACTATCGTTGTTAATCAAGGGGAAATCCCAGGATGACACGATCTTGTTTAAGTATGCATATACCGTATAGCCTATTTATTGTTATATTGAGAGTACGTTGTGTGCATTGCATTTTTTTCTATTAAATATTATGACTAAGTGTTTTTGCTTGTCTGGCACAAAGCATTAATGCATTCAGTTCAGGTTCTGTAATTGTTTCTTTTAAAGTTTCTGTAACGAAGGCCAGCTAGTCAGTGAGAGCTCTGCAGTAAAAGTAAAACTCACTCCTCAACCATTGAGCGACAGACGTTAGAGCGGTTCAAATGTTGCTCAGGGGTGTGTTTCCCAAAAGCATCGTTAGCCAACTACTGTCGTAAGTTACATCGTTACTGAGGTCAAGGATTTTGTTTTTCCTGAAACCATAGTTCAAATGAACATTCGCAAGCTGCATTGCAAACTTGTGTGGTTTAAACGACAGCTCTTCACCTGTGGTTAGAAGCATCGTTCCTTGTTAGTATGACATGTAGACTTACGTTGATCAAAACTTTAAAAAAAAAATAAGCAAAAAACATGTAGTGCAGTCCATATCCATCATTCTAAAATATATATTAAAAAAAATACGTCTTTAAGTTTGTAAAAAGAATTAAAGCGCTGCATTAGAAAACTGTGCATGTGCGCAGAACTACGAGCTTTAAGACCCTGGCATCATGACATCATGGGTTTGACCCCGCCCCCTCCAACTGTTAATCTGCTGTGATATCCATTTCTCCTTCTTCTTCCTTTATTTCTTAACGCTATTCCAGCATCTACGGCTATATATTTATGGTGAGAACCAGTTAATCCATACACAAGTTTTATTCAGACAAGTTGATCCATACACAGGTTGGGGAAGGGACAATTTGGCTAACTTGCATGTTTTTGGCCTGTGGGAGGAAACCGGAATACCCGGAGTAAATCCACTCTGACACAGGGAGAACATGCAAACTTCACACAGAAAGGCGATATCCATTTCTCAATGAAACTCTCAATGGAACCTACTACAGGGACTTTAACATCTGAAAAATCTTTCTATTTCAAAAAAGGTTCTTCGTAGTAAAAAAGGTTATAAAAAGATGGTTCTTCTAATCTTTGAAATGGTTCTTGAGGAGCCAAACATGACTCCTCTATGGCATCACTGTGAAGAACGGTTTAAGCACCTTTATTTGAAGAGTGTTTTTACTAATAAACCCCCAACCAACATAATAAATATATAAATAAAAACCTTATCATCATAAACACTTCAAAATTGCGGTAAATAGTTTGCCACCGGTTGCCACTGAACCTGCATTAACGACAACAGTGGGGCCTCTGGCCTTAGTCAAACGCGTTGGCACATATGGTTGGGTTGCGATTTTGGCGTTTTCTTGTGGTCTTGTGAATAGTATGTCATACAGAACCGTTTGCCACTGAACCTGCATTACCGACGACAATGGGGCTTCTGGCCTTAGTCAAACGGGTTGGGGTGTTTCATTCTCTTTTAAAGATAAGATTTGCTAAATCCTCAACTGTGGGTAACATACTTATGCCGCAATAGTTAGCCTGTCTGGAACCAAGCTGATTTAAACCACATCCCTGTGTGACACTTGCATTACACGTGAACGGCCCCTACGCTAATAGGATTTTGTTTCTCTCTCCCTGTCTCGTCCTTGACCCCGCGGACAATGAGACAAACAGACCCAGTTCCGGTAAATGTGAAGGTCGGCATACCTCTGATTTACTGGCCGTCCTTGAACATGATACCCAGGTGATGCCTGACCAATGACCACCGCAGAACCCGTTTAATCTCCTTTTTAGTTTACATATAGGGTTTCTCCCAAGGGTTTTTTCCTCCTAGGACTTTTCCCCTGGCTAAAACGTCAGGTTTTTCTCCTAGGGTTTTTTCCAATCCGGGGAGTCAGCCGTCATTGCTTAACTTAGCACCCTCTTTTATACGTTATATTATTAATACGCTCGCTTATAATGTTGATTCTTAGCTGCAGTAAATTCTGCTGCTTAAGCTATCTGTATTATTTTATGCTATCTGTCGATTTTTCTGTGTTTTTCCTGCTTCTATTAATGTAAAGCTGCTTTGAAAGAATTATCAATTGTGAAAAGCACTATATAAATAAAATTGAATTGACAAAAAATGAATTCATCCACACAAACTGAACTCAACACTAACACACGTTATTTTGTTATTGCCTCTTTTAAAAAGAACTGAGTGCTTTAATATGTTAAGTATGAAAACTGGATTAATCCCACTTGACAGCCCTAGTTTTTCTGCTCCACCCAGGCAGCTGAGGCTGCTGCATTTCTAAGGAGTTGGCAGGGACATTTACTTCTGGTAACAGTTGATGATATAGATTATATCACAGTTTGTAGGGGCTTTTCAGAGAATTTTGTAAAATTGCTCAAACATTACATGAACCCAGAATGAGCATGTTCACAAACAATACCAGACGGCAACAGGAGAACCACACTGGTCTGACAAAACCCAACAAATGCATTTTTCATACGAGCTCATGCAATCCTGAATAAGATTTGACAGCTACAGGAGAAGAGAGAACACTTTCTGCAATTAACAATTACATTTTAATATACGTTCCCCATGAAAGATATATGAAATGATAACATATACATGTTCATAAATGATGCCATAATGTTCACTTTTTAAATGTGATTTCACATCTGCACTGAACTGTCGGCACGATGTTGTAGAAAAGCACTGGACATTTATTGAATTAGTTGCATTATTACCCAGTCCATAAGTGTTTGCACAGCCAAAAATACCCTCCATCATTCTGAGAATTGGCTTTGTTAAATGCACTGCAGCCACCCGGATCAGAAAGGAAAGAAAACGAGGAAAAGAGTGAGAATGAGAGGTCACCCGTGTTTTTCAGTTTGGGTGGAGGCAGGAGAAGTGTCAGCGTCCCGCTGTGTGTGTCTGACTGAACATGGAATCTGTCACCAAACCCGTGACCCAAGCCGCCCAGCTCTGTATTACTGCCAGACAACAAACCATTTACTCTAACTCAGCCACTGATGCCAGGGTGAAGACTGTGGCAACACAATCAACAAGGTGTGATCTAAACAAGCCCTGCATAAAGATTACTATAATGTTTTATCTAATGGTAGGGCTGAAAAACGGAAAATTTTGATCTATAGCCTGTTGCCATAAACCCATTTTGTCAGGCATTCATCTTTAAAAATGTATACACACCGTGAACCCAAGGCCTTAAGACTCCAATTATTTTTCAGGGACACAGTATCGACTGAATTCTTTCAAGCATACTTTTTTAATCCACATACTCAGCCCATGGCAAGTTAAAGCATGTGATACATGGTTTACTGCAAGACCCTTTCTCAGCATCGGTTTATTTAACGCGACATTTAGTGACGGCAAGCAAAAAAGAAAAAAAAACAGTCTGTATGGTATATAATCGTGACTGGCATCATGTGCGAGTAAGTGACGTAATTGGAGCTCAGTCAATCCGCGTGCTCCTCCAGCGGAGCAAAAACGCGCGCGCCCTATATTAATCCCGTAAAGCGCCGCTGTCCGTTCAGCACCACTGACTGACTGTGAGGAGAGTTGAAGCGCGCGCACTGGATACTCGACGTGTAAAGCTCTGGATTTACAAAACCTTATCTCTTCTTATTTGGTCTGCGACTTGGTGTGAATTTTCATGAAAGTGGCGAGGAATTAAACGCGTCTGTAAGAGGACTGCAACAGTGTTTTATTAGAAAAAAATACCTTATATAGTTGATAGTTAATGCGCTCACACTAGTTATTTGACGGCTTGTGGATTTACAACCCAATTAAAGGCGGTATATCTCTTCGTTTGGACTGCTGCTTGGTTTTTAGTTTAACTTTTTACCAAGGGGCAGCTACGCGTGATGCGACAGTGGAAAGGGACATTTTTCTCTTCAAAACTATATATTCGAATGTATTACTAAATATTTCTTTGTATATATTTATACTACTTATTTATAGTACGTAAGTTTTATGCGTTTATTAACCAAAAATATGCTCGCACACCTCCTGTCACTGCTGCTTATATTCGCGTCAGGGAGCGGAAAAGTGGCTCGCGCGACTGGCGCGAAAGGAAACCGCTACGTGTGCACGCCAGTGCCAGCCGGCACCGACCTTAGCTGTCCGACGGACACGAGCAACAGGGTCCAGAGCACGAGCCCGCAGGAAGAACAGTTGCGGAGCACCATTATTCAGTTGCGCGAGACCATCCTCCAGCAGAAGGAGACTATCGTCAGTCAACAGGGAACCATCAAAGAGCTCAACTCCAAACTCGCGCGCTGCGAGGCTGATGACAAGTCGCGGGGCAACGCGCGCAGGAAAGATTTTGGCAAAAACACGATGGGCGACCTGCCGCGCGACCCCGCCGAGACCGTAGAGCAGCTGGGCAAGACCATGCAGAGCCTGAAAGACCGACTGGAGAACCTGGAGGTGAGATGATGGAGAAAATAATCATTCATAACTGAGTACCACTTAGGAGCTGCTAATGGTGTATATGTGGAAATGAAGCTCTAATGATGTGTGACATTTGCTGTTGATTATTAGTGGTGCTTGATTTACGCCTGCCATATGATAAAAATGCACTTGACGCAAAAACGAACAAGTTTTGTGCAATTTTAATTCTCTAAATATTGACAGTGTTAAATCTGGCTCTTGTAATGTTGCATGCATCCAAAATGAGCATTTGGGTTTCAATGGCCAGTATCCTTAGCAAGTAAGCTGGTCGATATTTACATTAAGCTAGCCAGTACATGCCATGTATACAAAATTGCAAAATATAAATGAATTCATATTTTATTTTATGAATTATATTTTATGCTTTAACTGAAAATGAAGTAAAACAAAGCTCTCGGAAGATTTAAAGGAGACATATCATGAAAATCTGACTTTTTTCATGTTTAAGTGCTATAATTGGGTCCCCAGTGCTTCTATCAACCTAGAAAATGCGTAAAAGATCAACCCAGTAACTTAGTTTTGGTAAACCATTCTCTGCAAAAATGTGAAAAATATTGGTCTTTGAAATTTGGCTCACTTTGTGATGTCAGAAGGGGATCGTATTATAATAATACCGCCCCTTAATCTGCACTATCCAACCACAGCACTGCCATTTAGTGCAGAAATCAACTCATTTGCATTTAAAAGGACACACCCAAAAACTGCAAATTTTTGCAAACACCTACAAAGTGGCAATTTGAATATGCTAAAAAATTATCTATGGGGTATTTTGAGCTAAAACTTTACATATGTACTCTGTGGACACCAAAGATTTATTTTACATCTTAAAAAAGTCTTATGAAATGTTCAGTTTAAAACAGATATACTAGCAATACACCCTCTCTCCATTAATTCATAACATGGACTGATTTTAAATGGCCAAATTTCAGTCTATAATATACATTTTATTTATTGTTTTCTCATTTGTTTTCTGTTTTTTTAAACCATTTTCGCTTGGGTTAAGGGTTAGATTTCAGATTTGTTTAAGCAGGTTATTTAATTTACAGGTTTCTCTATGTTTTTGTCTATATTTAAGCCATGGTCGCTTGGAGTTGGGGTTAGAGATGGGGTTTGGGTTAGGATGTCATTTCATTTAAAAGTTGTTCTCATCCTAAACCCAAGCGACAATGGGAAAAAAACAGCAAACAAATGATGATAAATAAAACGGCACGAAACGATTTGCCATATAAGTGAATGGGAAGGACTGGCGTATCATATGCACGCAAAAGCGGAATTTGGCGTATGTATTGCACGATAATCACACTGCGTGTCATTTGTACGCTTTTTGGTGAGAATGGGTTCAATATAGATAAAGTAAAATTTGAGCAGATATAACTGAAAATCTCAAAATGGGGCGTGAACTCTAAAAGTTAGTGGTACCTGTAAAAGGGGGTGGGTATGGTTAGGGTTGGGCAGGGTAAGGTGTGTCCTGACTAGGTATCAGCAAAGTCGGTTTAGAGATGCTGTGCCACTAGGCGACCATGATTGCAATTCCCCATGGCAGTTATTTATAAAGTCCTGTATACTTGAAAGGGGATTATCTACTTGATGTATACTTGTATGGGGACGCAGTACCAAAATGTTCTATTTTTAAAGGTACAGTGTGATTTTTTTAAGCGCATCTAGCAGTGAGATTGCAAATTTGCAGTCAACCCTCAATTTCGAAATGCAATAAGAAGCTACGGTAGCTGTCACGTAGGGATGAAACTCGCTCTGTAGAAAAGTTTGTCAGTTTTCGTCTACTGTAGAAACACAACGGTGACTTACAGTAAGGAGACCGGCAGTGTATGTAGATAAAAACGGCTATTTCTAAGCTAATAAAAACAATACAGTTCATTATGTAAGGTCTTTATACCCCACTGATAATATAGTTATGTAGATTATATTGCATTTCTGTCTAAAGATCCTTCTAAAAGCAACACACTGCACCTTTAAGCTTAAATTGCTCTAAGAAACGAGGTTGTTTCAGCTACACTGAATATGCACAGGTTGGTAAACCCCTCAATTGACTCTGTATAGAGCCTCGCCGCTGTACAATTGTCACTCTATATCGATTAATTGTTTTTTTTTAACAGATGGCTTTTTGAATTATTTTATCTTGCCAAAGCAGCCATATTGAGTGCTGCATTGTCCCCTTTTTATAGTAATAGACACACAATCAATCAGCATGATAAATCCAACTTAAAGGCTCAAACAAGATCCCAGGAGTGTTAAATGAACACTAATCTCCACCTGGTTATGGTAACTCTAAACAAATCACCATTATAAAACCCCTAATAATTAAAAATTAACATTCCTATTAAGCATAAATACCTTGCAAAAATCCACCTAATCACAGTAACAAGTCAGCTGCAACCACCAATACCTTCTAGTCTCTGCATTCAGCATTAATTCAGCATTGACATATCTTTCGAACCCTTTGCAGTTCCATCACGAATCTCTGGGTTGAGGATCCCTGGGCTGATGTATTAACTATAACAGCATGAGGTATTACCAAGTCAAGGCAGATTAAAGTTTTAGCACCTCTTGTTCTGCAGCAGCAGCTGCGTACTAACACATCCGGCGGACCGTTTCCCAACGATCTAAAAGACCTGCTGAGACGTCGCCTGGGTGACCTGGAGAGCCAGCTGTTGACCCGAGTGGCCGAACTGGAGGAGGAAAAGAGCCAGCTTTACAACGAGACCACCGCTCACCGCCAGCGCACAGAAAACACCCTGAATTCGCTGCTGGAGAGGATCAACGAGCTGGAGAAAAGTACGGTTCATCAAATCTTGTCATAATGGTTTTCAACACTCTAAAAACAAATGGTGCTAAATAGTTCTATGGTTCCCTGTCTCGTAATCATAGGGGAACCATTTTAAGTGCCATATAACATCAATGTAGCACCTGTGTAGAACCTATATAGAACCCTATTGTGCTATATAGAACCATTTCTGGTGCTATAGTGGTGCTATATCGTATGGTTCTTCTATATAACACTAAAAATGGTTCCCCTATGATTATGAGCTTTTAGTGCTATTTAGCACAATTTTTTTAGGATGAAAGTCATGATGGTGCCCAGTGTGGTACAGAAAATGTACACTCTTTAAAAAAGGTGCTTAAACGTTTTCACAGGGATGCTATTGAAGAACCATTTTGGAACCGTTCAGTCAAAGGTTCTTTAAAGGTTTATTTATTTCTCATCTTTGTATCTTCGGATGTTAGAGGTTCTTGGTGGAACCATTCAGCCAAAAATGGTTCTTTTATGGCATTGTGAAGCACCTTTATTTTTAAGACTTGTAGGGTTATTCCACTTTCACAAAAAAAATATAATAATTTACTCACCCGCCAAAATGTTTATGTCTTTCTTTGTTCTTTTGAGAAGAAATGAAAGTTTTTTTAGGAAAACATTCCAGGATTTTTCTCAACATAATGGACTTTATTGGACCGCCAACTTTATTGGAGTTTCAACGCAGCTCCAAAGGGCTCTAAACAATCCCAACCGAGGTATAACGGCGCATTCACACGGGGCGTAAGCGTTGACGCTTCCCATTCACTTTTAATGGGTGACGTCATGCGTTGCCGAACTGAATTGTGGATCCGTCGGCGCCACGTCAATGCCGTTACTCGCGGCAGAAGTTGAACATTTCTCAACTTTTCAAGCGGCAACGCCTGCATCAGCCAATCAGATCGCCTTATGCAAATAACCTAGGCAGAGCCAGCCAATTACGTTTATGGAAGACCGGAGCATGTGTAGTGGCCACTGTGATTGGCTGTTGGCCACACTTCAGACAAGCCTTCCGTTAAGCGTTAATGCTTGTGTGAATGCGCCGTAAGGGTCTTTTCTAGTGAAATTGTCATTTTTACCAAGGAAAATAAAAAAATAAGTACTTTTAAAATACAACTCCTCATCTTGCACCAGCTGTGTGATGTGCTAACGTGACCTTACATATTATGACGTATGCAAAACTAATGCTCCAGTGTTTAAAAGTGTGGAGAAAGAGGACCGTTCAGACGTTGTTGTATGTGAAATGATACTAATTAATGTCTTTGTGTCAGTTTATTGTTTAAAATGGTCCGCAAATGTGCATTTCGCATATCGTCGCTGCTCGATGAAACTCACGTATGTCCAAAACGGTTACTTTTCAGAAAGTGAAAAAAACACTGTATATCAAAAGCAGTTGAATGTGGCGTTGTCATACTTGGTACGGCATCTTTACATGTAACCATATTCTTGCCAGTGTCATGATATAATCCAAATTTGACCAAAATTGAGTTTAAATGGACATACGTGCATATTTTACAGTAACGGTGGTCGATACGCATTCTTCCGATCATTAATTAGAATGGCCAAGTCGCGTTTTATATTGACAGATGAATACGCTCAGTTCATTAAATAGCCTACCCCTTACGAAAATTAGCCATGGTAAACTATGTAGGGACAATTAATCAATACACTGACATGGTAATGCTAGACAGATACTTTGTTTGCAGTGTCCTACCGTAATTTTGTCACTCCTAGACGTACGTCTGGCGTCAGGGGGAAACGTTTACCTCAATGAAGGAAAGTCATTGTCTCACCAGGCTATGTTTATTCGGCTATCCAGTGCTGAGCATCAATGAAACTTCACGAGACCGGCGAGATGTTTCCACAGGGTGGGAGTTATGCGGCGTGATTGACAGCTTTGACACCAAATGGAAATATGTGAAAATCAGATGACATGATTTCACAACTTTTCATTGGCCATTTAGGTATGTGAAGGATACTGTATGCGGAAATGAACCTGGACATTCAATCCATCAAAAAATCTCAAAATCGGCAAAATGGACATACGTGGTTTTCATCATTTTCAACACATGACCTTTCAACATGATTACGTAATACATAAGGCGAAGCTGACGCATCACATGGCTAGTGCAAGACAATAAGTTGTGGTTTAAAAGTCCTAAAAAATTTCTTGCCCTAAATATTGATCGTTTCACTAGATAAGACTGCTGTGCCTCGGTTGGGATCGTTTGGAGCCCTTTGAAGCTGCATTGAAACTGTAAACTGTTGAGGTCCAATAAAGTCTATTAAATTGAGAAAAATCTTGGAATGCTTTACTCAAAAAAACTTAATTTCTTCCTGACTGAACACAGAAAGACATAAACATCTTAGATGACATGGGGCTGAGTAAATGATGGGGATTTTTTATGAAAGTGGAACCGAACACTGCCGGCTATGTTGGCCTTTTTAGCTGATGAGAAAATGGCTGCATGTAAATGAACTTGCTATTTACAGTCATTTGTTTACTTTCCATTCTCCCTTTGGCCTTTTTGGATGTGGGATTTAAACCGGCCCATCTGTTAGCATCGGATGGACACACACATCCCACTGTATTCAGAATTTGGGCCAGCGCAAGCTACGCATGTCACCACATCATCATTTCACCTTACAGAGCCATGGCATGTCATTTCATATCAGAACAAAAACAGCTTGCGTGTCTCTCATTCCGTTAATTGAAAGTAAAGGCTTTGCACAAATTCAATTCGATGAAATTAAACTAACATCATTTTAGGTCAGCGCTTGTCCTTCAACTCAAGCTTCTCTCTTAATTCTATTCAAAGGTAACAGCGCATTTAAATCACCAGAGGATTTTAAGGTGTCTTTGCCCTTGCGTACCAACTACTTGTATGGCCGCATAAAGAAGAGTCTGCCGGAGATGTACGCCTTCACCGTTTGTATGTGGCTCAAGTCCAGCGCCAGTCCTGGAATCGGAACACCGTTTTCCTACGGCGTCCCAGGGCAGGCCAACGAGATCGTGCTGATCGAGTGGGGAAACAACCCAATCGAGCTTCTTGTCAATGATAAGGTAAGTTATTTATGAAGCAACCTTGTTTGCGAAGGATAAAGATCAGACTGATTTGTGAAACACAGCCTCAATGCCGCAGGACTTTAAAATCAAAACAAAATTCTCAACTCTACTTGTTTTTTAACATTCGGTGGATGAATGGTTGGGTCATGCTACCTAGTTTGTGGTTCTTGCTTAAGGCAAGCATCTCTAATATTTGTTTTAACTGTGCATGAAACACTGTACCTCAATATTTTCAAAGTAATCAGGCAGATAATAATACAGGAGCGTAGTCGTAGTTCAGATAGGCAGAAAAAAATCAATTTTTGTGTATCTGACTCATTTTTGTTTACAAACCTGATCCAAGCCACATCCCGGTGTAGTTAGATATACAGTATGAGTATTTTTAACTATGTGGCAGTCATTATTTAGTGAATGAATGAGTAATTTAGTCTTTGTCTGTCTGTGCATGCCTCTTGTACAACTCATAAGCAACACGGCAAGATGTCATGATGGAAAAATACTATGTTTCTAGTGTGTCTTTACAGCATGTTGCCTTTTAATGCTGAATGCTTACATCATTACTATGGTAACTGATAGAGAGATATATCGGACGTTGAAACAGTGTTTGAACAAATAGATCAGATTTCATTTCTTGCTATAATTGAAAACCAACTCCAATGTGTGTGTGTGGTGAAATGAAGCCTTGGAGATTTAAGGGTGGGCTTCTCTGACTTGGGCCAGTAATCACATCCTAGCAACCACTCAGAACACCTTAGCAACCACATAGGGACATGATAAAAGTAATTTAGCTTATCAGCCATGGGACTTTTCTACTTTTCACTATACAACTACATTTTAAACATATGGTATATTCTTCAACACCCAGTTCGCTTTTTAAAGCGTCAGGTAAAATATGTGAAACATAACATAAAGATAAATCAGGTAAAAATGTGGAGTTCTTGAGATTGGCTATTTAAAACCTAGATTATTTAATTTAACTTTCTGACATGTGGACGTTTACTAAATATATTTTTAATAAAATAAACTATGGACTAAGGCTGTCACAATGATTAAATAATCATCTCATTGCGATTGTTTGACCTCATCGTGAGGACAATATTAGATGGCATTCCTTAACTGACAGTGTAATGCGATACATTGCAAAACCATGCAATACTGTGGAAAAATAGAATTTAAAGAAATGCGTCAAAACTTGGATAAGCAGTATGAACTATTATCATTAAATAATTACTTTTAAATATGTGTTATGTGTATTAATATGCACTGCTAGGTAAACCTTGAAAAATATTTTATTTAAATAATCACAATAATGTGTGAAAATTATTTCATGAACAAACAAAGTGTATGAGAATTAAATGTCAATGCAATAAAACAGACAATTAATCGTCATCACCAGCAAAGCCCTAAAACAGGCAAATAATCGTCATAATTTATTAAGCAATTAACCATCAGCCAAATTTCACAATTGTGACAGCCCTACTATGGACACTTGGGGATAAAATGGCAGAAATTCACTGGGGACACTTTAGTTTGAAAAAGGTAGGGTTAATTTTAGATGATTTCTTATGCTGCGTTCACACCAGCCGCGGTATAGGCATCAAGCGCAAGTGATTTCAGTGTTAAGTCAATGTAAAGACGCGTTAACGTGCATCTGGAAGTCTCGCGGCGCAAAGAGGCATTTAGCCCGGCCCAGTAGATGCGAAGCCCCCTCATTTGCGCGTCTAGTTTGCGCGCATGACGTGAATTGATGCGCGAATTTAGCGGTGCCACGGGTTGAAAAATCTGAACTTTGGCGGCAAATCGCACCGCGTTAACCAATCAGGAGCTTGCTCTAGTAGTGACGTGATTACAGGAAGCGAGCGGAGTAGCAGAAGCCCCTCCCATGACACGAATTTCCGCGTGAATGTCTCGGATGACTAGAATTTCACGCGCAAATGAAGTGAGTAAACTCAAAATGTTCAAGCATCCAACTACGTGCGACTAGCGCATTTTTGACGCGTCTACTGTGTTTAGTGTGAATCCAGCATTAGACAGGTTTAAAATAACTATTAACATTACAGTTACTACTTAAAGTATTTAGGGGCGTTTTCAGATATAGTTAATTTTAAATGAACCAAACCTAATTTACTTAAAGCTGCAGTCCGGCACTTATTTGGGTTTAAAAATATCTTTAAAAAAAACATTTTTGAGAAAATACATAACCTGCCAGTGTTCAAAACTATCTGCTTGCCTTAGCTTGATTCAAAACGTAAGCTTGTAATAATGGTTTTAATTCCAGTGGTACTGGTGGATTTCCGCGGGAAATCCGAGCACGTGTTTGCGTCATTCCGTCATTTCTGCACACATAATGAAGGAGACCCGGCCAGTAGGTTTGCGTGTGAGGATGATGAAGGTGGATATTTATAGCCTTTTCTCACAGCACTTGGTGAACATTTGCAGTGCTTAGTTATATAAAAAGCTGTTTTCAGATGCTCATCGACTGATTGGTAAGCTTCTGTTTTTAGTAACGTTAATGTTTTAATGCGTGTGTTTCTGTAAACGTGTATAAACTGACTGGCATCGCGTCACGTGTAAACAACAGTGCAATATATGGAATCATATTACAACACACACCTAAAATATCCTGTAGTGCACCCTTACTATCAAGATAACATAATAGCGCATGTAATACCGTGTCTACTGCATGACCTGAAGAGAAATACACGCCACGTGAGTAATGCGTCCTCGTTTGAAAACAACACATACGCGGACGCTAGTAACTTACCCGCGTGTCATGTAATAAAAAATTACATGACAGCAAATATAAATGAAAATAAATGACTTACTTCAGGAATATTATCTTCCAGTCGATCTTCCATTGATCTGTAAAGTTTCCCACTGGGATAAAGTATCTAACTAAGATGAATGCTTCTTTACTTTTCCTCATTGTTAAGACATAACTGAAGATCTTACTTACGTGTGTATATAAAGTTTAGATGATTTCTCATGGTGCGTTCACACCAGCCGCGTTATAGGCGTCAAGTGCGAGTGATTTCAGTGTTAAGTCAATTAAAAGATGAGTTTTTCGCGCGTCTGGAGGTATCCCGGCGCAAATGAGGCGTTTAGTGCGGCCCGGTAGACGCGAATTTGCGCAGTTCTAATTTGTGCGCATGACGTGAATTGATGCGCGAATGACGCGAATTTAGCGTTGAAACAGGAAAAGCGCGAGTTGAAAAATCTGAACTTTGGCTGCAAATCGCACAGCGTTAACCAATCAGGAGCTTGCTCTAGTAGTGACGTGATTACAGGAAGCGAGCGGGGTGGCAGAAGCCCCTCCCAGGACATACATTTCCACGTGAATGTCTCTGTCTAGAATTTCACACACGAATGAAGCGAGTAAACTCAAAACGTTCAAGCGTCCAACTACGTGCAAATAGCGTGTTTTTGATGCCTCTACCGCGTTTGGTGTAAATCCAGCATTAGACAAGTTTAAAATAACTATTAACATTACAGTTATTACTTAAAGTATTTAAGTGTGTTTTCACATTTTAAAATGACCAAACCGAGTGAACTAGAAAAGGCACTAGCCGAATGTGACAGCAGTCTTTTTTGTGTTCACGATATAGTGGACTCAAAAGAGGACCCAGTTCTTTTTTTTGGTCCGCTGCAGAACTGAAGTGATTTCAGAACCTTAATTGTTAACATCACGTCTTAACCCATTGTTGTGTCAAAAATAACCATTGATTTATATTTTGGGGTTATATTTAACACACTAGTCACTAGTTACTTCAATGGTAATGAATCAGATGGGCTATTGGCTATTTTCTTGTAAAAACACTGCTCATAAATATATTATTTTCCATAACAGCCAGAAATAAGTAGGCTAAATGAACATACAGTTTGGATTTTTACCACGTTGGAATCGAAACTAGTCATTGAATAGAAACTGAGCTGCTTTTCACTGGGGAAAGTTAGTTTCTCAGTAAATCAGGGTAGTACTTCTCAGTAACCGTACACTCCTTATCTATGAATCTTGGCAGAGGAGACCACAAGGTATCGGCCTCTCTCGCTTTTGTTGAATGTTACCCGAGGGTCTTGAGAGAGGACAGGAGGCAATGAGGGATGGGAGTAAATGAATAAGCTCTGCTGGCCTGATATTCTCCTGATACCTCACTCAGAATCTGTCAGTTTGGCATCTCGCTTATTGAGAGCGGCATCTTGCCTTACAGCCCAGCACAGCATGCATTATACATGTACGGTGTGTGCGCGCGTACACGCGTGTGTACGTCAAACCGGGAGGCACAAGCGAAAGAGATGCTGCCCTGGTGAATGCGATTACCTGTCGAGCTCCTGTCTGAATGTTGTGTTTTTATACTTTCTGCAAACTCCTCCAGTTAAGTGCATTACAGGTCTGTGCTCAGAGTGCTGCAGTTGTCAAACTCAATGTGTGCCGTCTGCAAGACAAGTCTGGCTTTGGGATTAAACATATAAATTATTTTTAAAGCACGTAGAGATACAATTTTAAACTGAATGGAGTTCATGTTACCATGAATTATTAAGACTTCCTAACTATTATTCGAACTACTGTTCATACTTCAGGGCTTGTTTAAATGGTTACACTTAGAAATGCAAGCCTATTAAACGTCACACCATAAACTTCCGTGATTCTTCGTTTGTGCTACAGACATGAATGATACTTATAATCATTAGGCTTGTTGAAGATGAATATGTGATTTGTTTAAGTAAATTTTTGTAGAAAGTAATGCTCAATTGAATATATTTTTAATTTGGAAATATATTTCGTTTTAATCTACATATATCAATATTTGTGACCTGTGCTGGCAAATTGAGTCTACAACTTCAAAACGATGTATGATTTGTTGGAATCTACACCTGTTTGAAGTTGATAGAAAAAATCGAGTTAAAGATTTCTAAGGTTTAAAAACAAAATACCGCATTGATACCCTTAGACATAACAGATTATATCGCGTGAATTCTTCTCAACAGATATTTAAAAAAAAAGTAATTTGGTGTATATGTGTAAATTGGGGTCGCCTTATGCCTCAGATGTGTCAGTCACCGAGAGGAAGATCGTTTTCATGTCTTATCACTCTTAATAACTCTTTAAACATCAATCAGGTACCGAACTTTATCTCTCTTAATATATGAAGAGTTGGTTTCAAAACAAGATAACTCCGTTTTTAACATTTTTGTCAAAATATGTTTATGATTATGTTATCGTGTTTTGAAACCGAAACCAAAATTTCAGACGCAAGTGGATGGACACGCATCTTTGAATAGGTTAAATATTTAGGACGGAACACCTCTTTATAAAACATACAAATAAAGATCATTTTAGATTTTTTAATGACTATTTAGAGCATTGGGATTACTTAACTCATTCACCGCCAGCCTTTTTGAGAAAAGTTGCCCACCGGCATTTTTGTGATTTTAACAAAAGTTTCACAAAATTCCTTGCAGGAAAAATTATCTTCTATAAATATATAAACATACAAATTATATCAAATTAAAGAACACACCCTCTGCTTTCAAACAAACAATAAACAAATAAACAAACAAACAAAATGGGGCAAAAAAGTCTCATTATATATTTACTTTTTCCACTTAATTTAACCACTGAAATATGGATATTTCTCTTCAAAAATACAACATTTTGAGCAAAAAGCTTAAAAAATTGCGTTTTTGTAAAGGAGTTTATGTTAGAGATCAGACTCAGAATGACTATCAAACATAAAGGCAGTTAAAATAACCATTAAATCTTTTTAACTTCCGTTTTTGATAAATTCGGTTTGGGTATTACACTTTCACTTTGAAATTCGTCCAGAAAGGCATATTTATTAGTTAAATATTAACTCATTATTGACGAGATAACTCGTCAATGGCGGTGAATGAGTTAATGTACTTATTTTTACGTAAACCTTTTCAACATTTATACTTTCTTTTGCCTCTAGCTCAGAATGAGACGGTGCACATTGCAACTCATTTTGCCAGCACGGGTCATATGTTCGTAAGTTCTTTCAGTGGGACATGAATATATTTCCTTATATGGATGATATGTGTTTATGCTTTAAAATATATTTATGTTTAAAATATATCTTTGGATATAGAGGGTATGCGCGTGATGTCACCTTCTGCGAAAGTGCCTGCGGTTACGCCCACTGAGTGGCAAAAGACAGAGCAGCAGCATTTGAGTACAGTATGAAATCGTCGGAAACACAGGGAAAACACATCTAAATGGGAAAAAGCTGTTGTGCGATAGACTTTACTAACAGATTAACAAGAATTCGGAGCTATCGTTTTACAGACTGCCAAAAAACAACGAAAGGAGAAATAAATAGATCGTTCATGCTAACGTCCACATAACACAGGTGGGTTGATAAGTTGCTAGGGTCACTATCAAGCAAAGTTTTACTTTCTACTTAAAAGTATTTTTTCAATTATTTGTATTTTATCCGTGTTTTCTTTGGAAAACATACATTCCAAAGCATATTATCATGATTTTTACTCTATTACATTTCATAAATACAAGTTTTTGTTTTATATTTAATATTTACTTTACTCAAGTAAAAGTACACAATTTTAATGTAATAAGGTATTAAATAAATTTTAATATGCAATATTAAATAATACACAGTATGATTATATGCTTTAGACTGTAGTGAAGTAAACTTTTCCCAATACAAACGCCCTAATAAAGCACAGATGCTTGGAAAATGTAACTAATGTAACTAAGTATTGTCCAACTCTGCTATCAAGTCCAACTAAATTCAAATTAAGCTGATAATAGTCAGTTTTACTGGCATTTTCGCAGCATCCGCTATGAAAACCAGACGTTTTGTTCAACGTTTGCCACTCGACGGGGGCGAGTTCCTGCGTGGTCACATGGAAAAGTGACGTCAATGCATACTCTCTATATTTGTTGCTATATGGGAAGTGATTAAAGGTTTTCACGATACAATAAATCAGACCAAGAGGTATTATAGACTTTCTATTTCTATAAGCTAAATTTCATATAGACCTTGGGGTGGGCACCCAGCAAGCAATTTTGGATGCTGGTCATTTTAGCCATCAAAACACAGAAAATACATCGTTTTACATATTTCCACAGGACAAACCCCAGAAAACATGGATTATTACAATTAGAAGGGACATATGATCTAATCTGAGATAAGAGCAGCGTATTGTGTACATATCTGTTTTGGATATTAGCCTGTTGCTAATCGCTAATTTCTCATGTTGTAAGCATGTTTACTTTTCTTAAAACACCAATAAAGTGCAACAATACAATATTTTATGAAAACAACTAAAGCCCGGAATACACTGCAGGACCCCTGCCCTCCTACAAGATCATTACCCCACCACACTGTGCGCGATGTATCGCCCAAACTCGGGCACGAGAGGCATGTAGACTGTACGATGATGACACGGAAGCTTTGGCGGCAGCGTCACACGTTGCGCAATGTCACCAGCATGCGCTCGTGGTACACAAATACCGGCACGCAGGTCGTAGTGCAAACACACTGTGCGGTGATCATGCCGAACCTCTGACACTGTCAGAAAACCATCGCAGGCCATCCCTGGACGCAAGACCGGGAAAACGGCCGTCCCCGAACCCCTATCACTGCACGACACAGGACCACCAACGAAGAGCCACGATCACAGAAATCGCGACGATTGTTTCACAATGCCAATCTTTCGTCTGGGACAGCCAATAATCGTGCAGTGTGTCCCGGGCTTAAGATCATTACCTTATCACACTGTGCGACATGGATCGTTTAAACTCGGGTACGACAGGCATGCATCACACGTAAGCGCAACGTCACCAGCATGCGCTCGTGGTAAACAAATACCGGCGCGCAGGTCGTAGCAGCAAACACACTGTGCGGTGATCATGCCGAATTTCTGACACTGTCAGAAAACTATCATAGGCTATCTTTGGACGAAAGACCGGGAAAACATCTTTGAACCTCTCCCATTGTACAACATAGGACCACCGATGAAGAGCCACGATCACAGAAATCATGACAATTGTTTCACGATGCCAATCTTTCGTCAGGGACAACCAATAATCGTGCAGTGTATCCCAGGCTTAAAGGCGGAGTACACAATGTTTGAAAAACGCTTTGGAAAAGGAGACGGGCCGACTACCAAAACACACTTACAGCCAATCAGCAGTAAGGAACGTGTCTTCTAACCGACATCCTTGCCGGGTTGCGTATGTGTGGGGCGGGTCTATCAACAGAAGGTCCAGATTCTATTGGGGTAGGGGCGTGTTTGTTTAGGTGATTTCAAATATCAACATTGGCTTTCAAACATTTTTGACTCCGCCTTTAAGTATACATCTCCAGTAAGAGTATGTCCCATGTATTTTTTTTGTTACTGTATCCTTTTTAAGACAAGAACATTGCCGTATTAACCTGTGATTGAATTGATAACAAGCAATTTATTTGATAGTTTGATGTGCAAGTATTGTTAGAGGAAAAACCCCATATGAACCCCCAATGAAGTTGTGTACAAATGTTATTTAGTTAATAATGAATCCTGCTTCTGTTGATTCCAGTCAGTGTGCTTTAAAAAAAACTTACCGTAGAAAAGTTTTTAACAGATTCATTCCTTGCACTTTTCGCAATCTGTAGGAATTGGAGATATGTACTTATGGGAAATTAGTGTTATAAAGAAAAGTAAGCATGCTTATTAGAAATTAATGATTAGCCAACAGGCTAATAACAAAACAGATATTATGTACACATTGCACTGCTCTTATCTCAAAATTAGGTCATATGTCCCTTTTCATTTTAACAATCCATAATTTCTGAGGTTCTTTGTCCTGTGAAAATTTGTCAAATTATGTATTTTCTGTGTTTTGATGTCCGAATGACCAGCATCCTGATACAAAACAATAGGTTTAAAGCACACGCTATGGACGTCCATCCCTTACAGCCTGAATAAGATGTAAAGATGTTTAATAGCCGTCCAAACACAGCCCAGACATCTAGGCTAAAACAAGATTTGGGCTGCCAGTGAGAATTTAGCAAAGCCCAAAAATAAATAAATAAATTAAACCAAACACCTTACATGATGTAATATCAGACAAGTTATTTTGGCTAGAAGTGGGTTACTCATAGTCAGACTACAGTATATTCATTTAACCTAGACGGTGAAATGATGGCTACTACTTGCTGGGCAACCTGCCACAACACCTTTAGCCACTCCAATGAACACCCAAGCAACTGCAAATCTGCTAAAATCACCCACAAACATCATGATTAATTTTAGCATAGGCACAGTTTACATTCTCGTCAGCAAATCAAGTTACAGCTTTATTGTTTGATAGATTCTTCCGGTGAGTACATGAGACATTTGAGAATCATGTCTGCAGGAAACCGGCACGGCTCTGCGCTCAATAACTGATTACTGCATTTTTGGATTAAATTTGAAATCCACAACTTTTAGGATCGGTTTCCGCACCAATAACATCCAGTGATTTTGACATTTCTGTCACAGGTAGCTCAGTTACCTCTCTCCGTGAGTGATGGGCGCTGGCATCACATCTGCATCACCTGGACAACCAGAGATGGCTTCTGGGAGGCCTATCAGGATGGAGAGCGACTAGGGACCGGAGAGAACTTGGCCCCGTGGCACCCAATTAAACCTGGAGGAGTCATTATACTGGGACAAGAACAGGTAAGTGCACAAGAGAGAGAGAGAGAGAGAGAGCATAAAGCCGCAGTAAATCTCTCGTGAGGAAGACATGCAATGATAATAATAAGTCTTCACACGCGATGATTAGAAGAAGACGTCACCTCTCAGCATGCCAGGATGCAGGCGATGAGAGCTCAGGGACCTAATGATTGCTGAGAGACGATATATATGACACAGATAGCAGAGACACTACCGGTCACTTGTATCAGATACTGTATTTAAAATGATTAATAGTGCATGAAAATCGGTGACCTTAACGCCTTAAAGGCACACTTGGTCACTAGGGGGTGCTAGACATGTATTTTTCACGTCTAGCTCCCCTAGAGGCCACAAGCGCCGCAGCACTGTCGCAAAGGAAAAGAAGACAACTCTTTAGGTCACAAAGTCCGCGGTTTGCCTTCCAGCATGTCAAATGAATATGAAATTAATGGTTTTATTTTTTTTAAACGCCAAAAGATCGCGTAGCTTACATTTACAAGCCAGTTGTAACGGTGGTCGCTTGGTTAAAGTTTATATAAAAAAACATTGCCTTAAAGAGGAATCAAACCCGGGTCACCCATGTCGTAGGTCCGTGACACTACTACGATGCCACAGAGTCACGTGATAGAAGTATCTCTCTAAACTCTCCAAGTAGCCTCCAGCAAAATTCACGTTCAGAAAAAAATAATTAGTATTCGGGCACCAGACAGGACTTCTATATGCAGGCAATATAACATTACTTACTACTCCAAAAGCATGATGGCCAAAACAGCATCAGTCAGGAACCCGTCCTCCTTTTTTAGTTCATGCCAGTGAGCGAACGCCGGCCCAATATTAATCCTCGTCCTTCTTTTTATTCTGTCACTCTCCCCTTTTCTCTTTCTGGTGTCCTCCGACAAAACCTTAGGTTTCGTTTTCTTAGTTGTTGCTTCGGCCATGACAAAAACATCAGGAAAATAAATCGTTGTGCTCTCACGTCTGGATTTGAGGAAGTGACGTATGCCGTAATGCAGTCGAATTTTGTCATTCTTTTTGTGCTCGGGTTACTACCTGAAACCCCAAGTTTAAAAGTACGAGTAAAAGTGATACAGTACCCGTCAGGCTACGTTAGACATGTCATTCAACCCATTTTAAGTCTATGTACCATCACATGAGTCTTGAAAAACAAAGTGTCACTTTAATATATTCCAGTATATCAGACTGTGATATATGTGAGCTGTCTATTAGTCTGTGGAGCTTGGTTGACACATAGCCAGCTAAGCAGATTTATGCTGCGGACATCAGTGATGCGCGGGTCAGTGTATAAACAACCCGCACCCAACTAACTTTTTCAACTAACCCACACGCAACTCGGCCGCAAAAAAAAAAAATTCCCGACCCGCTTCCTGGCCCGCATTATTAAAAGTAGTAATTGTTTACAATAGTTCATTAGCATCTTTATTTTAAACTAGTCAACCGCGACTCGAATATTATTACAAATATTTTTGGATGACTTGTAACCACGGTTACTGGGGATGACCGCAGGCACCCATTCATTTTTGATCAACCCGTGAATCATTGGCGGACATACCAAACACGAAGGATTGCGTTCCTCGCTCTAGATTACACTGCAAAAATTGATTTTCAAGAAAAATTTTCTTAGTATTTTTGTCTTGTTTTCAGTAAAAATATCTAAAAATTCTTAAATTAAGATGCTTTTTCTTGATGAGCAAAACGACCTAAGAAAATAAGTCTAGTTTTTAGACCAAAAATATTTTATTTAAGTGATTTTGTGCATAAAACAAGCAAAAAAATCTGCCAATGGGGTAAGCAAAAAAAGTTTTTCTTAAACATTAAATTTAAGAAAAATTCAAGAAAAATTTGCTTACCCCATTTGCAGATTTTTTGTGCTTGTTTTATGCACAAAATCACTTAAATAAAATATTTTTGGTCTAAAAACTAGACTTATTTTCTTGGGTCATTTTGCTTTAGATATTTTTACTGAAAACAAGACAAAAATATTAAGCAAATAGTGCGTTTTTTCGCAGCAATTGCGTGCAAGTTTGAGTCTTTGCATTGACTTTGTATGTAATCTATTTGCGCAAATCTTTGAATTCGTGTTTGGTGTGTCACGCCATTAGATGTAATGATATTATTATTAGGGCCGGGACTCGATTAAAAAATGTAATCTAATTAATTAGAGGCTTTGTAATTAATGAATCGAAATTAATCACATTTTAATCACATATAAATATTTGACCTGAGAACAATGAGAAGTTATTTTTTCACATGGATTTTTAGTATAGCATGAATAATGACTGAATACATAAGCTTAAACAACAAAATATTGTTTATTTTTCTTCAACCAAGTCGTTGTACCCGGAGTCGGGCTAACGTCCACGCTAGCTGCTATATGTTTTGCATTGAGATGACACTTGAGGCTCGATGTGCTGCGGTGATATGTGAATTCCTTGTTGCATAGCTTACACACAACCATGCTCTTATCGACGCTTCCATCCGTTCGTCTTTTATAAAAAAAAATTCCCATCCACGGGACCAACCGAAGCGATCTCATCAGCTTCTTCGTTCATGTTCACTGTGGTTTGTTGTTGTCTGAAGTCATGAACGCTAGTTAGTGCTCCAGTATAATCGGTCCGCCGAATCTCATCCAATGAGAAATGTTCCGCGGTGCAAAAATAAGTGCGATTAAAATGTGTTAAAAAAGTTTAACGCGTTATTTTTTGTGTAATTAATTAATCTTAATTAACGCGTTAAAGTCCCGGCCCTAATTATTATATAAACAGAATGAAAATTCAGCTAAATAAATACAAAAGCTGCAAATGGACCGTCTGCTTTTCTTGCAGCTTAACATACTGTAGGCTTATTTGGATTTCTCACTTGCACCCATATATTAAACAGGCAGGTTTAGCTGCTATGCAGACTTACAATGGTTTGTTGACTTACATGCTGTTATTGTTTCCCATCAGGACATCGTAGGTGGGAGATTCGATGCCACGCAGGCTTTCGTAGGAGAGTTAAGCCACTTCAACATGTGGGACCGAGTCCTGCGTCCTATAGACATCTCCGCTATGGCCAACTGCTCCACCTACATGCCCGGCAACGTAGTGCCATGGGTTGACGGCAACGTGGAGGTATTTGGCGGTGCCACAAAATCAGCACTGGAGATTTGTGAAGATCGTCTCTTTGATTCCTAAAAACACTTCTGTAGATTTATAAGCAAGCGCGCTCATTGAAACCATGTCCCAATATCACGCTGGGAAACTTACAGAGAGACAAAGCCACTCTGATTTGACATGGATTATTGCATCCTTTATTCTGCTTTTTTTTCGCTGTCAGCCTGGACAATAAAATGTTTGAAATGTATTTGGAAAAAATAAAAAAATCTGTGTGCACATTCAAGGTCAGAATCTAGTATTGGCTGACACAAAACTGTCTTGTTGATATTAAATATGCTTTTCTCTGTGTAGCGTCCTTCAAAAACTTCTACAAACTCGTGGCTATTTTTAAGCACTACAGTAAAGATGGATTTTTTCTGTCTCGCTGTAGTCGTAACATTGAGCTTTTGTCATATCTTAGATGGGGTGATGCATTTGAAACCACTTATCATGAAAGTTTGAAGACTGAGCTTTATAAAACACATACTGGATGAATGTGCTGTAACACTTCACATTCAGACTGAGGTGTGTTTGTCACAGGAGATTAGTGGAGGAGACATTTTGTAAATCTGCTATCCAAAATGCTAAACGCAAAGTAACCAAATGTTGGACTACAGCTCCCAGAAGTCCTCAGGAGCTGGATGGACTACAGGAAGGTCTTTAGCTGAAGGTTTTCACCTTATGAAGCTCGTCAGAAGCCATGCTTGATTTAATATTAGATTATTAATAGTTTATACTACAAAAGATTTTGACAAGCGCATGACGCTATGAAATGAACTGTGAGAAATCGACAGGGAATGTTTTTAAATAATGTTTTAATATATATATACACGTGTATGTGTGTCGTGGGTTTTCCAGTAAGCCTTTTAGACCCTTGCACAATGCACTGAGACTCTTTTTTAAGGAGATGAAACAGAAATATTGATGGGCACTAATGAGGTTGACAGTGTGGGCTCTCATTGAGAGCATGATGACAGGATGTACAATTGATCTGATCTCTAAAATCTAATAATGCATGTGGCTGAATCTCACAAAACACAAACATGTATCAAAGCAAGAAATAAGACACTCACTAGAATTGGCATAAAAATGGATCCTGTTTTTTGGGCTAATTTGTTACCGTAAATATCATGGTGTAGTACTTCACTACTGCATTTTTTAAATGAATATTCGTTTTATCATTGGGGTTGAAATGTGACCTATACATGTTTTAATGAGATTCATCCGTGCGCTTTACTGATTTGATTTGTGTTTGATCTACTTATATGACTTATTTACATGGTAGGATTGTGTTTATTTAGAGCAGTGCAATATATGGGACACTTTATGTAAATGTGGTCCTCATCGTTTCTGTGTTTCACGTCTAGCTGCACCAGTGGGCTTGTCGTTTTCACCGTGTCTTACTGTGTTACATGGATGTTTTCATTTCAGCTTGTACACAAAGATGAAAGTCTGTGTTAAATTTATTGAGGTGCAGCGTTCTTACATAGTAGATACTGATCATGCATTAGTGCGTTCCCTCGTTGACATGCTTGTACACGGGCTATTCTTTATCTGAATGTAATGTACTGCTATTTTGTGTCAAAAATGGTGGGATAAAAAATCTATTTTTATGTTTTGTGTTGCTTTCAAGTCATGTCAGGATGATAATATATACGGGATGAGCAGGCAGTATCTACTGTACCACTGCATTGTCACAAATAGCAGTGAGTGTGTCTGTATTTATAGAGCAAATTGTTTTTTAATACTTGTTAAGTTACGTTAAAAAGTATTAATATGTTTTTAATGTTTTTTTAAAGTTATATGCTCTTTACTGGCACTTAAATGCTTATTTCTGTGTTAGGAAATATGAAGGTTTGGTAGAATTTTAAAACATGTTATTTTCATTCTGGCCAAAATTATTATATTATCTTGATTTTAAAGTACAAACTTTTTTAAAGTGACTTGAAGGCAACATTATGAAAAATCTTATTTATAAAATGATTCAGAATGTAATGTTTGTCCAAAAATGAATGGCCTTTTCTAAGCACCAATTGTGCTTTCTGGGGTTTTCAAAGTTTTAACTCCTAATGTAAGAACACAACATGAAATGATGAGAGCAAGGAAAATAAAAGATGTAGAAATGGGTTGATTTGAAATCAATGGATATGTTGTTCAGCATGGAAAAACGCTGAATGTCCTTTTTCACCCAATAAATGGTTTTAAAACCTATGAATCAGAGTTTTGAATATGTTAATCTTTTACACCGTAAATACACATGACACCAATTCTTTCAAGCCAGTGAATATCCACTCGCTCGTGTTATAAATATGTAGGATTTCTATTAATCTTGTATGAGTCATTTTGGACTCTGGTAATATTTTAGCTTCAGAATCAAAACTGACTATATTTTTATCATTTGTGAATACTGCCCAAATATTAGGTACATTTTAATTCTTTCCCCGCCAGCGTTTTTAAATAAAAAGTTGCCAACCAGCGCCAGCTTTTTTATAAGTTTTACTAAAGTTAAATGCCTTCCAGAAAATGTTCTTTTTTAAATATATAAACATAAAAAAATCAAATGAAAGAACAGAACCGCTGCTTTCAAACAAAAAAACACGTTTCATCCTACCTTCATTTGTTTCTCTATTTTCACCTCTCAAATATGGTGATATAAATTGTGCAAAAAATAAAATTAGCAAAAGCTGAGATAATTGCGTTGTGAAGTATTTTAATAGAGATCAGATTCAGAGCGATGATCAAAACATACGCAGAGTTTGAATTGTTTGCCCTAAGGGGATACTCCCGGTTTTTATAATGCCGGTAAGAGCACCACCTGGTGGATAATAGCGGAAATACGGATTGCCGAAAAAAAATTGTCATTGGCAGAGAAGCGTTTTCTTTTAAAACTCATCAATGGCGGGGAAAGAGTTAAATCTAATATATGTTTTTTTCTTACACAAGGAATTTAGTTGTTTTTAACCTTTGCAACACTGAAGCACACACATGGGCTAAATACATGTTGTGACGAGCGTCGCATCATGCGCCCTCGAAAAAGAAGTCACTGCTAATACATAATGTGCCTCTTCATTTTTACATGGCAATATACATTTAGTTTAAAATTTGAACAAACGTTGCAGATTTTTGTGATTTCTCCTAATGTCAATTCTTAATTATTATTCATTATATATATATATATAAATATATATGTATTTTTTTTATTTGGCACAAATGATGATTTACATTCATGCATTCAGTAGATCCAAATCCAAAAACATGTACAGTATAGGACATTTTATTAATGTTTTCTGTACATCAAACCCCAGACCTTTGCACATCTAATGCAATGTTCTACCAATTTAACTACAAGTACTTTAGTTGTAATGGTACTAGTATGACATTGAAAACTGAAAACTGGTAAAGACCAAAAATAATTTACTCTTCCTCAAGCCATTCCAGATGTGATGCCATTTAATGACAACAGCATTACATAGTTGGAAGTTTTGTGCCTCTTTTTTAAGGAGTTCCCCAGGGCTCAGTGTTAGGGCCGATACTTTTCAGCATATATAAGCTTCCACTTTGGATTATCAGGGACTATGGACATGGGTATCAATGCTTTACAACTGAAACCCTAATTTACATCACTATCAGCAATTCTGAAAAATATTTTAGATCCGAAGACTGGATGCGAAACAATGTTCGAAAATTTAATTTGGCAGCTGGTATTTTTTCAAATATTCCCACTTAACAGATGCATAATCTTTGTGTTATTCTTGATCCTTTTAAACATTTTAAACATCTCAAAAATCTAATTCTGTCATTTTAAGAACAATGCTGTACTTTGACCTTTTCTTTCTTTTGTTCATGCTGAAAGGCTCATACATGCCTTCATTACATGCAGGTTAGATCATTCTAATGCACTATTCTCTGGCATTCCAGTAAAATCTTAGCTTAGTCTCATCTATTTAAGATTTAAGCTTTTAATTAACTTCTTTTATTTTGTTATTAATGTTTGTTTATCTTGTATTGTTATGGGTTTAAGAAAAGCGCATTACAAATAAAATAAAATAAAATGCATATTTAAGAGCCAGGTTCTTATTTAATATAATTCCAATTATGTTTATCTAAAAAAATGTCATACACACCTAAATACTGATACCAATCCCCATTTAAATAAAAAAATCTTTGAAATGCTTCAAAAAACTGTTTGAGAATAAAGTAATATCTGAATCCGAGCAATACCCAGTATGAGGAAATTGTGTTATAGACTCTGTAGGCGTCTTTATTCTGGACATGTCCAGACTCTCTATGTTGTCTGATGCATCACTTCTCGGGTCAAACCTAAGATGGGTTTTTAAGGAAGCTTTGTATTGTTGTATTGCTCATCACTCAATTGAGAGTCCATACAGGATTTGAATCGACATCCGTGTTTTTTCTAGCTTCTGTTGTGGATCAAATTGCTTCTGACAGCTGCAAAATCCTCGCCGTGGCTAACCGCCAGGTGGAAATGAAAAAATCTGCAGATTATGAACGATGAAATGTAGGTCGGGCTTTTCTGGGGCTCTCAGTTTTAATTTTCACTCTTGGGGTTGTCACTGGTAGTAATTTATGGGTTTCCAGAGGCGTCACCGTATAATTACTTCATCACTTTCACCTTTTTTAAGGAAATGAACCATTCCTGCAGACTTATGTGTACAGTACAAAAACTGACAGCAGAATGCACCATGACTATCCAACACTGTCGTCAGATTCAGCTTCAATCATGAATAAATGTCTCATAGTGAAGAAAAATCACAAATAGGATGAAATGAGACAGTAATGATAAAATAAAGAACAAACTGAGTTTTCTTCATCTTAGAGGTTTCTCCTTGGAAAAAGATGCTAATGTCACTTTTCTTCTCTAGGAAGATCTCTCCAAATATTTCTGCATAACCAGTTCACTCCAAGTACAAATCAAAGCTAAAATGTCCACTAAAGGTGCTAGCGGTATCAGTTTTTCTCTATTGCTGATGCAAGTGTACTTTAAAAGTATAATATTACTGGTGATTTCAACTTTTTACTGCACTTTAAAGGAATAGTTCACCCAAACATAAAAACTTTGTCATCAGTTGCTCACCCTCGTGCAGCATCAAGTTGCATCTTGGTTTTGCAAGTCAATACAACCAATTCTGTTTTCCCGTGTAGATACGTCATTGAACCGCTCCATATATGTAGACACGTCCGCCATTTTCGAACGGTCCTGATGCAGACGCTAGAGGTCTTCTCGGGTCCAAAGAAATGTACATGACCCGAAATGAACCAAATCACTTTTTACCAAAATCCGAAAAATATATATTTTTTAAAAAGACCTAAGACAAACCCGAGAAATTATACTCGAGTCCAACCCGCCCCAGTGGCAATTTTTTTAACCCGACCGGACCCAAATGTAAACGTACCAGTCAGACAGAAATCCTCGCATCCAATTTGGTTCGCTGCTCCATTTATTTTCATTTGTTATGTGAAAATGACACCAAGGTAATCGCTTAAATGTGCATTCAAAATTAATTTACAGGTCTGGGTTAACAAAAATTAACCTACTGCCAGCCACACGATGTCGCAAGCGCTCTTGGGGATGGAAAAGGTTTTGATGCTCGGACGTGAAATATTTCAGGTCTTCTCAGGTCTGTTCTGCAAATACACATTCATTTGAAATATCCCGAGACCCAATGCCGCTAATATTATACCAGACCCGTGTCCAAGGCACATGTAAAACTTCTAGACCCGAACCCGCTCAGGTCGGACCTCGGGTTTCGGATCTAAGTGGACCCGTGAAGAGCTCTAGCAGACGCCACTCCCAGCTTTTCAGGAAACATTGTGCAGCCTCTGGTTGTAAACCCTGCAGAGATTTATTTTCCTGAAACAATGTGTTGTATCTGTATATGTATTAACTCAGTATTACATATTTTTAAAGTATAATAACTTTTTAATATTGTGTTAGGTAACTATTTAGTGTTGTGTAAGCAGTTATAATAGTTGGGTCTACACAACAGCACGTAACATTTCATACATGTGTATTACTATGGATGTGGCCACACAGTCACACTGTAAAAAATGTCTGTAGAAATTACAGTATTAATGGGTATTACTGGCAACTAGCTGCCAGTAACTTACTGTAGATTTTACATTTATGTTGTTTACTGGCAACATTTTGTTCAAAGTTAACATTTTCAGACTTTATCTTCTACAGTAAGTTACTGGCAACCAGCTGCAAAATTACAGCAATTTTTTTACAGTGCAGCTTACTCTCGACATCTGTGCCTAATAACAATCAAATATATCCCAATGACCTTTTCCCAAAAACCAAAACTTAATTTAAACATGCTTTACATAAGTAAAATAGTATTACCGTATTTTTCGGACTATAAGTCGCTCTGGAGTATAAGTCGCATCAGTCAAAAAATGCATCATGAAGAGGAAAAAACATATATAAGTCGCACTGCACTATAAGTCGCATTTATTTAGAAAAGTATTCTTTTCGGCTGCATATTTTACTAATTGCAGTTTGTAATCTGCAGAATAGGATTTTCTTTGGGGGGGGCATTTGGTTAAGTCTTTTTTTTCAGGGGTAGGCTAGAAGAGCAGCATATAACGCCCTCTGGTGGCTGTAGACAGTAATGTTTTATATTGGTTCATGTTAATTTTATTATATTAGTAATATTGTATTATAATGTATTATAATATTATACATATTAGTCGCACCTGACAATAAGTCGCAGGACCAGCCAAACTATGAAAAAAACTGGGACTTATAGTCCAGAAAATACGGTAACTTAATATTGACAGCCGATTAACAAAATTCTTCCACATTTAACCCGCCACATTTAACCCTTGAAAGCACCACAATCCACATCAATCGTTTTAAAGTAATGTGATTCCTTTCGAAACCACAGACTTGGCCGCACTGTAATAGCATAATCTTTATGTCAAAGCATTATGCATAATGTTTATTGGACTTTTATAATGCATTTCTTTTACTTTCATACTGTATACTGTGGGCAATGTAGCAGCCTTTCTTTAATAATTTTATCTTGTCAAAGATGATGATGTGACTTCATTTGTCAATTCAATATAATTCAACAAAAGGACATTTTTTTATATATATATATTGTTCTTTATTGTTGTTTTGTTTTGCATTTTCAAACTGTTTTACATGCACAAGGAAAATGTGTGCTGTTAGACAATGCACAATGCACTTCTTTTAAAAAAATATAAAAACTTGTCATTCTTGTTTTGTCACCTCATCAAAGCTCAATTTAAATTGAATCAGTAATAATGTTAAAGAAGTCATTTTAAAACATATTGTCTACCTTTTTTCAAAAAGTGTAGGGTAGCCATCAAACGTTCCCCAACATTTTTACCCATTTATTGTTTTTCCTTATATGTATATGTGTACAAGAAGAAGTCCAAAGGCTGACAATGCCAGTGCCATTTGCAACTTTGCAGACATGATTGAAAAATAAACTACATGAGTAACGTCTACATCATGGGTCATCAACCCTGTTCCTTGAGACCACCTGTCCTGCAGATTTCAATTCCATCCCCAAACAAACACACCTGAACCTGCTAATCAAGTTGTTTAGGGCTACCTAACAATTAAGAGGCAGGTGTGTTGAAACTAAAATAAGCAGGACATGTACCCTCCAGGAACGTTGGCTGTTTCTCAATGTCAAGGATACTTCCTTAGCAGGACTGGTCTTTCCAAGTCACTTCCTTTAGAGGCTAGGCGAGGCTCATCTTTAGATTTTGGAGAACATGTAAATGGAACAGGGCAGCAAGTGCACGTCATTGCATCATTACGTCAGTAAAAAGGTCTGCTTTTGGCGCTGTGGGCACAGGATTGTGGGTGATTTGAGAGTGTGAAGAGCGCGAAGGATACACATATGCATCCTTTCCTGTATATAGGATATTTTTTGAACAAAGGACTCAGTCCTTGGTTGCAATTCCGAGGATCCTTGACATTGGAACAGTCCTTCGATTGATGTCGATGACGTAGCATCCTCGAAATTCTGGCTTGCGAGGATCCTTCCTTGACATTGAGAAACAGCTAGTTGAAGAAACCAGAGGTTCCCAACTTTGACCATCAAGATCACAGTTTAGCTCTTGATCAAACTCACCTGCCTGCAATTTTTTGCTATTCCTGAAGACCTTAATTATCTTGCTCAGGTGTGTTTTGATTAGGATTTGAGCTAAGCTCCACAGGAAATTGGATCTTGAGGTCCAGAGTCGAGAACCTCTGATCTACATTGACCCGCTCTCAAACGCCTCAGCTGGTTTGTGTGGTTTATGCTGTGTTCTGGAAATGTGTTACATTGTGATGTATATTACAGATATTATTACATAATGATATATATTACCCCCTTACCTTCACTCGCTTATACAGACGTATCCACCCTCTAGATCCATGCTCTCTGCCACCAAATGACGGCTTGTGGTGCGGTCCCAAGAAGGGTAAAATCACTATCACGTACCTTCTTTGAATCTGTTCCTCATCTGTGAAATGATCTGCTGGTTGCAGCGCTATCTGCTGATTCTGTAGTCATCTTTAAAAATCGATTGAAAACCCACCAACACCTCACTTACTAATGTCTTCATCTATTCTTCTATCTATTCTTCTCTGTTATTAAAAAAACTCACGACACCCACGACAAAAACTAAATGTGCGACTGGTTTTTTTTTTTGCATATTTGTTTTAAAGACTTGTTTTGTCATATCTCATGCCTATAATTAGTCAAGAATGTTATACGAACTTACTTTTCTGAAAGTTTGATCAATTGTGTATGATGACATGTGCAACCAATGCATACAGTGATTCAGACCCATAGATTTGCTCATAGACACTCTTTATAAAATATTTCGTATTAACACCCCCCACCCCACCCTGCTGAAGAAAACAGCATCAAACCAGCATGGATCAGCATAGGAATTATGCTGGTCTATGCTGGTTTGATACTGGTTTAGCTGGTGGTCACCAGCATACCAGCACCAAAACACAACATATGCTGGTCTTGCTGGTATGACCAGCATGGGATGCTGGTACTAATGCTGGTTTGGTGCTGGTTTAGCTGGTGCTAATGCTGGTGCTGATGCTGGTTTAGCTGGTGTTCACTAGCAAACCAGCACCAAAACGCAACATATGCTGGTCTTGCTGGTATGCTGTTTTTTCAGCAGGGCACACATAACGATTGCCCATTTAGCCCCTGGTAATAGGGGTACTTTAAACGTAATATAATTGTAATACAACTGCTTGATTTTAGGAATCAGATTATATAATCCAGATCACATGAAAACAGTTACTAGCTAGCGTGCTGCTAATAATCAACACATTCTCACTTCCCAAGGCGTCAAAATCTGAAGCATGTCCAAACGCCTTCAGCGTCAGTATGAAGACGCGAAAGGGTGCCCCTATGCGTCACTATATCGACGAAATGGGAACTCCGTTGCTTTCATGCTAATCCCTCAGCGTCGGATATAGACGAAAGGGAATCTCGGAAGGTGATGCCATCACGTTATGCGACGATCGGCAGGATCATGACGCTTCTGGACGGTAACTACTCATTTTTTTTCCTATTTTTAAACCATTGTCGCTTGGGGTTGGGGTTAGACTTGGGGTTTGAATGTCAGTTTGTTTATACTTTTTGTCTTCTGATTTTTAAGCCACTGTTGCTTGGGGTTAGAGTTCGGGTTTGGGTTAGGATGTCTGTATTGGTTTGTACTTTTTGTCTTATGATTTTTAAACCATTGTCGCTTGGGGTTAGGGTTAGCGTTGGGTTTGGGTTAGAATGTAATTTTATGTAACAGAAAGTCGTTCTAACCCCAACCCCAAGCGACAATGGTAAAAAAATTGGAACAAAAATTGAGTAGTTACCGTCCAGAAGCGGCATGATCCTGCCTATCGTCGAATAACGTGACGGCATCACCTTCCGGGATTCCCTTTCGTCTATATCCGACGCCGAGGGACCAGCACGAAAGCAACGGAGCCCCCACTTCGCCGATACAGTGACGCACAGGGGCACCCCCCGCGTCCCCACACTGACGCTGAAGGCGTTTGGACATGCTTCAGATTTTGACGCCTTGGGAAGTGAGAATGGGTTGTAATAATCATGCAATGTTGTATGATTTGCAAATCATTGTTTCTTCCGAATAAACTAAAGTAATGGGTGTAAAAACGGAGATATGTGTAAAAACAGAAAAGTCTTATTTCAATACTGTAAAAGTATTTTAGTGATTTAATTTTATTTTTAATTCTCTAAGCGGGATTGCTTAATGTTTAAGAGCAACACAAGTTCTTGCTGTAACATAGAGATTGTTTTCAAGCTGGTAAAGTTAATGATAGTCAAGTATAAAGTGGTCATTAAAAGCAGACAGCGTTTCTCTGTCTAATCTTTATGAAAAGGCCATGTTTCACAGTTTTGGGGGCAAATTAAATTGCCACTGTTACAGCTGTGCCTTCAGACAAAGATCTACGAGTGAAGATCTGGCCAGCTAACATGTGCTTCTGTGTAATTACAGTCAGAGAGAGATAGAGAGCGTGTCTAACACAAGTGTGACCTCTTCAAACCACACTGAGTCTCCACTTAACAATCCCATTTCATGAAAAACTACTAGTCGTGAAAACCTCCTTCAGCTGAACAACTCATTAAATGATAAAACCTGAATGTCATTTCCTTGTTATTCTCATCTAGCTTAACCACACAACGACACTCTTCTTTTTGCTAACTAGATCCTTCAAAAACCTAATATCCTTTCTTTTTTCATTACATACAGTAAATCTGTGGTGTTTTCCTGTTTTATCCTCAGGGAATTAAATTCAATTTATATTTATTTCGACCACATCGAATCTGTGACAATATAAGTTTTGTCCTGTTTGCAGACGTTGTTTAATAAACATGCTGAATTTCTGCTACAATGGATAGTTGTTCACCCAAATATGAAAATTTTCTCATAAACGATGGTAAGCACACAGTTAATGGCACATTGATTTCCATATTTAATTTTCCTCCTATGGAAGTCAATGAGTACCGGCAACTGTGCGTGAACCATCATTTATCAAAATATCTTC
Organism: Misgurnus anguillicaudatus; assembly: GCF_027580225.2. NCBI lineage: Eukaryota > Metazoa > Chordata > Actinopteri > Cypriniformes > Cobitidae > Misgurnus > Misgurnus anguillicaudatus. The sequence goes on from NC_073355.2 coordinate 5,796,467, forward strand.
TTTAGAGTAACATGAGGGGGAGCAAATGATGAGAATTTTCATGTTTAGGTAAACTGTCCTTATAAATCATTCGTAAAACCATTATTGTTAAAGCGTTATAAATTGTTAATTTAACTTATTGCTGTGTTTCATGTAAAAACGTTTATTTGTATTTAAATTCTGCTCATGATTCATTTATGAGACATTAGCTGCATTTCCATTACCCTTTAAATTGCGCAAATTGCATTTCCAACATATGGAGCCCCTGGGGACATGGAAAATAAAGTGTACACTTTTTAATAAAGTGTAGTTTCACCAGCGCACGCAACACAAAACTTTAAAAAAATTCTGCACATGAAGGTTTCACGTGAGCGCATAAAAGATTCACGTGAGCATGCGAAAGTTTCACGTGAGCACATGAAACTAAACTTTAGATTTTTTTACTCCAATGTCACCTTAGGGGCTCGGTACCATTACCCTTTAAATTGCGCAATTGACATTTGCATTGACATACGCAAATTGACAAAAACATCGCAAAAAAGTTTTTATACTAATATAAAATCCGATAAAGGTGTATTTCGCAAACTGCAATGGAAACAGTTTATTCGCATTTTCAGGTCGTCTGATGCAAGTAAGTCACGTAATTATTATTTAAAAATGAATGCGGTATGTGCTAAAACCACCCAGAAATACCTCAACGTGTTTGCTTCTAGATTTAAGAGGCTTTCCTTGCCAGTAATGTTATGACGAGTTTAGTTCCAAAACGAGACTTAAAAATCTCTTTTTTTTTATTGTGCATTCCAATTAAAATCAATCAAACTGCAGTTGGTTTGTTTTAATTTAAGCCTTCATAACTAAAAAATACAGCTAAGTAGCACAAATAAAAACATGATAGCATAATAATAAACATGTTTTGACAAAAATGTTAAAAATGGAGTTATCTCATTTTGGAACCAAACATTCCTACATCTCTTTTGATTTAAATTAATGTACTATTACCTCCAAGAAACATAGCTGCTTTTAAGTATAAGGGGCTTTTCTTGGCATTAATGCTTGGATAATATTCTTGCGTCTCCTTCGGTTTAAACATAATCAGAACATAGCTGATGTTTAATACGCAGTTATGCAACCCTTATAAAAATTAATCATGGTTTTACTACAGTTAAAACAACAAAAAAAACATGGTTACTGTAGTAAAACCATGGTAACCACAAAATAACCATGGTTTTGGCAATCATGGTTTTCCAAAACCATAGTTAAACCATAGTTTTGCTTATAGTAATCAATACACCAAAAAACATGGTTAATTTTCGTAAGGTAAAGCAAGATGTCGGAGTGTGGTTGGGGCTTCTCACTGCAACGTCGCAGAAATAGAAACAAAAACAATTTGCTTTCATAACGTGTTTTCGTGTGTTACATGCGTCAGAGCTCAGTCAGGGCTGTCACAAGATCACATGTCCACAACTGCAGCTTATAACGTAACACAGCCGAGTTTGTTATTCAGTCTTCCGTTAATCCCGATTACCGTATGTGTAATCTGGTCGCTGTGTGATTTCCCAGATGAGATCTAATCAGAAGAAGATGGGGACAGATAAGGACATTACTTGGTTCCCTGTGATGAAATCAAGCAGTCGTGCTCAGATGAATCAGTTGTGCGGTTGACCTGTGCCCTCGTACGTGTTTAAGCCTCTCTGCTCCATGACATTTAACTATCACCACAGACACAAAGCCATCCAATCCAAAACCTTTAAAATGTTTGTTTTTAATGCCAATGCTGTCAAAACGTCTTGAATGAGTGTAATCTGCCCTAAAAATGAGATTTACAATGTTAGACTGATACAGGCTGCTGATTGGACAGTTTAAAAGATGATTCTATGATAAAAGCATTTTATATTACTGTTAGGAGATATTCAAACAAAATTGCACAAGAGAGATCAATGATGTACTGATAATCAGCACTGCTGTGTTTTGTTAAAGTGAAAGTTCACAAAAAAATGAAAAATACCCCATGATTTACTCACCCACAAGCCATCCGAGGTACATATGACCATCTTTTTTCAGATGAACACAATCCAGGTTATATTAGAAAATGTCCTGGTTCTTCTAAGCTTTAAAATGGTAGTAAACAGGTCTGGAGATTGTGAAACCCAAAAATGTACATTCATGCTTCACAGAAGAATAAAGACCTTCTGAGAGTAATTTAATATTAGTATATTTAAAACTTTTTAAACTATAATAACAAGCTACCGGTAAGGACCAAGGCGCGTTCACAGAGCTTCAAAACTTTTTTTCATTTTGGTGGCTAGCAAGGTGCATAATCGCCACCTACTGTGTTGTGGATTCTGTGTCGATAATGGCTAGACGAAGAAGCTCCGTGTACTGAAACTGAACTTTCTTGAAAACTCTTGATCATTTAAACAGGTTTACAGATCTACTAAACAGGGTAAATTAGCACGAAAGCGCAATTAAAAAAAAGTGCAGATGGTAGTGGTAATATCTGCTGCTTTTCACTAAAAAGTGAATATGCGGGATATTTATGCAATTTATGCGATGGAATTGCGGGAATTTGCGAAAATTCGCGGAACTTGCAAAAACTGTGGAAACTTGCAAAAGCTGCAATGATGTTCACGTCACATAATCACATCACTTCATAACGTTCCCATGGTAACAGAGGACACAGCTGCGCTTGTGTGAAGTAAATGCAACATTTTTCAACTTTCTGCTAATATATATGTGACTTTTTGCTACGAAAATGCGGGGATTATAAAATCATGCAAGCCCCGCATATTTTGTGCGCCGAAATCTGTAATTAGTGCGGCGAAAGTGCGTCCTATTTGGAAAAACTGCGGCCCTGCATAAATATGCGGACTTTGGCTGATTATGCAATAAATCGTGCGATCGCACAATCGTGTTTTTCTGGAGGGACTGACTGAGAAGGGAACGAGACGCTGCGTCTCCCTTGCCATAATTCCCGCGTCCCCGTAACGCCGTCTTTGGCAATATTTTAGATAGCGATATACTTCTTGGCTCCCGCGTCACCCTGTCTTTGTCGTTAAGCCTCACCATTGGTTGAATTTGATATACACATTCAGACACACTTACCCCTGGAGGTGTCCCCAAAGTTTTACCACAGTGATGCAGCGTGAGTTCCCTCGAAAGGGAATTGTAACAATGTATCTTAAAAGGTAACACGATGTAACCTTGCTCTCACTTGAAATGTGTCCCCACATTTAGTCCTTGAATTTGAGGGTATTGGACCTGGAAAGTCCTTGAAAGGTCCTTGAATTTGAAGTTAACCAAGATGTGGGAACCCTGAAGATAGAAAATAAAGTTTCGAAACACTTGGAATTGTGTGACTTCTCCTAGTTACTCCTCTTTTATTTCCCCCAGCAAATAAAAATAACATGGCTTGGCAAACAATATTTTTGAATAATATGTTCCTCTGGCATTACCAATAAACTGATCAGTGTTTAAAATCCCCTGCCTTCTACCACACACTCTCTGATCTATGCAATCCCTCTCCTTTCCACACAAATCTATATTGGGTACATGTTCAATGTAAAAAATGAAGCATTTTTGTCAAATCAACATATATATTTATTCTACTTGTACTTAAAAAATTAAGTTAAACAATCTCAACTTGTTTTTATAAGTTATGTAACTATTCACAGGTCAAAACTATAATAGTACAGAAGTGATGGGGACGAGACCGCCTATGCCGAGTCCGAGTCAAGGCCAAGTCTTTGAAGGGTCGAGACCGAGTCCGTTGGTTTTCAAATACAGTCGAGTCTGAGTCAAGACTGAGTTTTTGAGGAAGCAAGTCTGAGTTGAGATCGAGTCCTTTAGGAGTCGAGACCGAGTCAAGACCAAGACCATAAAAACATGTCAGTTTTCATATTCATGATTTAATATCACCCCAGTTAATAATCAACAGTTAGGCCTACAGACTAAGCTAGATTGGCAATTGTTTAGAGGAGCAGTCTTAATGTCTTAATATGGACTATGTTTTTACTATCATTTAAAAAACCCTATCACATGCATCATCTTCTGCCTATTTTTTTTAAAGATAAATAAACGGCTCTAATGGCAGTATCTTTGCTTTGCACCATGGGATGTAATTTTCAAATAATGTCCGTCAACATTGCATTTTATTATTATTGTTATATTAAAGAGCCACAGAGATCCAAAATCGAAACTGACCTGCATTGCAGTGTGTCATGTAGCTGTCCATCAATGTAAACAATGTGCATAGTAGTTGAACCAAAAAGTGCACGATTAATAAAGTTATTGGCTTCTTAAGTAGGGAGTCAACTCTGAATCGCTGAAACGAGTCGTTATATGGGTTGAATCTCCTGTCTGACTTTTTCCACGTCACACAAATGCTTCCACGTCACACGAGATACTAATCTCCGCCCACAGCCTCACCCGCGGGAGAAACGAAAACTATGACCTGCCCACAGCTAGTTAGTGTGTGTAACAACATCAACTCACGCTGTGTTTTCAGTTTGTGTTGTTTTCACTACCAAAGGAGACTTTTTCAAGAAAGGATATACTAAACGTTTGGCTGTGAAGAATCAGTGGTTAAAATTATTTTTTAACGGAGGGATTTACTAAACGTTTGGCAATGAAAGATGGTTCAGTACCCACTTTATTTGGAACAACATGCGTCTCCTAACCACAACCTGTAAATATGATTATAGCTACATACTTGCTTAAATGAGTGTATGTCTATCGTCATTTTTATTGTTTGGATTAATGATGAATGATTCATTGTTTAAACTCTTAATATATTCTGTCAGAGAGTCACGTTAGCAAGCGGCTAACGCATGCTCACTTAGGGTTTTGCTATGATCCAGTTAGTTAACATAAATGCTTAAATAAGTGTAAAATGTTAGTTTCTATCCTCGTTTTTACTGCTTGGATTAATGATGAATGATGTTGTTGTCAGAGAGTCACGTTAGCAAGCGATTAACGCATGCTCATTTACGGTTTGCTACGACCCAGTTAGCTGACATAAATGCTTAAATGAGTGTAAATTGTTAGTTTCTATCGTCTTTTTTATTGGTTGGATTAGTGATGAATGATGTAGTTGTTTAAACTCTTAATTTACTGTCAGAGAGTCACGTTAACAAGCGGTTAACGCATGCTCACTTAGGGTTTTGCTATGATCCGGTTAGTTAACATAAATGCTTAAATAAGTGTAAAATGTTAGTTTTTATCCTCGTTTTTACTGCTTGGATTAATGATGTCGTTGTCAGAGAGTCACGTTAGCAAGTGGCTAACGCATGCTGACTTTTGGTTTTGCTATGACCCTGTTAGCTTACATAAATGCTTAAATGAGTGTAAAATGTTAGTTTCTATCGTCGTTTTTATTGCTTGGATTAATGATGAATTATGTGTATTGATGTTGATAATGTCTTCTCAGTAAGCACTAGGTCAATACATGTTGCACTATTGTTGGTCTGTGCCACTGATCTGTGGTCTGTGCAGAGACTCTGTCAGTTGACCAATCAGAGCAGAGTAGGCTACTGAAAGGTGGGGTTTAGGCAGACTGAGTCGTTGAACGGCTTCACACGAATCGTTTGGGGATCTCTGAGAAATGGGGTAATTTTAAATGTATATTTTGAGAAAATTCGTGTTTTTTGACCTTGCATGCATTTAAAAAAAGTGATAGGAAACTTAAAATTGGCATCTTACTGGCTCTTTAACATAAAAAAAAATGCGTTGGTCTTGAGGACTCGGTCTGAAATTACGAGTCCTTCTCCTCCCACTGTGGTCCGAGACCGAGTCAAGACCGAGTCTTTGAAGGAACAAGTCCAAGACGAGTCCGAGAAAGCAGAAATCGGTCCGGACTCGAGTACTACATCACTAGTGTATAGTAAAATAGTATGTTGAATTGACTTGCAAAACCAAGTTGTTTTAACTTCATACTGTCTTTTTCACAGTATAGTAACTTGAGGCTGTCAAATTCGGCCTTGGCAGCTGTTTTGTTGAACACAATAATTAAAAAAGCCACTGTATTCAAAGTCACTGATTTGTTTGAGACAGATGAGAATTATGCTTTCACGATTCCCCTAATGAGGAATGGTAAAAATGAAAAAAGGTACAAAATACATCTGTTTCGCTGGTTGAGTCCCAAACAAAGACAAGTGAAAAAAAACTCTCCTCATTATTGGTCGGTTTTGCCCTCAGGCTCTACATAAAACAAAGTTTTAGCAATGTGTCACGGATCATAGAAATTAAAAATATATATAAACCAAAGTAGTAAAGCTCAGTAAATATTTAACACGTTGCACATTTGTTAATTTACTAACCAAGAAAAGGTTACTGAAGGTGACTTACAGAGATGATAATGTTTCTGTTTCATTTGTCAAATATGTTCAATTCTGTTCATTTTGTCAAATACTTTTAAACATTCTGTCATATTTTTAAGTAGCATGAAAACAGATGCTTTGTAAAGCCTAAACTGAGTTGAGAAGGAAATCATTTCAGCCTTTTTTTGCTTCATCTAAAAAGTGAACTGCGGTGCTCAACACCTGTCTCTCCTTGATGTCCCTGTTCTTTAGCTGCATGAAATTCCAACATTTCATAGATTGTTTATGATCACAAGCCATGCAATAGACCGCCAATATCAGTTTTTATTTATAAACCCATTAATGAATGTATTATTTTTATGTACAGTAAATACTCCCAAATGTTGTTGTACAGTAAAAAATCTAAAAAGAGTGTTTAATTTTGCATTTAAAGTGTTATTTAGGTACTTTGTTAGCATTATTTTCATATTGCAAGAACATACTTCCATGCAATCAAAAAGTTACCTATTTATTACAAGGGCAAAATGACATATTTTGTATCTTAAATATTGATAGTGAAGGTCAAATAACAGGTCGTATCTAAATTATTTGTGACCCTGTCTGTGAAGTCCAGGCTAAAGTCTCAAAATCACATTCTGAGATTAGGAGCATCAAAGTTTGATTTCAATCTTTGACATGACAAAGGATGTCATCATCTGTGCTTTGTTGTAGGAATTTCCAATCTCTAGTATTTTAGCAGTGAAAACATTGACATGCCGAGAATCAAGAACACCATTCCATCCATATGCTTCGTTGCTCCTGCGTTGTGCGTCTATTTGTGCTCCATTTACGATGATGTCACGGCAGTAGAGGCGTGGCAAATATAATGATAAGTCTATATACCTCCCACTTTGAAGCAGTACTCAGCTGCAGTGTAAAAGCAAGCCAAAGTTGATCTTTTCTAGATACTTACCATTGCCATTCCTCACGTCAATCATAATTATCCCGGACGAGCCCTTAATAAATGTTATGACTCCAGGAGTGAAAAATTTAATAAAGATGATTTCAATACTGTGTGTGCAGCAATCAGACGACAGGACAATGTCATTATTAAATTTAGCTATATGGCTTTGTATTACAATGTATTGTGTGCTTTTTTTGCTTCAAGTATGAGGTTTTTACAATGACAAGGAAAATCATTATTACCTGAAGTACACTTGCAGATAGGGCAGAAGGTGACTAAATTCCCATTAGCTGCACCTGATGTTTTTGTAAGTCCCTGTTTCCAGGTCAGGAGGATTGATGGTGCCATGTGTTCTTCACAGGAGGACTCAAGGGGGGCGTCGGTGACTGCCGCTGTTATCTTGACACTCATTGATCTCTTTCTTCTTGGTGTCTGATGACTGATCAGTGTGACAGAGACCCGAGACATATCATACAGCGTCTTCATGGAGTTTCAAGGTCACCTTGAAAAAGGATTCTCAAAATTCTTCAAAGTGGCTTACTTAAAAGGTTAGTTTAACCAATGATAGTCATTTCATCTCATAAGCTGAAATATTGCTGAATGTCTACAGTTCTTTTTTAGTGATTCACAGTGTTTTTTACACAAAATTATCTTACATAATGTAAAAAACATTCTGTGAAAATATCATCTTTATACCAAATAGCACTGACTATGTAAGATCATGTCAAAGATTAAAAATAAATGATAAGGTCAATACCATATTGTGTAACATACACTGTAAACCCGAATAAGTTGGGAAAACTAAAATTTTTTTTTAATTATGCATAACTTATAAGTTTTGAGTTTCTGGTTCTCATTTATGTTAATTGGACCTAACTGAAAGTACTAAGTAAGTTAACACAAACATTTTAAGTGCACTTAACCCAAAATATTTAGTTATTACCTTTTATATTTTGAGTTCATGCAACTCAAACATTTAATTTACTAAACTTGTGTATTTTAATTTCTTGCATATCAAACATTTTAATTACTACACAGTTATATTTTGAGTTCTTGCATATCAAACATTTAATTTACTAAATATATTTTGAGTTCTTGCATATCAAACATTTCATTATCTAAACTTGTCTATTTTGAGTTCTTGCAAATCAAATGTGTCATTTACTAAACTTTTCTATTCGAGTTCTTGCTAAGCAAATGATTTATTTTCTATATCAAGTTAAATCAACTTCTAAAATCTTTATTATAAAACGCCTCGTTCTGGTTCTTCATTCTGATTGGTTGAAACTAGGGATGCACCGAATCCAGATTTTTTAGGTTCGGCCGAATCCCAAATCCACCGTTTAAGATTTGGCCGAAACCGAATACCGAATCCTACTCGCATCCTTATTCCATTAACACAGTAAAGCACATTAATGAAGTAAACAACGTCCGCAGTGTATTTTTCATTTTATTTAATTTTAACTGTACATTATGCCAGGATGACAAGTTGGAAAAACTATTTTGACAATTACCATAAGCATATGCATAATGAAAGCGATGCGTTGCAACACGTTCGTTTTTCAATAAGCAAGCATCTCCGCGCTGAAAACTATATTTAACTTTGAGTGAGAAGCTCCGCTCGTCAATTTTCACACGGCCGTCCAATTACAGTGGAGGAGGGGCGGGACATTACCACAGCAACCAACCGGCTCACAGCTGAAGCATCACAGCTACCAAGCGCTCGGCTGAAAAACAGCTGGCATTTGGCGTCCTCAAGGCGTTTTCAGCCGTGTTTAAAAGTTTTGGTGTGTCCAGCCCCTGGCTCACCGAAAGAAAAAGTTCATCTCCACGTCAGGACCCGATGTGTGTAATCAACGGCCGCGTGACGTCAAACAGCGTAGCGCAAGCCTAGGGTTCGGTTCGGTGGAAAAAAAATCTAGGATTCGGCCGAACCCGAACCCCGTCAAAAAGCCCAGTATTCGGCCGAATCCGAATCCTGGATTCGGTGCATCCCTAGTTGAAACGCGTTCTTCAGACCGCATCACAAGTATCACTGCGCCACTGTTGATGCTTACTGATTTATGAAAATAAACACCACAGTCTTTAATCATATTTTAATTTTTCTACCTTTGCACAATTATGGCGATATCCAGATAAATGTCAATAAATTGAAAACGTTCTCTGAGTTGTTTTGTCTTATTGATATTTCCGCTATTATCCACTAGATGGCAATATTACCCAACTTAAACACTGACGCATTCACTCGACACAACAACGTTGAATCTGATCTCTTACTAAAGTTCTTCACAAAAATGGAATTATCTCTGCATTTAGCTGAAAATTTGAGAGGTGATAACTGATAAGACAACAAATGAAGGTAGGATGAAACATTTTTTTGTTGTTTTTGGAAAGCGGATGGACTGTTCTTTCATTTGATATTTTATGTTTATTTAAAGAAGATAATTTTTCTGTAAGGCATTAAACTAAAACTGGGTGGCAACTTAAAAAAAAACGCTGACGGGGAAAGAGTTCAGCATGCTTCCAAGCATATTTGATCATCACTTCAACAGTTGCACGATATGAATGTTAATGAATATTTTAGATGAATGTTGATTTATCAAATAAACACCACAGTCTTAAATCATATTTTCATTGTGTCTTTGCTGCGTCTGTGTTGCTTGAGAATTGCGCTCAGTTGCAGCCACACTTGATTCTGTGGAACTACTTTGTTTGGCGGAAGAGTAATATTTGTACTAATATAATTACAACTTATTTTTGTTTTATTTTGTGAAACCCTGCTATGCATATGATTTAACCATTTTATAAACGCAATAAACCCCCGTAAAGCAGTGGGGTTACAGTGCATTTTATAACAGCTAAGGGGGTTTAGGCACTCCGCTTTGCTTCGTGCCTAACACCGCCCCTTAGCTGTCATGAAATGCACTGGTAACCCACTGCCTCTTGGGGTTTATTGCTTTATTAAAATGCTTTAGCAATTTCAAAGAAACACATGACATGTGTAATACAATTTTGGCAATTTATTTCACAAAAGTATTGCTCCACAACAAATTTCATACATTTAAACTAGCATGAGACAGTTGCATTAAACATCTCTCTTAAATTTACAAATGTGATACAAATTGCAGTCGAAACTTAAAGTTTGTTTAGCAACCCTCATTAAGTAAAGTTACCCTTTTAACGGGCTCAAGGTAACATAACTGTTTAACAGCATTTAATATTTTCAGTCAAATATTAAATTCTCTTAGCAACACAACATACCCTTTAACAGGCTCAAACTGTTTAACAGCATTTTATATAATGAGAAATGAGCAAGGAATGCTTAACAGCCAACTTCATATATTAACACCACACAGTTGCATTAAACATGACAATTTCTTAAACTGAACCCGTTTGTTAATACAATAACTTGTATCTACTTAGTTCTTATTGAGAAGTAACAAAATCAAAGTAACATCAGTTAGATAACATTTAAGTAACTCTTTTTGTCTTTTGTGTGTGCTGAGGTAGTACAAGTTATGCTTCACATCAACTCGTTCTTAAAGGTTTGCAGGCTAGGAGACAGTTTCCCATCTTCCATCCCAAGCAAAACTTTTTGCACAAATACAAGTTCTTTAGTATATTGTATGTAAAAAGCATACAGGAATCCAAACAAGACAAGAAAGGCCTCTGGAAGTTGGTTGTGGGTGGTGACCAATTCGTCCTCAAGAACAACAGAGAGATTCACTGGGTCATAATGCATTTGGGCATTAGAGCTGTAACCCACAACCGTAAATAGAGCCACTGGAGCATTCTCAATATGCACTTCAGAATCTTCAAGCTAAAAAATCAGGAACAAAAAAAGATTAAGAACATGAAAATGATGCTGCAGGAATTTAGTACATCACTTATTAGGAATTATCCGTTACATGGCTTCTATACAGGTGACTTTTGAATTCATTAAATGTGTGAAACATGCAGGGGCAATCAGGATACATACATGGAAGTGGACTTATTTTTGAGCAGTGTCTATGTTCTATTATACAACAGTTCTTTCTGGTTCTCGAATCTGATTGGCTAAGAGGCGTGCAATACTCTACTGATAACGGCAAAGTAACCACTTCACCTTTCGTATTATTCCGCCACCTAGTGAATGGAGGTCCTCTAAACAGGCTCATCTCTGAATGGAAACACTGCAGACACACACAACCGCGCTGTTTTGAATCACTCTCTGTGTGTCTCATTAGTTCACGAGCTCATAAATCAGTCTGTGAATCCCCAATTGGAAGTTATTATTCCGTCAAAGATCAGCGCTCTTGGATGTTATGTTAAAGTTAATGGGAGTTATGTCTTGTCACATCGTGTGGACGATTAACACTTGGAAAGAGGAATGTAAACACTCGTTTTTTTCTGGAGCTATATCTCTTATCAGAACGCGAAAACACCGTGGAACTGCAGGTAAGCACCGCAGCTTTTAAATGTGGACATTGATCATTTATTTAATTGTGACGTGACTATTAAAACATGTTATGAGATATCGCCACTGATATATTTATAAGCAGCATGGAATAAACATCTCTCTGACACTTATAAAAAACTGTTTTATATAGTACTGACAAGAACGAGTGCTCGTATCGCGTTAAAGGAATAGTCTACTCATTTTCAATATTAAAATATGTTATTACCTTAACTAAGAATTGTTGATACATCCCTCTATCATCTGTGTGCGTGCACGTAAGCGCTGGAGCACGCTGCGACGCTTCGATAGCATTTAGCTTAGCCTCATTCATTCAATGGTACCATTTAGAGATAAAGTTAGAAGTGACCAAACACATCAACGTTTTTCCTATTTAAGACGAGCAGTTATACCAGCTTGTTTGGTGGTACAAAATAAAACGTAGCGCTTTTCTAAGCGGATTTACATTTTATGGCGTAATAGCACTTTTGGGAGTACTTCGACTCGGCGCAGTAACACCCTCCCTCTCCCATTATGAGAGGGAGAAGGGAAGCGGACTTTTCAGGCAAGTCGAAGTGCTTCCAAAAGTGCTATTACGCCATAAAATATAGTTCCTCTTTTAAATCCGCTTCCAATAATTAAAATGAAACTCAAAGGTATGTGACAACACAAACTAACACCAAGTTTAAGACAAATTCACACGCAGACACGGAGACGAATGAGCTGCCATCTTGGGAGATACTTCCGACCTCCCAAGAAACAATTAAATCCGGGATATCTTTAGGGATTTTCTCACTTGAAACAGTAAACCCCGATTATCTTTAGGGCTTTTCTCACTTGCGACAGTAGACCCCGGGATATCCTAAAGGAGTTTTCACACTTAAAACTGTTAATCCAGGGATATCTTTAGGGCTTTTAACACTTGAAATGGTTAATCCAGGGATATCTTTAGGGCTTTTAACACTTAAAACTGTTAACCCAGGGATATCTTTAGGGCTTTTAACACTTGAAATGGTTTATCCAGGGATATCTTTAGGGCTTTTCACACTTGAAACGGTTAACCCAGGGATATCTTGAAATATTTAACCCCGGGTTATATTTAGGGCTTTTCACACTTGAAACATTTAACCCCGGGTTATCTTTAGGGATTTTCATGCTTGAAACGGTTAACCCAGGGTTATCTTTAGGGCTTTTAACACTTGAAACGGTTAACCCAGGGATATCTTGAAATATTTAACCCCGGGTTATATTTAGGGCTTTTCACACTTGAAACATTTAACCCCGGGATATCTTTAGGGATTTTCATGCTTGAAACGGTTAACCCAGGGAGATCTTTAGGGATTTTCACACTTGAAACTGTTAACCCTGGGTTATCTTTCGGGCTTTTAACACTTGAAACGGTTAACCCAGGGATATCTTGAAATATTTAACCCTGGGTTATATTTAGGGCTTTTCACACTTGAAACATTTAACCCCGGGTTATCTTTAGGGCTTTTCACACTTGAAACATTTAACCCCGGGATATCTTTAGGGATTTTCATGCTTGAAACGGTTAACCCAGGGATATCTTTAGGGATTTTCACACTTGAAACTGTTAAGCCCGGGATATCTTTAGGGCTTTTAACACTTGAAATGGTTAATCCAGGGATATCTTTAGGGCTTTTCACACTTGAAATGGTTAATCCAGGGATATCTTTAGGGCTTTTCACACTTAAAACGGTTAATCCAGGGATATCTTTAGGGCTTTTCACACTTGAAACAGTTAACCCTGGGTTATTCTAAACCCCAGAACCAAGACAACCAAATTAATTTGTCGTTTAAACCATAGACCACAAACTTTTACTCATTTTTTTGGCATACCAGCAAGCAAGATTTTTTCAACCTTTATAAAAATATCATGATAGCAGAAGTTGGTGCAGAGTTCAGTTAGTTTCAGATGGGATCTGGCAGTTTTACTCCAGGAAATATATAGTTAAGCACAGTTCAGCACAGCTAAAGCCATTCCTCCTGCTTCCCGCTACAGTACACCTTGAATCTCTCCAGACGTGACACATCAATCCAAATCCTTTGCCTTTTTGACTTTGGCATTCTGTTGTACCCCTCTGCACTCCCTCGTGGCACACTGTTTGTAGATTGAGAATCAGGCAAGAACCGGCTTTGGAAGCGGGCATCATCTCACCAGCCAATAAGAGTGCAGTACAGTGATCTCAATCATTTTAGCTTATATTTCTGCTCTAGTTGCAGCATCTGCGGAGAGCTACAGTCCCAAGAAACACAGTTAAATACGATTTACACACGGATACACACACGAACATGGCATGGGACGGAGAGAACGAATGGAAAAACTTTTTTTTTATTTGGCAGTTTCCTTAATGTAGTCTAACTTTGACTGACGCTGTTGGACAACAGAAAGACCTTCGGTGTCCTCTGTTGACTTTTGCACACCTTCAGCTCACTGACTGAATGACACGACCTATGCTACAAGCAGAATATTTCATTGCATGTCAAAATTAAAGGAAACATTAAAGGAAAGAATCCTCTCTAAAATTCTGACATCCTCACATCACGTCTGTGACAAAAGCCCATTTCTCCTTTATCTCTCCTTTAAGATTCAACGAATAATTTGGGGATGATAAACAAAAGTATTAGTTTTTATAGTTATAAATATGGATTTTCTGTTGACTAATATCGTCTCTAACATGATGCTAATATTGCTGTTTGCTCAGGAAAACATCAATATTAATGCTGCTTATACCTGGGGTTAAGGATTTAAACAAACTTATCACCCTGCAGTATTAAACTCCTCCACAGATATAAAACCGATATAAATTATTCATTATACCTTTAAACCATGTTTCATAACTTATTAAGCAGAACTGTGTTACTTTCTAAGGACTTGGATGATAGGTTAAAATTAAAGTACGAAATCCAGCAATACTTATTATGGAAAAGAATATGAGTTAAATATATATCTCAATTAATTTATCTGTCTATCTCTGGCATCATTTTTGTCATCAGGAGACACGGGAGAGTCCAGTGCATGAACAAAAATGAAAAAATGTTATAGAGCGTTCACAGTCTTTTCCACTAACATTTGAGCCCACCCTGCCTTCATGTGAAAAGAACCAAAATAAAAGTGTTGACCAACTTTTATGTCAAAACGTATATCAATTAATTCAATCAGAGTACTGACATGCGGAAGTTATTTCTGAAATGGCATTTATGTTTATTTACATTCTGTTTTTAATGTTGCTCAATTGTGCCATTAATGCATTTGCGCAACAACTGCGTTATGTTGCATAAAGTATATAAACAATTAAATGGCATAAACAACATTCAAATGATTGAGGAATAATGCTGTAATCTACACTTTTCATTTATTTTAAACTTTCATTTTAATTGCAATTTTTAAAAAAAAATGTTTAGAGGAATTTTTTGCACAAAATTTTACCTCATACTGTATGTGAACTCTGGTGATGTATTAAGAAGTGAATCTAGAAATCTAATAATATAACATCGACTGTCACATTTTAACCCATAGACTGTAAAAAAATATGGACGATGCCTGTTCGCTCTCTTCCATTGGTGAAAAGTGAAGCCGCCAGTGTCCCGATACGGCGCTGACATCTTGGGTCTTGAGTTTGCGCAGTAGCAATTTCGGGACCAGTTCTGCGCAGTAGTGAGCAGGAAGTAAAGCCGCAAAATCAAGGTCCCGCCTTCGCTCTCGCTGAATGCGCATATCACACGATATCACAGCTGTCAATTATGACGTGACCTACCCAGTCTCACAAGGTTTCGTGATATAGTCACATAATTTTTTTTATCACAAATTTTCGCATTTTTTTGTGATCGTATAACGAATTCCTGTTTTCGTGTGATTATAATGTTCTTATTTTTTTTACCATTGTCACTTTGGTTTAGGGTTAGATTTGGTGCTTACATTAGAATGTCACTTTATGTATTGGTTTATACTATTTTTTCTGATTAATTTTTTTACATGTCGCCTGGCATTAGGGTTAGAATTGGGTTTGGGTAGGGATGGCATTTTATGTAAATCTAACCCTAAACCGAAGCAACAATGGTAAGAAAATAAGACAAAACAGTTGAGTAACCAATACGTGATAATCACACGAAAACAGGAATTCGTTATACGAATGAGAAAAAAGAATAAAAAAATTATTATATAACGAAATTTCGTGAGACTGGGCTGGACGTGATACCACCGTTTTTATAGCATTAAATAACTAACTGTTAGGTGGTCTCAAGTCCCATTGAATTACATGGGGGAGGCGGGGTTTATGACCTATACTGCGACCATTCACTGGGGAGTGATCGAGACGTTTTGGCTTCACTTTTCAGGGCTTGTGTCCGCCACTGCGCTCAAATGCTGATGACAACTGCGCTGTTGCGTCTGCAGCGCCTGCATGAAGCAACATGTTACATGATCAAAAAATCCTATCAAAATCTTTGAAAAGTAACGAGGATGCAGCACAGAACTGATAATAGGGTGCGTATTAAACAGATAAAAGACAAGTAATGGACACGTGGCCCCTCAGTTTGAATGAACATGACACATCTGCTGGCGACCTTTCAAATCAGCTTTATTTGAGAACAATTTCTTTAGACAATTTAAAATTCATTATAATTAGACTGATCCGTATCAATTTTACCTTGCTGTGAACAAAATATATTTCCAAATGTTTTTGTCCCCAAAACACACATTCAAAAGATTTATTGTTGATTGTATTTCCTGTCCAGTCTGAATGATTTTTACTCTTGTTTTGATCATTTAATTTTTTCCCAGGGCTCTGCCAAGCGCATTAAGTTGAGTGAATATAGCCTGAACACAAACAGGATGAAGGTACTTCTCTCCAGGGTTGCTTTGGTACAGCTGGGTATAAAATGCAATGTTTCATTCTCTGGATTTTTATTATTAGTGAACAGTCGTATTGCCTCTATGACTGCAGAGTCTCTACTGGTTATTTGTCCTGTTTGATGAAATCGTGGTTTGTACACGGACATCCGGTTTTCAAAAGACTCAGTCTGATGAAACGGCAAATGAAAAGTCAATCAATTTTCCCAGCACACATCTGTTCTCTTAGATGAATGCAATCACAATAAAATCTGATGTGGCAAATGAAATAGACGTCACACATGTTTAACAGGCATCGTGATGATTTTACAAACACATCAAGCTTTGAAAGCAACATGTTGCTTATTGGTTTACAAAGCATTGGGTGCTTTGTTTGTTATTCTTGTACTATTTTCTAACCACAAACTAGAGATTAGATGGCTTAAAGTAGTTGCCTAGGTCAGTCGTGATTACTCAATAGGTTAAAACTTCAGTCATGAATATTAATTAGGCCATGCAGATGTTGCTAGGCAACTTTCCTGATCTGCCCAGTCAAATAACCTTATTAATATTCATATGACAAGCGTTTGGCATTTGAGTCAACTGGCTATTAGACTTGGATTAGCTTGGATCAGAACAATGTTTACCTTAAAATCAGGTAGGCCTTATGGAAAAATGTCACATGACATTATTAATATTAATATTCATGAGGCTGTCACTAGTAGGATGTGTACATGCAGATGTGCCAAAATACAATCAACCTTATGCGTTTATGCTGCTCATGACCTTTTTGAGAAGTTTTATGTATATCCTTTAACAGTAAATACAATTTGCAAAGTAAAATTTCCAAGACTGAAAAACTACAAGTCACTGTTAACCAAATCGGCTATATTTTACAATACATCTAACTGCAATGTGATGTTTAAAGCTCCACTGTGTAGGATCCCCCCCCCATTCGGAACGCGTTTTAACTAGTATGGTGGCCCTGTCATGCCAAGGTTAACATGGCTTCCAGTAGCTACAAAGCAACAGCAATGAAAAAAATGAACAATTTGCAATGTCCTTTGCCTGTGATCCGTCAAAGCACACAGATTTATGTTAAACATGTAAAAAGTCTGATTTTCATGATATGTCCGCTTAAAATCACATACAAAAAGCAACCATAAACGTAGCTTAGACACACCTTTTTCATCCACGCGAGGAAAAATATCACAGGGGCTGTTACACTGTACATGTGTTTTCATCCATCGGAACACAAGTGGACGAGAGAGACACATCACGTTTACACTTGGTGTTTAAATCCGTCTCTTTTTGTCCATTTTCGAGCGCTTCTCTCCAGATTACTGAGGAGATGGTCTGTGGACGAGTCCCTCTCCTGTCATTTAATCATTTAGTAGCCTAATGACGGGTTTAAATGGACGCAAACTAATATTATGTCAGAGTCCAATGCTTATGTTTTAAGTAAACGTTACATGTCCGTGTATATGTAAGAGCTTTCTCTGATTATTGGTGAAATAAGATCGCTCAACTTTCACACGCTTGTAAAATGAAACGAAAGACGCGCAGATCAGCAGCGTTTTATCAATAAAAGGCTAAAAATAGTGCTGTACACCGTGTGTTTGTGCTAGAGGTCAGAAAAGATTAAAACATTTATCTCAGTACCTCAGATTACATAAATGGGCGGAGAGACGCCGTGTGGCTGTTCGAACACATTAAACCACATGCGTGTTTACACTAACTGCATAACCATGCTATAGTTAGCCAAAGAACTATAAAACTTCAAGTTTACAACATAGACTGTATAGATGTAAACGAATATGCTGAATTACGTGTGGAGAAGATAGAAAGTATGCAACTTCTGTGTCCCTTGAGCCTCATGATATTGGTAAACTAACATTAACTTACTCCAATATTGATTTTGGTCTTGATGTTTTACCTGTCACGTTGTCGTTTTAAATCCCTGTTTAGCTTCCTTGGCGACATGTTTTAATGTCCTCGAGAATAGTTCTTCAACAGGCTTTCAAATCTGCCTCAAATCAAAGCATTAGATCGCGGGATCATCACGGTGTGCGGCTGTTATAAAATCCGAAGGATTCAGTCTACGCAGGTCGCAGGCTGCATTCGTCATCAAGCCTGGTTTATTTAAATTAACTGAGCATTACATTCGCAAGTCATAAGCATATTACATCAATTTACAATTAACTTAGAATAATTGTCAGCTTTATAATTGTTAATATTCTGAAATAAGACTGTCTCGATGACATTTACCGCCTACACATGCAACCTCCGGAGGCTTCAGCTAGCGGCCAGCGTGACTGTAGTCTGAAAGTGTGAAAGGCGGAGCTTGAATTTCAGGAATGTCCCTCGTCGGCGAATGTATTTCAAAGATGGAGGCACAACATGGATGCGCCAGTCGAGCGACTCGACCGTATGTATTTTAAATAGCAGATTCTACACTTACAAGAATAGTGGGGTGGAAGTAATTACACATGAATGAGCACATACTTTTGAAAGAAAACATGGGTTTTTGCTAAGAATTAACTCAAAAAAGTACACAGTGGAGCTTTAAGGTTAAAAAAACATTTTCCACATACAGTATATTATTGTTGCTTCTCTATGCCTCGCCCTTCTGAAAAGGCCCTTCTGGTTTCTTCACGACATTGCGGTGGCAACAATACTACTGCGAGAATAAAAGTTACGCCTTTTATCTTTGCGTATACATTTGGGTGGTGTTATGCAAATCGTCCCACGCAGTGACGTAGATATGTGGGATGTGTTTAAATGAGCCTTCACTTTTAGAAAGATTATTTCTTTGGGTTTGAGACTTTAATCTTTGCGACTTTACAGATCATCTATATGTACAAACAGCTTTTAACACTCTAAAAACAAAGGCAAAAAGGAAATCGCATCATATGACCACTTTAAATCATTTTCATCTCAGAGATTATTTGGTATAATTATGGCAAAAAAAAAACTCACCTTTACTATGTTTTCATGACTATGTTTTGTATTTTACTATGAAGAGTACAAGAATCAGTTTCTTTTTCACAAGTAATGTGCTTGTTTGTCTGTATTAAAGACTACATTAAACCCAATCTTTATTATGCCTTCCATGTATAACAGGAGGTCAGGGGTCAACAACAAATCTATATGTTGCTTAAAAAAATCCATAAACTCATCCAGAACAACAAGGTTTCCTCCCAAACTGTGATACAGAAACACACAGGTCAAAGTTCAAAGATTAAAAAGCTGCTGCCTGAAGAAACAGCATCTGTAAAAGTACACTTCAGAGGAATCAATTTAAATGAAAAATGTACAACTTAAATATTTACAACATGAGCAAATACTTTAAATACAGTTGAGTCTTTTTCTTAGGGACCTGAAATCCAGCCTGGTCTGACTGTTAATACATACACTGTAAAAATTATGTAAAAATTACATTGCCAGTCACTTGCCAGTAACCTCATGCAAAGCATTTTGGAAAACAAAATCTGAAGGAAAAAAAAAAACAGGAAAAGGTTGATGAGGATTTCTGGTTTTATTCTGTTAAGATAAATACTTGTTAATTTTTAATGTTCATTCAACTTTGAACAAACTGTTGCCAGAAAATAACATACATTTAAATCTACACTAAGTTACTGGCAAATAACTGCATAACTATACAGCAAATTTTTACAGTGATTCCATAACTTTCAAAAATGCAAAACTTGTTTTTTGTACGTTTAAATAGATGATGAAGCGTACAATGTAGATTAAGGGCCATGATGACTGACCATCCTGGTAATGACTGTGCTGGTAATGACATTTTTGTCAAAAAACTAGCCCTACTAGCAAAGATGATGACTAAGCAAGTTTAACTAGCTTTCTACATGTAATGTACACCATTTTAACTATTAAAGTGATAAAAATATTTCAAAAAATGTTAAATGCAGAGATACAACACATATGGTAATGACGCATAATAAGTGTACATGCCCAACACAAAGAATAAAGAGTAGATTTACTTACTTTTCTGGATATAACGGCATCAGTCTTTCAGCTTGAAATCCATGTGCTCCACAATGTCATTAGGTTACCATGGCTACCAAATAAACTTTTAATGAAAAACAGTGGGAAAGTCCCTTTATGCAGAGTGTGTTGGTAATGACAGCTTAACCATGGGACAGGTAGAAATTAAGCAAAATAAAGTACAAAATGCATATATATGCTCAATCTGTGCATGTTGTTTATTAGTTCAAGTAACATTTAATTCATATACATATATTTTTTATTCATTTGTGATAAATAATGTTTGAGATATGGCACGACATGTGAAAACTCTGGTGAAGGACAACACCAAAACACAGATATTGTACCACAAAACACCAATAAAATGTGATAAAATTATTAGTAAGAGCAGCCATAAAAAAGTCTAAGCTTCTTTTTGTTTATACTTATTAATGGTGCTCAAATTTATTAGATTTAATTCGTTTTTAATAGAATTACACCCTGTTGACATAAATAGGCTCGAATTCTGGGAAATACCCAGTAACAATATAGCATTTAAAAGATATTTCAAGCCGCTAATACAGTCCTACCCCTAAACCTACCCAAAACAGTTTATTAATATCATGTGCTGCTGTTAGAAATTAAATCATAACAGACAGACAAGTAAGTAATCACAATAATTTATTTATTGCCAAATTTCAAAAGCAGTACCAGTTAAAATGACAACATGCTGTAGCACAGTCCTCTCTGGAGTTTATGAAGTACAACGAAGTATTAAAGTTATTAATCCACCAGAACGTTAATCCGGCTTCTCTCTGTCAAGACGCACATTTCAAGTTTAAAACGTACATTAAAGACGTCAATTATGTATGCAAGAGCCAATGAGGTAAAGCACCGTGCCATAAAGCTTCTTGAATTCAAATTCATAACAAATTTAAAATTTGACATTTATGGTCACTGATGTGAACTGGGATCAAGATCGCTAGATAAAGTTTCTCGCAATTGTATGAATTTTAAAGATGTGGATTAAAGCGAATTAATAAAATGAGCAACTTTTGTGAATTTATGTGGTGTTTGGTGTAGTTATTGTTGCATAGGAAAAGACAGCATAGGATAAAACCATAGACTGTAAAAAAAGATGGACGTAGTGTCCGTGACGTCACCCATAGAGTTCAGAAGATCATTTTTGAAGCTTAAAGTAGACGGTGCCTGCTGTCGCCATCTTGATCGCGCGTCATCGCGCATCACTCGCGGATATCCGAAAACGGGTAAAGAGGCGGGACATGGGTGAAGCTGAGGTGTCTGGTTGTTGAAACCACGCCCGCCTAGCTCGATTCTAGTTGCTGTTCAGCAGTCACTCAAGTGGCCACGCCCTTAATTATGCAGACCTTTAAAGCTTAATATAATTTAAACGGAGGAGTTACAAAAAATTAACCCCCTTACAGTTGTCATGAAGGGCAAACTTAGATATACAGACCAAAAACAATTTTTGTACCAGGCTTTAAATATATTATTTTATATTGTAAAGTTAACATGGGGGTATATGGGAATTGACTCCCTTTTGGAGCCCGCCTCTAGCGGCCAGTCGATGAATTGCAGTTTAAGTTACTTCCGTATTGGCTTCATCAGAGAGATCGGAAGGTTCCCCTCGGATTAAACACGTTTTTGTGTGTCATCATGGCAAATGCCCGTGATTTTAATATTTATGAATATGTACAAAAAGTCCATAAAGCTGTTAATACGCAAATAATTAACATATTAGTCCTGTCAACATGTCGAAAGTATACGTTTTAGTGTGTATGAAAACGTAAGTAAATGTAAAATACATAAAAATATACACGTATTCTCATGAGATCACGTTGGACATTTCATACATTTCAAAACAATGGAGACAAGTTGGAGACAATTAGAGTAAATCTGTGTTGAGTTTACAGAAGCAAAAAGATTAAGTACTGTTAATATGACAAAAGAATAATTTAAATAGATATCTGAGATATTTGTCTTCTCCCACAGAGAGAGAGAGAGAGAGAGAGAGAGAGAGTCACGTACTGTATCATGATTCATTTGCATAATTTGATATCAGTCTGTCTCTCTCCACACGGCTTTCTCCCACCAGCCCGCCAGTCTAGGGGGCAACCCAAACACTGCAGTTCTGAGAGATCACACTGTTTAACAGTGCCATCTTAAAGCATAAACAAACACAGCAGCTGTCAGATCTGCTTTACTAATAACTGCCAGTGTTTGTGGCATGCTTCCAAATTCTCATTAATTGCAAAAGTGTCAAATAGCAGCACTTAGACTGCCAAAACTTTGGTGCCAATTCTACCTTTTAAACTTTGAGATGAGGATTCAGAGGGGAAATGAAATAGCAGACGGCCCTCGTGTTTGTCAAGAACAGTAGGGATTTGGGATGGAAATTTTCTCCTGGGTGGTGAAAGTCAAACTCTGACATTTCCAATTCAGATGGCATTAAAAAAATCATCATCGGCACCTGTAAATTCTGTAATTACCTCATGTCCCCACGAATAAACACTTACTATCTCAACCGAGCTTTCCTCTGCTCTCAAGCACTACAATAGCTGTGTTTCCATTACAGATTTGTCCCAAACTTTAGTGTTACGTTCTAGATGTCGTCAAAAAATTATTGCGAAATGACGGCTTTTACATTAAATGATGTTACGCGACTTAAACTTTATTTTGTTGTCTCGCGATGAGTCATTCCAAAATCAATTGCGACGGGTGTGTTTGACTTCACATGCACTGAAAATCCACCTCACCCAAGTGTAAAAACTTATTTGCGTTACATGGGAGTGTATGCATTTCCATTGGTCGCATTTTCAATTCGCTATTTCAAATAAGGGTTAATAGAAACGCAGCTACTGTATCTTTGCCGTTTGTGGATTCATGTTTGTGTTTCTCAACATTTTAAACACCAGAGTGATTCAGTCTTTCCCCATCTGAAGAATATTTTGAGAAAAAACAAAAACGACTTAAAGGTGAAGTGATTTGGAAAGGCTGTGCAATGCAAACAGGAAACACAAGTTATCATACCATTTGGACAGAATGCAATGACTGAACGAACCAACTTGGTCCAACTTTCCACAGACTATATAATAAATATAGTTTATTTATAAAATGATAAAGGGGAAATATCATGCATTTTTAGTAAATATTCTAGCTGTAAAAACATAATAATATGTTTAAATGTTGCCAATACATTCATATTGTATGCTTGTATGTTGTATTTTTCCAAACATACAAAAAGGATGTTTTGTGTTTTTAAAAGTTATGTATTAAAGGGGCAGTGAATTTGTTGATTTTATTGTTTTATACTGTTGTCTGAGGTCTACTTATGATGTCCGCGTGGTTTTTACATTCAAAAACATCAAAAGCAATAAGTAATAGGCTATTTTGTAACACGGATCAGTGGCTCTGTGGAGAAATGGTTCGTTTGAAGGGGCGGGCCGCATTGAAGACCTGGACGTAAACGCCCACTGCTATGAATGGACAGCTTCATTCCCCGTCATTACATGTGGGGAAATGTTTTAAAAACATTAATTTGTAAAAATAGCAGACAAACACATATATGTTTGAGCCACAAAAGATTCTGGGTGCTAAAGATGATACACATAAATGACAATACATATAGTAAAGTATAAACAAAACTTTAAACTCGACATGACTAAATTACCGTATACAACACAGTACGCGCATCAGAATCTAAACCGTGGCTGATGAATCCTTATCAATAACTTTAAGAGCCCAACCGATAAAGGATTTTGAAGGCCGATACCGATACAAATGTTTGTTGGTTTTAAAATGTGATATTCCGATATATCGGCCGATATTTTTTATATTTCAGAAACGCGCAACAAAACATTAACAGATATCCCTAACATTAGTTATTTGTAGTTATTTATGAGTGTTAACTAAAATAATTTGATAAAGCATTTTAAACTTGTTTCGTTTATTGTCTCGTAACCAACTCACCATGAACTCACTTAACCGTTGTTCTCTCTGCCCAACTCTGGCTGGATCAGCAGGTTCAGGGAACTACACTAACCTATTCCACTGGTGGCACTTGCGCTACCAACTTTTTCAGTTACTGGCGCAAAATATGATTTGGTCGCACATATTTTTTTCAAGTTATATTAAGGCGCTCTGGATAATAATGAACAATAATGAAACTGTATTGCATACAGATATGCTTTTTATTTTACTTGCCATCTTTTGCACATGCCTTCTTGTTTTCTACGTTGCAGTGTTTCCCAAAGATCTGAAATTTACTTGGTGGTGGTAGCCGGTAAAAAAGGCAATTATTACCCACTGACAAATAATGGTCTACTATACATGTGACGAAGAACTAATAATGTGTGACACAACACAATACTTTGATTTATTGAAAATTAATATTAATTTCACATTATATTTCATCAATCTAACCACCCCAAACTTTCTTTGCCATTAACAAAGCTGACACTGTTTGTCAAAGCACCACGAAAACACTAACTGTTTTTGCACTGATATATGAAGCAATTAGACCCCTTTTATCAAACTCAATATAATACAATACTATGTATAATATATTAATAGACAGTGCAGGTCTATAGATTATAAATGTGACTGATGTTATGACTGATGTTATAATGGTAATAATTTCTATTAGATAGGCACTTTTACTGCTTCTGCTCTATCATTCTATTTCTCTCTTGCCGATTTAAAAAGCTTAATCCACTCATTATTTCAAATTTAAAAGTCTACTTGCTGTCCCGGTGACAGACTTTACATTGCTTTGCTCGTTCAGTGCAATTGGCTTGACATTAGCGTTGCTTTTTGCTACAATCTCTGTCTAAACTTAATATGGATATGGTTTTAGAAAAGATATGGTTTA
The DNA here is from genome assembly GCF_027580225.2 of Misgurnus anguillicaudatus. Lineage (NCBI taxonomy): Eukaryota > Metazoa > Chordata > Actinopteri > Cypriniformes > Cobitidae > Misgurnus > Misgurnus anguillicaudatus. The sequence continues at coordinate 5,821,868 of NC_073355.2, forward strand.
TTAATAATAAGATTATTTAAAAAATGTGAGAAAGAAAAATGCTGCGCGTGGTCGTAACAAGAACCATCGCCATAGAAACCGGAGGCACGCTGAAAATGCACTCGAGCTTTAGCGCCGTAGCGCTCATGGCCGTTTTCCGATCGACTCGGGTTATAAACACAACATTAATCAGACTTGGGACCCAAAGTAATTAAACTAGGACCTAACCGGACCCGACAGACCATTTAAAATATAAACCCAGAACCATACGGGTCCCGCGTCCTCAGTGAAGAAAGACCTCTGCTCAAGTTCAGAAACATGGAAGACACTGCGCTTGCGTCGTGTCGCACCTAATTATTCATTGAGAAACAGCTGAGCACGCGAACGCACACTGATAGGGAGAGACACGACGTGCTTTCACTCAAAATTAAGCCAACGTGTTGATGGCTCAGAGCACGTTATAAAACGTATTCTTAAAATCCACATTTCTGTTTTCATAAATGCTCATAGTAAATCATAGCATATTGTCTAAAACATTAGGTAGCACATTTGCGACCCATTAAAAATTAGGGTCGCATCGGCAGTTCAAAAGGTCGCATATGCGACCATTTTGGTCGCAGTGTAGCTCCCTGAGGTTGCAGGATGTGTTGCCAACAGGGAGATTGTAGAGTGCCCTCTGGTGGACAAACTATACAACGGCAACAATCATGACATGGTTAAAAGCTGTTTTGTCCGGGGTTTTTTATATTCATTTATCGGCCATTATGAATGCCGATACTGATAGTTTGGAAAATGCATAATATCGGCCTGCCGATATATCGGTCGGGCTCTATTAACTTTCTATATTTTTATTGTGCTTGTGAGATTGCTCTTACATACACGTAACATCACATACCACAGTTATATGATAAAAAAGCTTTATGGAGTGTTGGACCTTTCAAACGCAACTTGCCTAAATTACCGTATACAACACAGTAAGCGGGCATCAGAATCTAAATTGCGGCTGGCAAGTCCTTACTTATCACTAACTTTGTATATTTCTACTGTTATATTACAGTCGTATTGTTAAGTGTTGCACCTTTATTAATCGTTTAATGTTTTTAATGAATTAAAACAGGCAAACATACGTGTTTAGACATGGATGTTACAACAGACATATCAAGCGATCTCTTCTAACAAAGCAATAGTGAAACGCAGTAACTTAAATAAAGTAAAATGTTTTACTTACGGTGTGTACTGCTGTGTCATTCTTGTCAGATTCAATATTAGTGGTGCTTTTAATCACAGTTTTTCTGCAAATCCAGCATCGACTTGTGGTTTCTTTACAAATGAATCTGCGGTACACAAAGTAAACAAACACTCCCCACACGAGCTGGAACTTCTTTAAAAACAAACTTTAACCACACATTCCTAATGTTATGTTTCGAACCTCAGAGTTAAGGTTATCCAGCGGCTGTGTTCTTCCCAGACGGTTCTTCCACAACCGAACCCTCGGTTTCCATGGGTACTCATAACAGATCACAGCGTCAAAATAAAAGTCTCTTAGGAAAAATGTATTTAAATTTCATTTTGGTTACATTTGACATATTTACTGATTGTTGAGACACTACATAGTTTGCTTTGCCCCTGGCCCACGTGTCATGCGAAGCTGTGGGTGGGGCTACAAAAGTGGCCGTTGTATGGAAGAGGTGTTTACATTCTAATCTGATGTTGTATTTCAACACATTCCTGAATCAACTGTTTTAATGGCTTGGTGACAAAAACTATATCAACTTATTTTCAGTAAAGACGACATTTTCAGTTCTCAAGCTTGCAGGATTTTCATTTAAGTATGATGACCTCTTATATAACAGAATATCAAGTTAAAATTCATTTTTTGATTCACTTCCCCTTTAATATACCATGTATTAACAGTAACACAGGTTATATTTCCTCACAGCTGTCACATACCCCCTGGAAATGATTTTACACTACTATGTACATTAAATCTGTAGTAATTGCTGTATGTTAATTTAAAAAAGTGCATTATGCTTAAAATTGCACTGATTTCATAGTGTAGAGATTTAAGACTCATACAATCTGATTGATACACATATAATGCTGTTCATGAAAACAGTCTATTTTACTCTTGTCCCATTCTGTACAATCCTAAATGATCTGATAATATCACATCACAGAGGATTCGGGGGGTTTTATCTGCACCTGCTGAAGTGCTGATCTCACTCTATGATCAGATAGGATGTGAAGAGCAGGAGATGAGAGAACAGGAGTGTTTGTATGTAAAACTGCAGGGGTGCAATCTCACCTAAGAGCAGACGGATATATGGTAGAGATCTGGACAAAATTAGATTTGTACTGAGAAACAAAAAAAAATGAGCTGAAATACAGACGTGAATATTTCACAAAAACTGCATTACACATAGAAATATATTTTTTAAAAAGTACATGTTCAAATTCAATGATTTTGTATTCCATTTGGATATAATAATTTAAACACTTTACAAATAAAATATATGATTTTATATGTATGCTGATCGATGCAAAAGAAACAGAATAATGAGATTGTTCATAACAAATCAAAAATAGCAAAACAAATCTTATTGGATAAGTCACGCTTAAGCTGATGTAAAGGGGTTAGTGTACACATCACTTTTAAATATAAAGGTACAAAAGCTGTAATATAGTGGAAAGATGCCCTAAAGAGGTCCAAATATGTACTTCTGACAGATGTGAACAACATTCGGTAAAATCCATTTTGTCTGTGTTTGATTGTAAAAATCTGATAGCTGAGAGGCTGTGCATCTGTAACAGGACACAGCAGATGTCCTAATAGCTCTCTCCACCGCTCCTGAATAAACTCTGCTTATGAGCTCCTCACTAAAGCTCACTTTCAGTAAATCAAGCCTGCAACATTCAGATGATTAACGATAGTTATAGACAAGCTTTAAAATAACTTACAAGTAATGGTTCAAACAGGGTTTCAGCCCCTTTGCCTGAACATATATATATATATATATATATATATATATATATATATATATATATATATACACATATGAAGAGTTTGGTTCCAAAACGCAATAAATTTTGGTAAAAACGTGTTTTCTATACCAAGAAAGTGACAAGATGAAAACCACTATTTTCTGTTACAAACTTTCACATAGCATCTTTAGGTAATAAAAACATAAAAAATTCTAATCCATAATTTGATTTTCAAAGATTTATTATAAAAACAAATGATTTTTTCCGCAAAATGCAATAAATGCATGACAAGTTTATTTTTCAAAATGCTATAAATCTGTTCAATCAATGTATAAATGTGCATTCATCTTTACCATTTTATATTTATTTAGTTGAACAGTTGTACACACTGATTAAAAAAATAAACATTAATAGCATTAATCAAAACACTTAAGTTGTTATATTAAGAACACTGTCATTGTCACGGTTATACTTGACGTCGTCGCTTAACATTTTTCACAGCGATCAGCTGTAAAAAGTTTTGATCCTGCTCGATTTTCGTTGACTTTGAGTAAAATAATGGAAAGTTTTTCATAAGATCCTTTGGGGTCAATGTGTTAGCACGAAAAGCTTGATACTGTCGGGAGAACAAGCACCCGTCTCCCGAGTGCCTCTTGCGTAAATTATTAGATGTTGATGGCTTACGTTTCTTTCCCGTCACAGAAAACCATCACAGGTTTATCAATGCTATTAAAGTACTATTTTGCTTTTGTTTGTTTGTTGATCACGAAGTACAAAGTAGATGAGGAAAACTAGGATTCTGTGTACTCAACGCGTCGCCATTGTTGGTTTACAGTGCGTGGGAATGGTGCACTGTAATTTGTGGAGTGGATTTATTGCGTTCTGTAGAAAAGGAGGAGTGGCATTTATTGCGTTTTGGGAAAAAGGGATAAAAGATGACAGAATAACATGGCGGATATTGGATTTTGCGTAAAATTAAGAATTTACTTTTAAATACTGACATGATATAATACTGATTTTGGCAGTAACTCATTTTTATACAAAAATGGCGTTTACCGCGTTTTGGAACCAAACTCTTCGTATATACTCTTTAGTTCTGAGACATTACAGCACTGAGAATGATATAACATCTGTTTCATGTTTCTGCTTTTAATTTAGTCGCAGACTCCAAACCAGTGAGTATATACTCAGCTAACTTTGGTTAACGTTCTCTAAAGGTTCTCTTAAAGTTATCAAAAAACGCTTTTGCAATAACATTAGTAGAAGGTTTCCCTAATGATATCTGCAATAGATAAACGTTCACATTAGAAACATTATAATTGCATTGTTACATAAAGTTCTAAAAACTTTAACATTGCAGAGGTAATTTAGGTAAGGTAAGCAGAGGTAAGGTTAACACTGCAAACGTTATAATTAGGGCCGGGACTTTAACGCGTTAATTAAGATTAATTAATTACACAAAAAATAACGCGTTAAACATTTTTAACGCATTTTAATCACACTTATTTTTGCACCGCGGAACATTTCTCATTGGATTCGGCGATTTCGGCGGACCGATTATACTGGAGCACCAACTAGCGTTCATGACTTCAGACAACAACAAACCACAGTGAACATGAACGAAGAAGCTGATGAGATCGCTTTGGTTGGCCCCGTGGACGGGAAATTTTTTAATAAAAAAATGAACGGATGGAAGCGTCGATAAGAGCATGGTTGTGTGTAAGCTATGCAACAAGGAATTCACATATCACCGCAGCACATCGAGCCTCAAGTATCTTCTCAATGCAAAACATATAGCAGCTAGCGTGGACATTAGCCCGACTCCGAGTACAACGACTTGGTTGAACAAAAATAAACAATATTTTGTTGCTTAAGCTTATGTATACAGTTATTATTCATGGTATACTAAAAATCCATGTGAAAAAATAACTTCTCAATGTTCTCAGGTCAAATATTTATATGTGATTAAAATGTGATTAATTTCGATTAATTAATTACAAAGCCTCTAATTAATTAGATTAATTTTTTTAATCGAGTCTCGGCCCTAGTTATAATTCTATTGTTAGTGGAACGTTCTAAAAAAGTAACATTGAAAATGTTAACATCGCGCAGGTAATTTGTTATCTGCAATTGATAAACATTCTTAAAATGTTAGCATTAAAAACGGTATAATTGCATTGTTAGCAGAACATTGTAAACCCTAACATTGCGTATTAACATTTTTAAAACGTTAGCAAAAAAAAAAAAAACATTCTTGCAATAACATTAGTAGAAGGTTTCCCTAATATTATCTGCAATTGATAAACGTTCTTAAAATGTTAGCATTAGAAACATAGACTGTAAAAAAGATGGACGACGCCTGGTCGCTCTCTTCCATTGGTGAAAAGTGAAGCCGCCAGTGTCCCGATATGGCGTTGACATCTAGGGTCTTGAGTCTGCACAGTAGCGATTTCGGGACCAGTCCTGCGCAGTAGTGAGCAGGAAGTAAAGCCACGAAATCAAGACCCCACCCTCGCTCTCGCAGAATGCGCATATCACACGATATCACAGCTGTCAATCATAACGTGAAACCCCCGTTTTTATATCACACTTGAATTTACATCAGCGTGATAAAAACTACAATAAATGACAGAAACCAGGTTCGGAAAAAAGATAATTGAAGTGTAATTAAAATTTTTAGTTGGTCTCAAGTCCCATTGAATAACATGGGAAGGCGGGGTTTATGACCTATACTGGGACCAGACACTAGGGGGCGATCCAGACGTTTTGGCTTCACTTTTCAGGGCTTGTGCGGCACACTTGATTAGAAACGTTATAATTGCATTGTAAGCCGAATGTTCTAAAAACATTAAGATTAAACATTTTAACATTGCACAGGTAATGTAACGTTTTTCTCAGAACATTGGCTAACGTTCTCTGAACGTTCTCTAAAAAGTTATCAAAAAACAATCTTGCAATAACATTAGTAGAAGGTTTCCCTAATGTTATCTGCAATTGATAAACGTTCTTAAAAATGTTAGCATTAGAAACGTTATAGTTGCATTGTTAGCCGAGTGTTCTAAAAACATTAACATTAAACATTTTAACATTGCACAGGTAATGTAACGTTCTAAAAACATTAGCATTAAAAATGTTATAATTCCATTGTTAGTGGAACGTTTTAAAAACATTAGCATTGAAAACATTACCATTGTGTAGGTAATTTAACGTTTTTAAAACATTAGCATTAAAAACATTAGCTAACAGGGAACGTTTTCAGAACATTGACATTCTCTGAAAATTATCAGTTATCAAAAAACATTCTTGCAATAATGTCAGTAGAACATTTTACCAACGTAATGCGCTACTGATAACTGTTCTTAAAAAAATAAGCTTTAAAACGTCATTCCTACATTGTTAGGGCAACGCTTTAAAAACGTTACTATGTTTAAAAAGTTATTAGTCATTACAAATTATTCATACAGCTTTATCCTTCTACACATCCACTTCAGAAACAACTAATGTTCCGTGAAACAATTAATGACACTACTATTTTTGTTTATATATGTTTTTTATAATAAAATCCCAGAGTATAAAAGATTTATATAAACCTCTTGAATCAGAAAAAAATTACAGTCAATTATAAATGTGATTTCACCTTTAAAAAAATAAAACAATAAGATGTCAATCACAATTATTTATTATATTGTATTACCTGTGCAATGTTTAAAGTACATAAGGCTAGGAAAATAAACTTAAAAAAGGGGCTTAAAAACCGTGTTTTAATAACTTTTGAAATTAGAGTAATCTAGGAAAAACATGTCAGGTATTGTTTCACTTTGAAGTATTTGTAATTCCTATAATTCTCAAAATTCAATATTCATAGGTCTCAATACTGTAAAAAATTATTTTGGTTAATTCAATTAAAATCAGCATAGCACAATGTTTTGTTGATACTGATTACAAAATAAGTGTTAATAAGTAGGTGGTATGCAGAATGGATGGATAATTATTTTCACATTAAATGAGAATGTGATTTTATTGCATTATGTTGTTTATTCATAATAATAGGACTTGATGGGAGGCGAGAGTGTCATATAACAAATGTTACAATGCTGTACAATGATGATACTAACAATGGACTTTACTGTAGAGGTCTTCTTGGGTCCAAAGAATGTACCCGACCCGAAATGACCCAAATCACTTTTTACCCAAACCTGAGGTGGACAAATATTTTGTTTTAAAAGAAAGACCCAACCGGAGACAAACTAGACTAGACCTGAATGTGAATGACCCTGATGTGTGTGCAGTCTGCAGCCCCGCATGCACCTAAGTGGACCCGTGAAGACCTCTACTTTATTGCCTTTGAACGTAATATTTTTTGTATGTATTTTAGTGGTGAAATACGATCTGGATAGGCTTTTGACAGGATTTACACAGTTAATTCATAGACTATTGATCTAAGCTGCGAAGATCTGAACTGTTCATTTTCAGGATTCAACAAACTGTGCAATATACAATTTAGCTTGAGCTTACAGAGCTTTTGGCGTCTTGTGAGAGAGAAAAGCACAACGCACGTTCTGTTGTTCCAGAAAACAATGAAATGAGCCCTCATGAGCCTCCATCTATCCTCTAGTGCATCATGATGGACTGAAGCTTTGATTGGATATTTCGTTTCAGCTCAGATTTTTGCCATTAAAGTCTGGATCAAATAGATCAGATATAAAACATCCCTTTTTAATCTGTTTCTAATGCATTCATCTTCTGCCTTGTTTAAACATTGAAAAACAGCCTATTAAAAGCTTTGCTAAATGTTTACAGAATAAAAACATGGTGCACATCCAAATCATGAACAGGATGCAGTAAAGCAACTTATATGTAACCTCATTAGATAGATGGATGATGAACAATGTGGACAAATATAGACCATGGACATTAATAATATTTTCTGAAACAAGGTGTGCTGTGAAATATAACATTTACATAATGCAGGGCTTCGATTTATCAAATCCAGAATAAAAAATATAATTTTTAAGCATTGTGCATCCTTGATCTGCACAGAACTGTTGTCAAAAAGAGTCATTCAATCCTTTCATATGATTCCAGAAACTCATTTCAGTGTATTCATGGTTACTGAATCTAAATATCATACACACAATACAATACAACATCTGTCACCATGATTATGCAGAAATACATGTGACTTCACTGTAAAAAAAATTATTGTATTACTGGGTATTACTGGCAACTAGCTGCAAGTAACTTACTGTAGATTTAACATTTATGTTATTTACTGGCAACAGTTTGTTCAAAGTTTAATGAACATGAAACATTTTCAGTCTTTATCTTCTACAGTAAGTTACTGGCAACCAGCTGCAAAATTACAGCTAACACGGTTTTATGTATTGCAGCATTTAGCTTAAAGTCGCCATGAAACGGAAGTAGCGATTGCCTTATTTTCCACGTGATGACGCATATCCGAGTGAAACCGGCTTCTGAAATGAAATAAGGCAGGGCTGGATTTGAATTTGTCCATCAAGATCTGATTGGTACAGAAGTACTGTAGGGTCATGTTGCTAATTGCTAATCCCGCGATTTTCTCACGGACCCCGCCCACCTGCCATACAGAGAGATCATTTTGAGGAGGGAAGGAGGTTTGCGTTTTTGATTAAAGATTATGATGGCACATGAATACTAAAACTCACAGATAAGTCATTTGTAAAAAAAAAATACCACAATATTCCAAAATAAATTACAGTTTTTCATTTTATTTTCATGCCGACTTTAACCCATATAGCACAGGTAAGTCTGTAAGATGTCTGCTAAAAATCCAGAGGTCTGGAATACATCTGCCATGTGAAAACATCTTATAAATGTCTTAGAAAAAGCATAAAAGGCAGATATCCTATAGACATCTTCGAGATAACATTTTCATTCTGGTTATGTTTTTCATTTTTTGTCTATTTACATACATGTTTGAACTGACGAACGGATTGATCTGATGAACAGCATGAGAGTAAGATTAAAATCATTTCATAATCTCTACTGGCATCAATGCAGCTGTATTCTGTTGCTAGTCTACGTGCGCTCTTGTTTTATTAAAATCTGTATTTGGGCGACATCTTGTGGAAGGCAATGGAATCGCAGCCCTTTGTATCTATTATCAGGGATGTCGTCTCATGCACCATTTTTAAAGGGGCACGGTGTGTACAGCTTACAGAATAGTGCACACTCCCTAAGTTCCCTAGCTACATTCATATAAAAAACACCATAATGTGTTGATTAAATAATGACATATTAGCAGAAGTTATATCTGAAATGGCATGTATGATTATTTAAGGTCTGTTTAATTGTGCCATTCAATTTCACAAGACTTTTTTAAGATGTAAAATAAATATTGAGTGTCCCCAAAGTACATATGTAGGCTTTAGCTCAAAATACCATATAGATAATTTATTATAACATGTTAAAATTGACACTTTGTAGGTGTAGGCCAAAATTTGCCATTTCTGGGTGTGTCCTTTAAAATGCAAATGAGTTGATCTCTGTATTAAAGCTATGGTGTACGATTTCAAAGATTGTTCATTATTAATAACCTCGTTTAGATGCTGGTTATGGTTCTACAGTAAAATCCTAACAATATAAAGAGAAAAAAGAATGAAAAAAATCCATTCACTCTATTGGGTGTACAGCGGCAGAAAACTTGACCGGCCGGACAGCTTACATTGGTCGACTGCTCTTATCCAATCCCCGCTCCACTTGAAACTCCACCTTGCGCTCGCGTCTCCACCATCGCACCCCACCCCGCCCCCCGCCTGCGACATGAAATTTCTGACAGTGTATGGTAGCAACAGCTCAAAAATGAAGAAAAAACAAACTGACAGCAGCAAGCGGCCTCTGCTTGTCCCTACAGTCAAGGTTGGAAGAAAGAGAAAGTATATAGAGGAAATAGCAGAGATAAAAACAGAGACTCAAACACCGAACTCAAAGTTGAATTAATATTCAAGGGGCGGGATGAGTTTTTTAAAACTTACCAACCATCTCAGGCTTTCTCGACCAATTGTCAACATCGTAGACTACAGCTTTAAAGGGCAGTGCCATCACAAGGGGAGCCAAATTTCAAATACCTATTTTTCACATGTTTGCAGAGAATGGTTTACCAAAACTAAGTTATTGGGTTGATCTTTTTCACATTTTCTAGGTTGATAGAAGCACTGGGGACCCAATTATAGCACTAAACCCTTTAATGCATTTGCACAACAACCACTGCGTTATGTTATAAAATGAATGTAGGTATATAAACAATGAAAATGACAAAAACAACAGACACATGATTGATTGTAATGTTCAATGCACTTAATTTTTAAAGATAACAAAATGCAGCAGCAAGAAGCCCGAGACCGCGTACAGATGGCGATGACGTCTGCGACATTACAGCAGCGCCCCACACCTGAATAAACGTATGATTAAAAAAACTCTGAAAAGTGATGAGGGTGAAGCACAAACCGATCATATTGTGCCTGTTAAACTGATTAAAAGACCAGTAACAGATTAATATACGCTTCTTCAATGTGGAGTTTGCATGCAAAATACATTTGGCCTCATGCAGATTGAATGGGCACGACACCTCTGTACTATCAGCTACTATTTGTAATAAGACACACAAAGTCGATAAGTGGAGTTTATCATACACGAGTATGTGATAAATTCATAAATGTACTGTACAATGTTTTGTATTTGTTAAAATCACATATGGGGCACAGGGTAGCCCCTGTATGTGCATTCAGCAGAATTTTTTCATCTTTGGATAATTAATGCCATTTTTCATTATCCCAAACATTCAGAAGTAACTTTAAATGGCAAAATTTCGGGCAGCTGAGTTTCCAAGGTTGGATTTGTGATTAAAGTTTTCTTAACAAATGGTAATTTGCATACACATTTTTAAAAGCCAAATCGATTTTCAGTAGAAAAAATGTTAATTTTAAACATTCTTCCAAAGAAGAATTGTGATTTGCAGATTTCTCCAAAGAAATGTAATCCTAGAAAATCCAACTGGCATTTATTTATGCCTTTTTATAGATAATTATTTTTACATTTAGTGCTGCTATACATTTTATGAATAAATTATAGGCCATACGTTTAATTTAAATGGAATATTTCACTAGCTCAAAATATCATATAGATAATTTATTGTAGTAGTTAAAATTGTGTGTGTGAGTAAAAATGTGCCACTTTTAAATGCAATTGAGCTGATCTCTGCACTAAATGGCAGTGCCGTGGTTGGATAGTGCAGATTAAGGGGCGGTATTATAATAAGATCCCCTTCTGACATCACAAGAAGAGCCAAATTTCAATTACCTATTTTTTTCACATGTTTGCAGAGAATGGTTTACCAAAACTAAGTTATTGGGTTGATTTTTTTCACATTTTCTATGTTAATCGAACTTAGAAGTAGTACTGGGGACCCAAATTACCTATCGCTAAGCACCACCTCTCGAATGCAGATGAGCCAATGGGGTATCAGTTGCACTGGGACGGGAACTCTGGCACGTGCAGGTTTCAGCGCCATAGAAAAGCATTGTACTGTAAGATCATAAGCTTACATTGATTTTATTGTTTAAGTTGACCAAAATGTTAAAACAATGTGCCTTGGGAAATTTTAACAATAATCCCATGTACATTTTGAGGACAGGCAATACATTTTTTTTTCTATTTTCTAAACCCAAACAAGTCAGAGCAAAATGTTCCTTAATTTCCAGATGAACAAGGATGTATACATTTGTTTTAGCCGCAGGAACAATGTTTTTATTTGTTTTATTTGTTAGATAGATAGCTTGTGCTAACATTTAGTTAGCTAAAGTTCAGTGCCTCTTCATATTAAACTGGTCAAATGTAAATAAATTTAATCTTACCCTGTGCTAGGCCACGTGAACAGTGTTAATCCTGATGTCATCTGCGATTGTTGCATTGTGACATTGTGATCGCTTCCAAATCTTGTTTACCACCATATTTATATTAAAATCTTTATATTAATATCCATCTGCTTCATATTTAAGTCCCACTTGAATGCTTCTTGGTGAGAGGTGGTCCTTCTGTGGCCAAAAACATCCTAGGACAAGGTTTTCAAATGACAGCTCACATTGTAAGACAGCTAGCAACCGATTGTTTGTCCGAGCTGGAAGCGGAAGGGGCTTAGCGCGAGGCCAATTTTATAGCACTTAAACATGAATACAGTCTGATTTTCATGTTATTTCCCCTTTAAAAGTGTTTAATCAAAGTTTCTGACAACAAACAGCAGATGGCGACATATATCCTCTCTTTCTGCCGAAAATTCACCTGTCATCCCTGACCGCGTGACCTCCCCACACCTCACCTACCTCTCCCGCCCGTCACACGCGCGCCGCGCACACACGCGCTCTCATAAGTTTGAAGGCAAAGCTGCACCGAGCTCAACTCCACCTACCCGTTATTGAGTAACACCGGCGTCACTTTCTAAATCTAGCCCATATTTATCGAACAGACCGACAGTCGTGTTATGAGGATATACCGGAGGCGATAACCGTGCTGTCCTGCGCGAGTTCTTTCGGAATAATCAATCAGTCGGAGATTGTTGACGAATATAACTGACCTGAGTGCGCGCGCGAGAGGACCTAAAGAATGTCGCGCGACCCGGAGGAGGTGAATAAACTGACCGAGAGCACTTACAAGGTGAGATACATGACAGTTTAAGACATGAAACATTAATGTTATTCACCTGTTGAGTTCAGCATGGACGGAATAAACAAGAGACCTCCAAATTTGGGGCGATGTACCAAAAATTACATCGAGCGCAGGTTGACATTTGTGAGTTTTTATCTTGAACTCGGTCGTTGCTGGTTAAAAAACTTCTGACTTGGTCAGAAAACTTCCATATGTGGTAAATGTAATGGATTGGGGTTTTTTGATAATGTTTAATGTGGTAAATGTGAGAAACTCAGTTCACCTCAGGTTATTCATCGAGAGACACGGGTGGGTCCTCACCACAGTAACGTTACATTATTTTTTTGACGCACCCAAATGATTCAGATATTTAAATCGCATATTAAAACACTCAGTTATGTCTATTGATAATTTTCTTTCTTTTGCCTCATGGGAAAGTATTTTACAGTGACAAAACCCTACTGTAAATCAAATATTTTATTTCTTTAAAACTTCCAAAAAGACCTAATATTAGCACGTCCAAATGTTATTATTTATCTAAAATAGAAACAGACGGACTGGAAATTATGACACGTTTCAACAGTATCAACAGAAACGAGATGAAAATATTTTGCATAAAGAAATGAAGGATTTTCATGTCATTTAAGGGCATTCATCTGCCCTTAATTTGCATTACTGTAATGTGTAATAATACATTATAGACAGACACGAATAAGGTAGCTTTCTATTTTTGTTAAATCCAACAACCCGATAGTTCAGTATACAGTAGTTACTTTCAATGGGAGAAGGTTTATTGAGAAAGACCTGTTCCCACACCCTATCTGTCCATAAGGACGTCACTCCTGTACTTTTATTACAGTCTCAGATGTTTCGTTACGTGTTGGGGAGTGGAGAGGAGGAGTGGGTTGACTTCATGAATGAAGAATTAGTAAGCGTTATGCACATGTAAACACAGTAAATATAACCAAACCCAGTGACTCATTTAAATCGCAGCTTCTTCTCCTTTAAAGTTTAAAGTGCAGAGAAAAGAAACCTGGGAAGAAGTGTTGTGTAATGTGTAGGCAACTATTGAAACACAAACAGCTTATGCTTGGTAGAGATTCCTGTTCTCATCTGCTAGTCCAAACTTTCAAACTCATTCAAATGAATCATGAAACTTTTCAAGGTGGTTGTGAATACAGACACAGAGGCAAAGCATGTGAATGTAAAGATTTTGTCATTCTGGACACTTTTTGACAGTGGAGAAACTGGCATCTACAGACTCTGTAGCTCGATGCTGAAGAATTCTTCACCGCGATGCCATAGAAGAACCATTTTTGGTTCCTCAGGGAGGGAATCATTAAGCCGAGATTCTTCAAAGAACAATTTTTTCTTACATTTTTCTAATCTAAATAACATTTTTCCCTACAAAGAACCTGAACCTTATGCAACAGAATGGTTCTTCAATAATTAAGAGCTCTTTATGGAACCGTTTAGCCAAAATGCTTCTTCTATGGCAGTACTGATCCTTGCATATTCCCTCTAGATGGTTTCTTATTTTAAACACTCGATTCATCTCATCAGCCTCCTTCCAGAATGATTATCATCTTTAAATAGGAAGACATCTAAAACATTCTGGAAGGGGGGTATGTGGGGACCAGGATTGGGAAAGTACTGTTCTATAAATGTATTTGCAAAATTCTGGGAATTTTTTAAAGGCTGGAAACTTTTTATGGAAGTAACGTAAATATATGGGAATTAGCTGGAAATTTGCGGAGTTGCACAGGAAAATTAAATGCATAATTTTGTTTAAAACAACAAGATTAATGAAATTTCAGTTGAATTTCTACCCTGCGCATTCTTCAGTCACATGCACACAGCATACTGCTTACTAAAGGGCCATTGCTTCTTGCATGTACTTGCATTCTTTCTGAAGATGCATAGATCATTTCTTGAATCATGCGCAAAAAATAATGTCAAAATGTCACTCTTTGCATGTATTCATGTAAATTACATAAATTTGTTTAAAACTTCTCCACACTGTGCTGTGTGTAAGCTGGTGTGCAACAAAATTATAATTTATATACAGTAGCTAGCTAGCCAGTAAATCAGATTTCTAAATGTAAGCTATCACTGTTATAATAACTATAATAATGTTTATTATCCTTTTGTGTTACTCAATGAAAGAATCAATTAAAGTTCTACTTACAATTAATCAGTCAAGATGTCATTTTTAAAATTTGTATTACCTTGCATGCATGTCTGCTTATGACCAAACAAAATGTTTATTTATGTTTGTTTATAATATAGCTTATATAAATTTCCTCAAAATTTCCAAATAATTCCCTTAATTCCCGTTAAGTTTCCAATTTTTAATATTTCCAAAATTCTCCAGGTTAAGTTCAAATGGTAAGTTTTCGAAAATTTAGCGGAAACGTTCCGGGCCCTTGCAACCCTATCTATAAAGCACCAGGGATGTGCATTTATGTCATTTTTTCATTTCGATTAATCCATAGGTCTGAAGAACGAGTACTCGATTAACTGGGGGCGGGGCAATCAAAGGGGCGGGGTGTACACAACATGGGGAAAGAGAAAATATTTTTATTAAAAAAACACTCAAATAAAACTGAATTTTGAAGAAACTTTGACAGAACAATGAACACTTACTAGATTATTAATTAATTAAATGTTTTTAACAGAAACCTCTTACAGGAATAGCTGCATGATGAAGTGAAACTAAAAAGTTAATAAACACAAACCGAAGCGCTTTCTATATGACGCACTGTACATAATATTAAGCCTTTATACAACATAAATTTACAACGTGCACCTATCTGCATAAAATATAACTAAGTTTTCAACTAAGTTATGTACAGAAAGGTTAACTCCCTTTATGGATGTACATCATAAACAGTGCGCTTTTAAACACGTCCAGTCAAAGCACAAGCTTCATAACATTAACCAGCTTTAAGTCTTTTGCTATCATTTTAGCGATTAGTGTTGTGTCATCCCCTTACCTGTTCTCTGTCAAGATGTATTGTTTATGCTCGTGTGGCTCTCTGGTATCTCTTGACATTGATGTTTAAATATGAGATGATAACCCATTGAACTTTTGACGGCGCTGTACATTTTGCACCTGACTGACTGTATTTCCGAAAATCACGGCATCCTTTTGAACCATAGTGCCAGTCCTCAGTGATGTGAGGTGTGGCCGGCTTCATGGGATCGGCGGGTTGTTGTTGCGGCGCGGGTGCGTGGAATTATCTGTTTGTTTTTGAATCATGCATAGTAATATGTCGATCTGCTTAGCTCGACACGACGTCAACCACGCATCTCCAGACCCACGCTGCATCCGAAACCGCCTACTTCCATACTATATAGAAGGCGAATTGTGAAAGTGCTTTTTGCATACTATATTGTACGAAAGTAGGCGGTTTCGGGCGCAACTCCAGTCTTTACTACAACATGCGCTTGTAACGCTAACCAGACATCTAATGCCGCCATATCCACAATAAATAAATGAATAAACAAACCCACATGATCATCGTTTTCGTGATCGATCATCGATGCCACGTGCCCATACCTATAAAGCACCTTTATTTGTGCTTGTAGATTATAAAAAGGTATAAGGGAAATAAAAAAAATTTCTTCGACTCGAGCCACTGACCTATGTCACGCTGCCCCTTCACTCCGATTGGCAGTCGCTCTGTCGCATCACGCATCATTTGCATAAAATAGCCTTCTTGTCTATTTTGGCCCCACCTTGCTCGGCGCAGCGGCGAGCTCGGCGCTTGTCGCTGGCAAACAGCCACTCCCATTGAAAATGAATGGTAGGCTGTCGCTCTGTCTCTTGTAGCTAATGTGACTGGGAGGTAAGTCCTTATCGATCTGAAATCACTGTTTGTTTGAGTCGTTTATAACATGCATTTGAAACTCGTCAAACATAATCATTATACATATTCTTTATTATCATAAAAATACCTTATATCCTTAAGCCATTTCCTGGAGCTGCATGTCACACCTGCGTGTGTATGGTTCTTCGTCTGCAGCGCATATTGAGTTTCTGTACGAGAGCGGCCTCTGGCTTTTGGATGTAGCGGTATTTCACCGCAATTTATTGAGAAGCATAGCACGCATCATCCGCCTATATATTGGTGCACCCCTAAAATTAATGTATACATTATATTATACATTTTATACTCAATATAATAAAATAGTGCTTTCTTCTACTGTATTAAGTAAAGTATAATTTTGTATGAAGTATTTAAAAAGTAGTTAATAGCAAACTAATGTACACATACAGTTCATAAATACATGAGTCCCTTAGCTCTTGATCCGAGGGGTACTGTCAAATTTTAACATCAAACCTTGAAGTGGCTTGCCAACAGCTGATTACAAAATGACTTGCTTTGATTGGAATCTGATAGTGATAACATGGCACATTAAAATACAATGGTATTTACGACATACTGTACTGATATAAGTTAACAGTTAAACTTAAAGACAGTTAAAGACACTTAAACCATTTTTGCAGGTACAATTATAACACACTGTACTGTTCAGGGTTGTCCACAAAGGATGTTTTTTTAAATTCCATCAATGATAGACTGTTGACTCATCATCAGACAGACGTCATTAGTCCCTTTCACACATTCAGTCTTCACTAGTAAATTACTGGTAAATTACAGATCATGTGTTAACAGAACCTTTCTAGTAAATCAGTTCTGCAAATTTACCAGTAAGAGAGGTTGTAAGATTACCAGTGATTTACTGGTAAGCGTTATGTGTGAACAGTGAGAATAAGGATTACCGCCATTCAGAACAGACGATGTCAGAAATGCCAGGTCAGAGAAGTCAAGCACAACTGAAGTTAACGTCCACATCTCTACACCAAAGTTGTTTAAAACAGCTTATACCACGGGTCTGTTAAATGCTGTATTCTGATTGGCTGAGAAATGTTCCGTGGGTATGCATTCATTTCTGATAACCGCACACCTAACTTGTCAAATGTCTTAAAAATTGGCACCAGAGCAATGTTTGTGGTATAAGATGAATAATTGACTCCGGCCCTTTGAATTATTTGAAAATAATGCACACCCGCGGTATAACGGCACTTCGCTTTGCGTCGTGCAACATTTCACCTTGGGTGTGCGTTATTTTCTTATAATTCAATGGCCTGTCGTTAATTATTCCTTACTTACCATCTATTTGCCGAATTACCTTCGACACTCTGTGAAGCCTATGTGTTTAAACATTACTGCTGTTTTTCCCAGTTCAGTTTGAAGTCATCTAATGCAGTGTTGTTTGGTTATCATGAGCAACTGCGCAACTGTCAGCGTTTGCCACAGAAGTGAAAACAACATAATATGGGCTGTGGATATGAAGTCATAACTCGCCATTGTTTACAAATACTGAACAACACTGAGCTTGCCTTGCGGCAGTTTAGAGCTGACTTTCGCTTTCTCACCGAGTTTACTGGTATTTTGGTACTGATGTGTGAATGATATCTTACTGGTAAAAAGACCAGAAAAAAGATGGAATTTTTGACCAGTACGAAAAGTCTAGTAAGAAAAAAGGACTTTTTGAAGTTATTCTGGTAAATTTAAGGAAATGTCTTGAAATTACTGTGTGAAAGAGGCTATTGACTGTTACGTCACGTTTTTCTTCAGCAGCTCATTAATATAACTTAGTTTTCTGAGATATTATGTGCACATATTTACTTATGAAACACTTTTTCTAATACCAACATTTTAACCTTTTCCTTTTCTCAGAATGTTATGGAACAGTTCAACCCGGGGTTACGTAACCTCGTAAACCTGGGAAAGAGCTATGAGAAAGCCGTTTCAGGTGAGCAGCACATTTCCATATTCTTGCATGCAGAAAAATTTAGATTTACATGTTCAATATCCCAGTTTGATGTTTTTACATTTGCTGTCTGTAACAGGTATGAGATATTACGTTATGTGTCTACATACTAGGGATTGACCGATAGGGATTTTTAAGTGCGATACCTATTTTTGTTTCAGCAGTCTTAGATGATGACCGATACAGGCTGCCGATATTTAGAGCCGATACTGCTTTTGTACACTTAAAGGCGGAGTCCACGATGTTTGAAAGCCAATGTTGATATTTGAAATCACCTAAACAAACACGCCCCTACCCCAATAGAATCTAGATCTTTTGTTGATAGACCCGCCCCACACATACGCAACCCGGCAAGGATGTCGGTTAGTTGACACGCTCCTTACTGCTGATTGGCTATAAGTGTGTTTTGGTAGTCGGCCCGTCTCCTTTTCCAAAGCGTTTTTCAAACATCGTGGACTCCGCCTTTAATTTACATCATAAAAATGACACGATGATGCCAAGTCTCAATTTTAAAAAGTAACATTTATTGAAGTTAAAAAAAAGTGGCTTCCAGCACTCTGTCTGTAAATAATGGCGGAAAAAAATCGGTAAACACAGCAGCCACTTATCGGCTGATATATCAGTCTATCACTCCTACATACCGTATTGTGATATGTAGTGTTATTATTAAATGTCATAGAAAGTGTTGTTCATATAATTTCAAGGCAAATTAAGTTAATTAACTGATGGTATTGACATAATACTGCACCTTCCCACATCTTATATGTTCTTATCCCTGTTTCAGCCATGGCCCTGGCTGGAAAGCAGTACTTTGATGCCGTATCTAAGATCGGAGAGAACGCAGCCGTATCTCCAGTGTCCAGAGAACTGGGTGAGTCACAGTTAATGTACCCGCTGTCTTTTTTTATTGAGAACTGCATGGACACTTTTTCCATTTACTCCTCCCACAGTGCCGAGATATTAAAATGAGTGCCGTATGCACTCTGGGTTCACAAAGAGCTGTATAGAGTTCACAAAGGACATCTGCAAAAATTTGTTTAGAACATGTCAGTGATAAGATTTTATGCTCAGCAAACGCTGCAGTTTGGTTGTCATTAGCAATGAATACCGAGAAACAAATAGTCTTTTAATCTTTCATTATCATAATTTTCTCCATCATGTTAAAGATACCAGTGAGTTGTAATCTCTGTTGATATGTGTCATAAAAACAAAGTAAGGAGAGGTTCACAGGGCGCTCAAAAACGTGACACTCAGCGTTCAGTTAAAGGAACCGGAACAGAACAGAGGAGTTTGTGGGGGTCTTCAGATACCATTTAATGAGACATGCACGAATATCAAGAAAAAATGGAAATGGAGAATTAAAGTCTACTGTTGTTTTTAAAGAAAAATGTTTGCTCTGGCTATTTGGTTAGTTGCTATTGTAAACATGCCTGCCCAATTCCCGGATACTTCTGATTGGTCCACTGTTCCTAAACCATTGATGTATTGCAGTCATGCGTGACATGTTAAAAAAGAAACGAGACGCAGGCGTGGTGGTCAAGACCATTCATTTATCCCTTGTGTCATAGATAAACATTGAAAAACAGCACAGTGGAATGCAATCACATGTTCTGTGTAGAGCGGCCCTTATGCGCGCAAATGCATGCAAATCTGAAAGGGTCACCGACAGCAGCAATAGAAAAGAGCAAATAATAAATTACAGCCATTCTTCCTACAAATGACCAGTTCAATGCTATGGTGAAACAAATGTGCTTATTGCCTTTTAAAAGAAAGCTGGAAATGCTTCTCATATTTGTTGAGTCAGTTAGGGCTGTGACTATGGCAGTATTTTACCACTATGTTGGTTATTGAATGTGTGTGTATGTGTGTTGAAGCGTGCACACGCGTATGTGCATACGATCATTGATCCATATAGGCTAGGGATGCTCCGTTCAATTCCGATCTTCACTAATAATACGTGGCCGTTCACTATTCTAAATCGGACAGCCGATCTTATTACATCCATTTCATGCACTACGGCTTTTGATCAGTAAGTCCTTATTGATCTAAAATCACTGTTAGTTTGAGTCGTTTATAACATGCATTTAACAAAGCAACACTCGCCAAACATAATCATTAAACATATTCTTTATTATCATGAAAATACCTGAAAAGGTTTGAAGAACAGCAATATAAATATATCCTTCAGCCATTTCATGGAGCTGCGTGTCATCACAGCTGCGTGTGTATTGTTCCTCGTCTACAGCGCATTTTGAGTTTCTGCACGAGAGCGCCCCCTGGCTTTTGGATGTAGCGGCATTTCACCGTAATTCATTGAGAAACATAGCAAGCATTATCGGTCGATCGATCGGAGCATCCCTAATATAGGCTTATATATAACGCATACATATGTTTTGAAATATAAAAATGTAAACGAGGATCAGATATACATTTCTTAATAAACATGCGTGTTCATAGGTGCCGATTTCCCACCAGCGGTGGGTGCTCATCACAACGTGAAGCAATGCTTAGGTTACTAAGCAACGACAGATGCTCTGGAGCACCCAAGCGCTTTTTCTATGTGGTTTTAGATGTGAAATGTAAAGCAACTGAGCATTTTCAAATGTGCTTGGCCATTTCGGTGGGTTCTCTATCTGAGCCCCGGAGCACCCACGGGATCGGCGCCTGTGTGCGTGTTTTTTGTTGCACTTCCAACCATAAAACAACAAACAGTTCAAGTTAGGAACCTTTTTGGGGTTATAATGTTTCCAAGCGCGCTGAAAACGTGTTCTGATGATGTACTAGTAGTGCATATTAGGGATGGGCACGGATATTCGAATATTCGATCGGCAATAATAATTTGAATTTAAAAAATGCTATTCGAATGTTTGTTTGTTTTTAATGTTCCACCAAATCTGACTTATTTAATGCTTTTTCACTTCATCTTTACTGTCTTTTACAGACTTAAATGTAAAATATACATGAACAATAATTTGTATGTATTTCTGATTGTTTGGCAATGCAGATTGCAGACGAATTTAAGTTTTTCCTTTTATCTCCGGGTTTGTCCGTTTAAACCCACCTATGGGGTAAGTTGTAACGTTTGCACTTCTGTCACGTTTAATGTAATTGTACAAGAATGTTAAGTACTAGAAACAAACTTCAAATGTTCATATGTAGCAGAGATGTGTGTGTTGCTTGTGTAAAAATATAATTAATCAAACTCAAAATGTTTTGAATGATTGAGCCAA
Source organism: Misgurnus anguillicaudatus (assembly GCF_027580225.2). Lineage (NCBI taxonomy): Eukaryota > Metazoa > Chordata > Actinopteri > Cypriniformes > Cobitidae > Misgurnus > Misgurnus anguillicaudatus. The sequence goes on from NC_073355.2 coordinate 5,843,581, forward strand.
AACCAAAAAGCGTTAGGTTGTGCCCCGCTCTCCCCTATTACATGTACAGAATACAGTACTTTGTGGTGCTATTTTTGTCCTCTTATGATCTTTGAAGCCCTATTTAGTTCCTTGAATTTGCACCTATATTGTTTGCTCTTTCACTTTTATTGAAGTGCTTAGTTTTGTTTTCCGAGTAAAGACTACTTGGATTTTCAGTAAATGATTGACTGGTTGCCTACCTTGGAAGTTTTTAGTAACGCAGCTTTTTCCATCTGAGGGTGTGTTTGTGAACACTAAACAATATTCTTCATGCCTCAAAGTGATGGATTTTCTTTTCATCGCATTTAAGTGCTGTAACATGGATGACCTTTCTTTGACCTACTCTTTGGAGGGCCGTAACATTTGGACATTGCCTTAGAGGTTGTTAACACAATGCCCTTCCTATCCGTAGGCGATAAGAGCAGAAACTGCCTCTGTTTGGGCAGATAACGTCCAAGCACGGTCCTTAGGTTCCACATCGCTGCCCGATCTTCAGCCAGTCGAGCTTCTTGAGTTCTGAGTGCTCAGCTGGGCTGAAACCAGAGCCGACTTCAGGTGGATGAGCTGACATCGGATAGTCTTGAGAGTCACGGACAGATTGACACACATGAACCCCTCCCCCCTTACTTCAGGTACGAGGTCAGGTGTCAGTGTTACGGAGATCCTTTCTTTTTTTTTCAGGTGTCCCCCATTTTTAGGATCTAGCATTGGTTTCTTGTGTCTCTTTCGGCCCACGCAGATGTGACGTCACTTTCTCGTCTCTTTTAAGGGAACTGGGTGCATTGTGGCATTGGATTTCTTAGTCTTAATGATGGCAGAGCATCAGATTACACTCATTGTATTATCATACATTCAAATACCTGCGACTACTGCCATTGAGTGGTGTTTGTACAGTGCGTGGAAGTGCTGAGCAATGCATAAATGCATGTGCCACACCTTGAGGAACTGTGCATCTTATTGGACGATTCAGGTGTCATCACCTCACAAAAGTCATGGCCAGATAAGATAAGGTCATGCAGGTTTTGTCGGCATTTGTGTTCGATTGTGATTGTTATCTTATATCTAAAAATGTGGGGAAAGGTGGACTGAAATAATGCAAGTCACTTTAAAACAGGTTTGAATGAAACATTTAACAAGTGACTGCATGAGACAAAATGCTTTTTTTGACTACACGTGTTTCCTTGAATCTCTAACTTTTCATTGAAAATTAACTGAGTTTGCTCGCTTTGTTGCTTGGCTACAAACGCTTGGCCAGAAATGACATTGTAGCCAGATGTTAAAGCAGCCATTTAGGATTGTGATGAGAACGTTAGCACCCTGTTCAGAGGTGGTCTGGGAATGTTACCACATTATAAATCATAGGGTTTATGCCATTTCTCCTTTGCTGATGTGTGAGCAGATGACAATGGAGATTTACTGGAAGCGTCAATGCAGTTTAGTTTAAGATATCTAGATACTATCCAGATACAATGTGAAGTTTATTGCACAATGTACAGAGGGTCAAAGTGGAAGATCTGAACGATGAGTTTCTCGTGTGACTTCAGGACACTTCATCCAAGCATGTTCTTTTAGGTATCAGATCGCACCTGCAGTTTTCACCTTTTGGATTACTTTGTGAGTCCGAAAAAACATATACATATAAAACAGAGACATATACACTGTTAAAAAAATATTTTTGCACTTAAATTTTAGAGTTTGATCATCTAGAGTTTACAAGTCATTTCAACTATCCTGAAGTGATGAGTTGCTGTAACTTCAATCAAGTTGAACTTGCTTTAGTTATGTCTTTATTTATTTATTTTTTCCTCACGCCATTCCAGCATCTATGGCTATATTCATGGCGAGAACTGCTTAATCCATACATAAGTTGATCCAGACACAGGTTGGGGAGGGGGCAATTTGGTATCCCCAATTCACCTAACTTGCATGTTTTTGGCCTGTGCAAACTCCAAACAGAGAGGCCACCTGACCTAGCTGGGATTCGAACCCGGGACCCTCTTGCTGTAAGACAACAGTGTTACGCACTGAGGCGCCTTCCTTTAGTTGTCATCTTAATTTTATAACTCACGAGCAGGGTTTACAGCAGAAAATTTGTTAGTTAAGGTGGTAGGGTTGGGCGGATGGGCGGGGCCTGGGGGCATGCAATCAAAGGGGTGGGGCGTACACGTCATTATGAAAATAAAAATATTCTTATTTAAAACACTCAAATAAAACTTAATTTTGAAGAAACTATGACAGAAAATGAACACATACTAGATTTATTAATGAATTAAATGTTTTTAACAGATACCTCTAATGAAAATAGCTCTGTGATGAAGTGAAACTAAAGGATTAATAAACACAAACTGAAGCAGATGTTGTAGAACCTAGCTAGCAGGTTGCTCAAACAACAAAATCACCAGCTAGCTTACTTTAAATTTGCAGGAACTATATACTAATACAGTAACGGGCTTAAATAAACCCAAAACATAAGTCCATTTACAGTTCTCACGGCCACGCGTTTTATCAACTGGCTATCCTCCAGACATGATGGACCACGTCTTATTTTATTTCAGCCGCGTGGTGCGCATACACCCTCGCGGTGTGAAGCGCGTCCACGCTATTCTCTGAGATGTTTTATCAACTGGCTAGTTATCCTCCAGACAGTGACGAACCACGTCATTTCGGCCGTGTGGTGCGCGTGCAGACTCGCAGTGTGAAGCACGTCCGCGCTATTCTCCAAGATGCACTTGTAGTTTTTTTTTGACGACCTAGTTAAGGCGGTAGGGTTTCCCAGCAGAGGCGGGCCGCCCGAACTGCAAAGTGCTGCGGGAAACCCTGCATGAGTCATCACTAGTACCAGTACAGTAAAAATGACTTGTAAATCCAAGTTGATTAAACTTAAAAATGTAGGTGCAAAAAGATTTTTTTACGGTGTATAGTGTGTTCAGTTTATTCTTTTGTGTTTTCTGTATTTCCTCTGGCTGCTTTTGTCCCAGTAAACTCACTAGAGATGTATTATTGCTTCTATTAATACAAAGCTGTTTTTCCCTTGAGTTTTATGTCTTAATTTGAGCCATTAAAACTTTAAAATGCTGCTACAGTCTGCAGCACAAACACAGAGACGTACAGAGGATGTTATGCATCATTAATGCTGGATCCACACTGTTTATTGACAGTCTACGGTACTTAAAACATCTCAATCAATTCATTGCATCAGATGTTTTTGTACCCAGCATCATTTTTCATCTTTTATAGACACAGACTTTCTCCCCTTTTCTATACCCATATATACACCAGCGATTTTATTTTTAATGCACTGAAGTTCCTTGAAATGTGCAGCTTTATTTGATGTTGTGCCGTTCGTTTAACTGAAACAGGAAGTCAGAACAGAACTATCGATTAGATCCGCCCCCTTAAAAAGTACCTTTAGCGTTTAATTTATGGCACAGTCCAGCAAAGACGTATTATAACATGGAAGCCGGGACGCTTCAGCATCTAAAGAGCGTTTGATTAAACAGGAAATTTGATGAGAAGTGAACAGTATGGAGATGTCTAAGGCTGGGTACCGAATGTCGATACTTTTATGGTATCGAATGAAAAACTTCGATACTTTAAGTATCGAAAAATTATTTATCTTTCGATGCCAAATTTCAATTCCAAAAGCGGCTGTGTCTGTGAATCTGTACTTGCGTGTAAGGACCTAAAGCGCCGGCGATTGGCTGTCCACCACCACGTGACGGGGAGGATTTCTGAAAATACTCGCAGTCCACCTCGCAGTCAAAACAAGTGTAGAAAGGATGCAATATGAGAAGAAAGTCTTTGTGACAGTCTTACCAATAGAGTTAGCGCAAGTATGGCCGTGTTGTCTCCGTGAAAGGCACGTCAACCAAAACAGCGCTTCTCCTAAAGTGACGAGGGGTTTCAATTCTCTGCTTGTTTTACTCGCGCCTGGTTCCGCATGTCAAGGCTTTGCGCGCGCGTCTCCCACAACAGTCTCGACAAGGTGTTTAAACTTGACCCACGCGCGCAGCTTGTGTCTCTCAATGCTTATGAAATACTCGCGCCTGTCTCTCCGCATCGCAAAGCCTTCATGCCCTCGTCTCGCAAAATGGACGATGCGTTTAAACCAATTTTTTACAGTCTATGGTTTAAACTTGACGCACACGCGCAGCCCAAAGCCTGGCTCGTTATTTAAAACAAACTAAAACTCCATTTAACTGGTTTGCTAATTTCACTTGAATTAAATGACATTGAAGGCATTTTCTACTCATTTTAAAAAATGTATTTAATATTTTGATTATTCTGAAGTTGAGTATTTACAAAAAACAAACATGCATGCAAATCTTCCCAGTAAAACTCAGTTACCCATTTAAATATTTTAACTTTAGTTGCAGCTATAATAAACCCACAAATACTGTTCGTCCAAGCTAAATACCATTTTACATTTCATAAAATAAAGCAGTGTAAATTATATTCTTAATTTCTTTATTTTTGTTTCCTTATTTTTAGGGATGCACCGATAGGATTTTTTTGGGCCGATTCCGATTTAAACAGACAACTTCTGGCCGATGCCGATACCGATATTAAACACTTGCATACAATACTATACATTTGGTCTATTAGCTAGTTTATTTCGGCATCAAATTATTTTTACTGAAGATGGATTGTATCTAATTAACATTCAACTGACCAACATAATAAGAGAGGCACAAATTTAGCTAAAACAAAAATAATAAGACAGCATGACAACATTCAAAGGTGGTTTTTGCTATTCAGCATTTATTTTATTAACAACATCAACTCATTTTTTACATATAATGGATTTCTTTATGCAGTTAATTAATAAACAATCGGTATCGGCCTTTCTCGTGCCATTGCCGATATGCCGATGGTTTCAAATTCATCTAAAATCGGCCGATAAATATCGGTGGCCGATACATCGATGCATCACTACTTATTTTCATTAAAAAAACTGATAAGTGTGTCTGCTGGCGCACCCCTATCCAAAAAGCACAACCAGTTTTATTAATGTTACCCTGAGTGTGAAGTGTTACCAGAGTTTGTTTAAATTAAGGTGAAAAATAAAAGTTGTGTGTTTTATGTATTTTTGTTAATGTTTTAATGGATTTTTAAAACATATGGTATCGAAAAAAGTATCGTTAGGAACCGGCATCGAAACGGAGGTATCGAAATTGGCACCGGATCGAAAGATTTTAAACAACACCCAGCCCTAGTGATGTCATAAAAGCATGTGCCAAATTGTAGGTTTTGAATGCTTATGTCTTTTGTATGAGAATTTTGTCAGTGTTTTGGACCATGCCAGTTTATATTTATTGTTAGGCCTAACACATTTATACTAAAAGAAAAAAAGTTTAATTTTGATTTCATGTGGGCTTTAAGTTTAAAGTGTGTCAGACCATTTTCACTTTCTGAGGAGCATTTGGTTTAGTTTACTCCACCTGTTGCCAGGAATCATGTTGTTCTGTGGGAAAAACACAATAAACAAAGCAGGAGTGAACCACAGCCAGAGAAAATGCAAATCAACTTCTGTGTTTCTGGAGTGACGGGTATCATCATTGTGCATCAGGGCTCTTAGCATTAGACTTTAAGCCAGTTCAATGTTTTATGCTCGTAATGATAACCGAGTTTGGAATTTACGTTACGTTTAATTTCTTTCACTGTTTGATTACGTTGAATTTTCTTGATTATATTGAATGTTGTCATTCAGTAATGGGGTGTGCCAGGCATAGAGGCAATGAAATATATCAAAGCCCAGGTCCAGTTCATTGTGCAAAAATCCTAATAACAATGTGAAGTATAAACGCTGTAATTATTGTTACATAATGAGCAGAATTTCAACTGTCGCTCGCTCATCATAAATGTTTGATAATCCTGTATTGTATTAAATTTTTCTTTTTTTTCTAAAGACAGTGTCTGTCAATATGAATTCAGCAGTCAATAATGGTTATGTAAACAGACTGTAGACAATGATCATACTCCATATGCAATCATGCAATACTAATATTAGTCAATAAACAGTGGTCCAATGCCCTACATGGGTGTATTCGCCGTTATAATTGTTTGTTTGTGTATGTTGTATATGTGCCGACAGGGTACATTTCCATATCATTTATGGAATTTGGCAAATTATTTGTTATTTATGGTACGTTTCCAACTAATATTTATTCTAGCATCTTGTTGAATGTCTAATTAATCATTAGGGTAAAAGAAGTGTATAGGAAAGATATGTAAATAATAATGATTGATATTGGCAAGCCTTCACAAAGAGTTGTTAATAATGTGGTCATATTCCAGATCTCTCTAGCACCACCCACAAGGAAAGCACATTTAGCATAACATTTTTGCTGATATCATATTTTCTAGGTTAAAACTTGTCTTTGAATCATTACACTTAATATACGTTCTCTTTTCAACTCGTTGATTTTATACAGTACATGCTGTACCTGCATTAGTGTCAACTGTCCACACCCCTGTTGCTTGATTTGTGTAACTGTGGCTGCCCCCCCCCCCCCCCCACACACACACGTACACTCCCTCACTGGTGCCACAAAGAAAGCTTTTACCAGGACGTTCTGGTGACCTTTATTCACCGGTGTTGTTTGAATTATGCTTAGCAATGCCGGCCACAGAATGGCAGTCAAAACATACACGCATTACCAGCCAGATCAGCCTGGGGTTGTAGTGTGTGAGAAGGATTGTTCTGGGTGTTTCTGGGAGGTTATAGACCTAGTATGCGATTTTGCATCTTTAAAGAATGATCATGTGACTTTCATGTACATCAGGAAATGTAAGTCTGCAAATGCAAAAAACTGTGTTTTTTTTGTATTTTAGTTTGCGCAATTTGAAGGGTAATGGAAACACAACTAGTGACGTCTAAGAAGCACATCCATGCATTCATCCATCTTTATTAATTTTTCTTAAAGCTGTCTGTGATTTTGAAGCTTTGATTGTGTTTATAGTGGGCAATATAACATGTGTTCATGTTCCACGTGTAAAAAAACGTGGTATTTTTCACACAATTTACTTATCTGTATAGCGCTGTTTTCACTGTCCTCAAAACAGACTGATGTCTCCCTTGTTATGTGAAGTCCCTCCTTCAGAAATACGTATCGAGTTCTGATTGTGTAGTTTGTTTAGTGTGCTGTGATTCGATAGCAGCTTAGCTTAGCAGAGCCCTTTGAGCCAAAGCTGGTGACTGACGTATTCATGTGGGCGGAGTTTAGTCAACGAACTGTTTTGCTGACGTCATTAAAGCAGGAAATAGAGGGCTGTTGTCCAAACCGACCGTTCGTTGTAGGCTTTTAAAGAGGAATTCTATTGAAGAAAATATATCGCCTAGCAGTGAATTTAGAGCTTTATCATTTTACAGCTATTATTTATGCTATTATAGCAACATTACACACTAACTAGGGTTTAAAAAATGGTATCAGGAAGAACGTGACCCTTAAAAAAAACCTGTATAGTTCATACACAATATTCTGATGGGATGATTTCTGAAATAGCTTATGCACAGTAGGGCTGTGACGGTGGCAGTTTTTTACCACCGTGATGGTAACGCACCAGTTTATAGATTGTGTGTGTGTGGGGGGGTGCATGCATGTGCGTATGTGCACATGCACATTGATGCATAAAGGTCTTATATATATATATATTTAATACATACATATTTTTTAAAATATAAAAATGTAAACAAGGATCAGATATACAGTTTTTAACAAACGTGCATGTTTGTTGGCGCCAAATACTTTCTCCGCCGGTGGGTGCTCGTCACAGTATCAAGCAATGCTTAGGTTACTTAGCAACGAAAAACGCTCTGGAGCTCCCATGCGCTTTGAAGAGAAGGAAAGCGGTGCAGTCATATTTTTTGCATGGTTTTAAACGCGACATGTGAAGTAAATGTGAAGCACATGTGCTTGGCCATTTCGGTGGGTGCTCAAGCCGAGCCTCGCAGCACCCACGGGATCGCTATGTGCGTTTTTATTGTAGCACTTCCATTCATGAAACAACAAGTGAGGAACCTTTTTGGGGTTGTAATTTTCCAGCCTCCGGAGGTCGCTTATGTCATCAAGCCTGGTTTACTTCAGTTAACTGAGCATTACATTTGCAAGTATATCACAATAATGTATGATTTACAAAGTAGTCAACTTTATAATTGTTAATGTTATGAAATAAGACAGTATTGATGAAGTATGCAGCTTACAAATGCGAACTGCGTAGGCTGCAGCCTTCAGATTGAGAAACTGCCAATATCTTGCCTCATTGTTCCACCCCCAATCCAGCGGGTCATCACTGATATCATTTGCCTTATTGCAAATAGCGCATTAACTCCTGCCTGCTGGTCGTTTGTGCAAACACAAACTTTAAGACCGGACAAGATTGTACTTTATATTTATTATAGTTTGTGACGTGCACACCACCACAGCACACACTTCCCCACCGCGGGTTGCACTTTACCACCGTGGTGGTGCGGTGGTTATGACAACCTTCACAGCCCTAATGCACAGTAGTAGTGGGTATTGCTAACCTCCTTAAATTATGATGTTCACCGTGATACCATTAGGGTTGAGTATAGATTCAGATGTTCCTGATCGATTCGATTTCGATTCTCGGTCCGATTCTCGACTCGATTTTTATACTTATTCTCGAATCAACTCAATGAATATAGAATATATATAATATTATATTATAATATATTAGAATATTGACTGAATGAATGAATGACAGGCTCGCCTCTCGCTCCTTAGTAACATTGCGCAAGGCAAAAAAAGGGTGACTAGTAATTAGTAATTAGATTAATGTTAATCTTACGTTCAATGTTTGCGTAAATAAAATTGGAAAAAAATCAATTTGTGGCCTGTGAGGATCGATTTCAACCATGGGGGAAAAAAATTATTAATCGAAAAATCTATTTTTGCCCAGCCCTAGATACCAAGTTACGATTAAATGTATCACATTATTAGGGCTGCAACGATTAATCGTGCAAATGCGCATTTTCTTAATGAATGAATTGTAACTATATTACGGTGACATCCCAAAGCCAGGGGGCGCTCTCGTATAGAAACTCCCTTTGTGCCACAGAAGAACTAGCATTACAAACGCTATTCCAGGAAATGTCTATAAGGATATTTATATCTCAGTTCTTTAAATTGTTTCAGATATTTTAATGATAATAAAGAATATTTTGAATGTTTTTGTTTAACGAGTGTTGCTTTTTTTAAATGCACGTTTTAAACAACTCAGACTCATAATGATTTTAGATTGATAAGGACTTCCTACTGACCAAAACACCTAGTACACACACAAGCTGTGCATGAAACACAGAATCGATTTAAAACCGATTCTGAATCATTTCCAGACAGGCATTTTTATTGGGACACGTGATTAATCGTTACAGCCCTACACATTATCATAGTTGTATTACGTTTAAAACTGCACCAAAAGACCCAGCGTGTCTTTGAGATAGTAAATCTGCAGTTGTTTCACAGCCCCGAATGCACTGATAAATACTTTGTGCTTAAATAGATGACCTGCTTCATTGCTGAACTATGTGTTATGACAAAATTGCACAAATTATTTTAGTTTTTGAATATTAAGTGTGGATAAAATAATGGGAAAAGTATTGCAGTATATTTTTTAGCAAGAAATAGATTTGATTTTATTGCCACAACCCCACATAACATGTATAGCTACATAAATGTATATGTCTAAATGTAAGCATTACTCTGTGCTTAAATTACAGTACAGCACTCATTCTTGATAATCAATCTAGAAATGAATCTAGCAGTGAGCTTTCATTCATCGCAGATACACCAGATCTCCATTTCATGCTCATTGTAGTTGGTATGTTTGCTGTTGTGGTCTTTGATAATACAGAAGCGTTGGATGATCTATTGTATCAGGGAGAGTTACTGTCTACTGTAAAGCTCTGCTAATGTCACTGTTATGTCTCTGTAGTCATTGTCTACCCCACCCAGCCCGCAGCTTTTGTTCTTAACAGTGGAAGTTTCTGTGACTGACTGGGTCGCAGCTGTGATCAAAGACTCGACTGTATATCATCCATCCAATCACATCTCAGTCTGACATTGAACTTCAATTACTGCAACACAATTTAAGGAATTGATTTTTCGCTTGTGGTCATTTGTAGTTTTTTTCTGGTTGTCCTAGGTCACTTGACTGAAATGTTTCTTATGACCTTAAAAACGTTTCTTTTGTCAGTATAAAGCCTTGTACACACCAAGCCAATGGATGGCGGTCAAGCAGGTTTTGAGCGTCATTTGACTTAGGGCATATATACGTATGCTCATATTATACGTAACCGAACCAAACCATACCCAAGTGTGAATGGCCCCCCATTAATCTGCGCTCACACTACACTTTATGAACCATACCCAAATACTCTTACATCCTTACAACATAATTTTTATGAAGAAAACAAAGATATGCGTGAAGGAGCTCATTGTTATTCTGAGTTAATGGCTTATTATTTATGTTTGAAATAATGTACACTGCGATTGGCGTATGACATTAAAGCAACACGAGAGCAATTGTAGAGCTCCTAATATGTTTTTTAAATGTCTGTTTAATGTCATAAACCAATCAGTTTACACAATGGGAGCGTTTGAGATGCGGTGACACGCAGCTGCATGTATTTGTGCTACACGTATCAGAATGGTATAGCCAACCAGTGCACAAGATGATAAACGAAATGTACACTGAGGTCAGACGTAAGCCAGCTTGCATGTTTTGCAGTTGTATATTTTATAAATATGGAGGATTTTATTTTAATAAGAAATGAATGTTAGTCACTATTACAGGTATATCACAAAATCAACTGTGGTGAGTGAGATTTGTGTGAAACAGGTAAGCGAGTACTGCTTTGTTTATGTTGTTTTATCCCAGAAGTTTCCTGTTTTAAGTAAAGAACACTAACAACTGCCACCTGCTGGTATGGAAAGTTATCTTACGTTGGCGCAGAACTAACGTGCTACTTCCTTGAGTCCGTTTGATGTGTGTCAGGGCAAATTTGGACCTAGTGAATGCTTAGCAAAATATTACAATGCGCATTTTATTTTTTACTATATTTCCCTTTTATTATGAATGGAAACTATGATTAAAAAACATATTCTATATTCACAAATAGCATATAAGAGTAATGAGATAATAAATATGACACGTTCAAAGTTTAAACCTGTGCTTTCCCCGAGTCTCACCACAAAGCAATGACCCAACCATAAATATTTTACTTTTAGGATATTTTGTAGGGAAATGTCTTCTGGCAGGGTTCTGTACATTGGTTTACGCTTTAAATGCAGTGATCTTTCATTTATGGTATTGCCATAGGTACACACAAACAAACACCTTTAAACATCTATGGATCGAAGTTGTTGATAATGAATCAAGGTCAGAGAGCAGATAATGTTTAAGTAGGTCAACTCAAACCTGCTGTTCTCAGCTGGCCTTGTGACACATGTGACTTAAGGCAATATTTGCCCACTTGAGTTGATTTTTTAGGTGCATGTTTTTCTTTTCAAGCGCATTTATTTCTAACCATACTGTGTAAATCATGGGAGTCACCCTTTACCTCTTCGTCACAATTTTTTTAGCTAAAGAAAGATTTTAGACTTTACCTGAAATTCTTTTTATAATTTGTATAATGTTTTGTAGATTTTCATAATAATATAAAATGTCTAAGAGAAGTAAGAATTACTAAAAGGTTCCTAATAAACAAGAAAACTATTGAGGTTTTTTGCCTTTGCAATTTAAATATGACATTTTGGTTTTAATTATGTGGCTTTACCTTGAATTTATATTTTTCAGAAGCTGAACTTTACAACACTTTGTGTTTAGTACCACATGTTCATAAACTCTAAAAAAAGTTGTAACTAAGGTCCAACAGCTTACAATTTTGTGCTCTATGAAATCTGTTTTATTTTTTCCCAAATTCTATTTTATTAATTCTCATTCATTTTTCTGGATTCTGGTTTCACTAATCAAAAATCATATCTTATTAACTGAAAACATTAAATGAATACAATTAAACAAAATGTATTGAAAGTTTTCATTAAAATGACATATAGGCCGATGTATTTTGGCTCTCACAATACAGGTTTTCCCGCAGAAAATTTGTTAGTTAAGGTGGTAGGGTTTTGCGGGTGGGCGGGTTTTATCAACCGGCTATCCTCCAAATGTGACGGACCACATCTTATCTTATTTCATCCGTGTGGTGCGTGTGCACGCTCGCGGTGTGAAGCGCGTCTGCGCTATTCTCTGAGATGTTTTATCAACTGGCTAGTTATCCTCCACACAGTGACAGTCCGGACCACGTCTTTCTCATTTCGGCCGTGTGGCGCGCGTCCTAGCTCGCGGTGTGATGCGCGTACGCGCAATTCTTTGAGATGCACTTAATGGCCTTTTGTGCAGCAAATTTTTTTTTGGACGACCTAGTTAAGGCGGTAGGGTTTCCAAGCTTAGGCGGGCCGCCTTAACTGAAATATGCTGCGGGAAAAGCAAGATGCTTTTCAGAAAGTTTTGGTTTTGCGTCGTCTTTCTCCGTTTGTGCAAAAAGAGAGATGTTTATGTTTAGGGTCAGAGGCCATCAGCGAACGTCTGTCCGGATGTGCGTGAGACGGACCGCGTCATCTTGCGCGGACACGCGCGCGTCTCCGTTCAGCTTCCAAACACGCATACAAATGATTTCTCATACAAATGATTACTTTATCAGACCGTCAGGGCAGCAATCATTTGTGTCATTTACAGGACATTCACAAATTAAAGATACAAAAGTGGCGAAATGTCTGTCGGCTCATGACGAATATTAACAAATATTTTTTATTTTAACTGATAATGTTAATCGGTCATAAATTCTTACCTTCGGTTAACGGTTAAATGGTCAATGTGAACATCCCTAGTTGTAAGATTACGAGTTATTTAATGGTACGATGCTATCTGCAATGGACAAAACCATAATTATTTATGTAATTAACAAAAACAGTTGCAACAAACAATTATTTTGATTATCGATTAATCTATTGATTATTAGACTGATTAATCGACTAATTGTTGATTATTTCAATGACTAATCAGTATGTTTTGAACGATTATTTAGCTTTTTCAATTAGTTAAAACATTTAGTTATACATTCTAATAAATAAAAAAGAAAATCACCTCAGCTTTTGAAATAGTTGTTTTAATTAACTTTGACCAGATTATTCTCTTAAAGGGCCATTTCATCAATAGGAACATTAATCTTTATGGAAAGTGGGTCCTATTTGTAGTCAAATGTAACATAAATGTAGAATTTTGTGCCTTTTTGACCGAGAAAAGACAGAACGTGACTTTAGAGCACATTTTTATGAAAAACTACAACTCCCACTATGCACCACAATGCACAGCTCTGCAAGCCACTCCCATTAATCGGAACACGGCTCAGATATGCTATTGTGTACATAAATGTCATGTTAGTATAACAAATAAAATAGCCACCACCACTGTGTCTGACTGACACCAATCATGATTTACTTTTAAACGTGATGTTACGTTGTGTTACACACAATAACACTCTGGTCTGGTGTGTAGCAAAGTCTTATTCAAACAGTAACGTGCGGTTTCAGATCCGCAGTACAAATGTCTTTTCAAGTACTTATAAAAGGTATGCATTTTAAATGTTTATTTAGTTTTACCAATTTTCTTTTTGTCTCTTGTTTACTGTAATTACATCTGTGTACTATCAGCCTCACTGCTCTCACAATATAGACATAAAAAACACCGCTCAGATATGCTATTGTGTACATAAATGCCACCTTAGTATAACAAAGAAAATAGAAATACTCACTTTAGTCAGACGTCCGTTTATTCCTGCATCCTGCACACAAACGCGTTCCCTGCACAATATCTCCACAGACGCGCTGCCTCAGCTCTTGGAGCTTGTGCTCGTAAGCCAAAACACGTCTTTGAAATAAGCATGCGCCCGGAAACATTCACAAAACAAACGTTCATATCCTTATCTGATCCAGAAATGTTAAACAGAAAGCACACAGCGAGAGTCCGTCCAAGCTCATATACTCCGCAGCGCGTCTGCTTGCTCGTAAGCCGAAACGCGTCTGTGAAATAAACATGTCTAAACACGCGTAAAGTTGCTCTCTTGCCTGGAAACATTCACCAAACAAACGTCCATATCCTTATCTGATGCAGAAATGTTATAAAGAAAGCACACAGCGAGAGTAGAGGCACTATCAGTCTGGGCTTCTCTACGCAGCAGAGGCCGATGGTTCCGGCATCTTCCCCGGGCTCCTCTACTCAGCCGAAGCCCAGGCTCCGGCCTACTCCTCGGGCTTCTGTTCCTCCATCTGGCTCAGCTCTTTGCTGTTTTGTGGCTCATAAAGGTGCAATGACCAGCAGATTAGAGAAACACGCTTGCGAAATCACCCTCTTCCATATCATATTCGTATATTTTCGTAAGTCCCACCCACTGATCTGTAATAGGTCTTTAGCGTGAGTGGGTCCCACCCATAGCCCCCACCTTGGAAAAATGAGGAATGAGTGTCTGTAGTCTTTCACACTCAACAAAGATACAGGATTTTCTTCTTTCAATTACGCAAAATGACGATTTTTACATCATTGAAAGAAGGAAGTGCAACACTGGAATCAGTATTTCTCCCGTCTCAGGGGAAACTGAGGGAATGATGCACGACCATTCAAAAACATGACTGGGGTTCTAACGATACAAAGCTTAATGCAAATGGGTGAAGTTTCCCTTTAAGTTTTCAGATTTCTGTCCAACTCAAATTACACACAAATGTGCATTGTTTAAATATTCTGTTCTCTTTTAATAGAAAAAAATAAACTTAAAACTAAGCAGCAGTACAGACAATTTGTTTTTAAAACAAACATCTCTTGTCAGCAGTACTAAGAGCTTCTTTCCTAAAACAGATTATAAGACCTAAAAGTGTTACTATAGTAATTTATTATCACTATCCTGACTCCTGATCGGCTTTATTCTATGAAAAAATAAATAATCACGTAATCACTGTAATTATATGGGTAACACTTTATAATAAAGCTCCATGAACCATAATGAACTGTAAATGTTACAGTAAATATGAAGTAATGCTGAGTTAAGGCATGTACAAATCATAAACTAATGAAGAGTCATTATTAACTACAACATGACTCATGACTCAACACATAAACTTGTTGTTTATTAATACATTAACTAACAACTAAAAACACGTCTTGTTGTACTCAATGATGACTATTAGTTTATGATTAGTACATGCCTTAGGCTGAAGTAAAAATAAGGTCATTATGATTCATAGACCCTTTTATAAAGCGTAACCATTATATTATTACTGTTAATATTATTACTATTATTAGTAGTACTGCATTCTCATTTATCTAATAGAGATTTACCGCTAAGTTAGTTAGCGTAGCTCCAGCTGGAGAACACTTAAGTCTCACCGGCTCCTGTTGCGCCGGGATATTTCCTCTTTAAACATTGTGCTCCTGTGAAAGGCAAGTTCTGTCTTTTATGTTTTACACACGACAGCATTCTTGGTTTGAAATTTTGTGTGTATATGAGTGTGTATATGAAAGCAACCTGAGAAATTATATGGACAGATAATAGAGAAGAGAGACTGCACTGTTATATCTATGTAATTTTTTACTTTCTCAGGGCTGGGCTGAACTTTTTCCAACGATGTTAATCGTTGTGAATCAACTCCCCTTCTGTCTCTCCAACTAACACATCCATTTCTTAAAGCTTGTTTAAGCTTTTAAATAAGTGTCGACCAAATGCTTGTGGGCTGGTCCTTTATATAAAGTGCTGTGATTTTAATCCCTCTTTGATTGTAGAGGGAAGAATCACGCTGGGAGAAATATCACTGATGGTTTTTTTAATTACAGTAGCCGCTCTGAGGGACCATCGTTCATGGAAAACAAGGCTGTAGAGCTTTATTAGTCGAGGGAATTCTGAGCGCTATTAAAATAAAAACAAGGCACGCGTTAATGTCATGTGTTAGGGTGTGAGATGTTAATAAGTGTTTCTCTCTCTCTCTCCTCAGGGGTTGTTCTGATGGAGATCTCGGACGTCCACAGAAAAGTGAATGTAGAGCTGGAAGAGAACGTGAGTTTGTCCCTGTTCATTGACGAGTGTTTGTTTGTTTGTTTCCGTTCTGTAAACATAACCCCAGGCTGCCTGAACACAGGCTTGCACACACCCAAACAAGTAATCCCCGTCCACACAATCTCATAATCATATATCAAACATCTCATTTCCCATAAACTTCATAGAGGCTGATCTCATTCCTGTTGACTCACAGGCGGTTATGTTGGAGTACACTGAGAACTAGTGTAGAAATAAGCCAGACACACCTACTGTGTGTTGGACTGTGTTTTTTATCAGCGCAGGTTTGAACATGCCCGCTCATGCACCTGAGCCCTGCGCCTAATTATGTTCCTGCAACACCACATCAACTGCATCCAACACTGCCGACTAGAAACTAGATGGCAGATAACAGACAGGAAAAGGACACTGATAAAATCAACTTTTTCTCATGTTCTTCCAAACTCTGACATGTGGTCGAAAAATACAGTCCGGCTTAAAAAAGTGTGCAGTGATTTCTAGCTTCAGTCTTAGTAGATTGCGTTGGCCATTATGGAAATCAGCTGTTGCGCATGTGTACCAGTTAGTAAATAACCCGCACATATTACCACTCCATTTTTGGAATTGCCCCGTTTAGTAAATCTGGACCTATATACTGACTGATGCCTTACCTCACGCAGTTATTCCTGTTAGATGTTTTATTTTTCAAAGACAATGATGATGCATTATTAATCAAGCATTGTTTATCTTCCCATCATAGTTTCATCAACATTAATTTCCGTAATGGTGTTTTAATTAAAACATTTTCATTAAAGCGCTTTTATATGCTTTTTTCACAATAGGTGCATTTGGCAAATGCTTTTATGCAAAGCGACAAACAGTGCATTACAGCTATACATTTGATCAGTATGTGTATTCCCTAGGAATCAAACCCATTACCTTGCTGTACCAATTGACCTATGGCTAAGCCACGCCCCCAAACGCGATTAGCCAATCACAGTGCGCATTAGAGCTGCAACAACTTATCGATAAAATCGATAATAATCAATTATGACATTCGTTGGTCTGAGACGTCACATGCTCCCGCACCACCTCGGCCAACATGCACACGCGTCAGGTGCTGTTTCTTTATACAGCGGGAGCTGCCTGCACAAAGTCTGTCATGTTATATTTACGCAATGCAAACCTTCTCTCCGCCTATTTATCTAATCTGAGGTACTGAACACAATGTTTTACGTCTTTTCTGACTTCCGGTGTGAACACATGTTGTACAGCGCTATTTGTAGCCTTTCATTGATAAAACTAAAGCGGCTGATCTCCACGTAGTTTCATTTTACGAGCG
Organism: Misgurnus anguillicaudatus; assembly: GCF_027580225.2. Classification (NCBI taxonomy): domain Eukaryota; kingdom Metazoa; phylum Chordata; class Actinopteri; order Cypriniformes; family Cobitidae; genus Misgurnus; species Misgurnus anguillicaudatus. The sequence continues at coordinate 5,861,046 of NC_073355.2, forward strand.
TGTGAAAGTTGCGTGATCTTTTTACATAAATTGTGCTGAAATATCAGAGAAAGCTCTAACGTATAACTTCCATGTACAAAACACTGTGCAGCATGTTTACTTACAACACAAGCAGCAGACTCCGACATAATATTAGTTTGCGTCCTTATAAACTCATCATTACTCCCGCTCATGTATTAATGACAGCAGAAAGACTCGCTCAAAGTCTCCACAGGTCACCCCCTCAGAGTATTGATGACAGAAGCTATCAAAAGAGACAGATTTAAATACCAGGTATAAACTTGATGTGTCTTTCTCGTCCACTTGTGATCCGATCAAACGAAAACACATCCTAAGTGGAAACAGCCTCAAAAAAGTCAGGTGCTGTTTCTTAATACAGTGCGAGTTTACTTTTACTTCATACTAGGGATGCTCCGATCGATCGGCCGCAGATCGGTATCGGCCGATAACGGCATTAAATGACTCGATCGCTCCTCGTTAAATTTGCCGATCTCGTGAACCGATCTTACTTTTGTCTGTCATGATACGGCTCCTCAATGCGGCTGCACGTAGAGACCATTTTTACGCAGTGAGAGCATTTTTATGACCCGTGGCTGATGAGCGACGTGTAGATTTGCATTTCTCTCTTTGCCTTCACAGAGATATGTGTATTTTCTACGAGGACGCGGTCCGGTCCTAACATCGCGACCCGTCTTCACATTCCCATCAAACAGCGTATACAACACATATCTATCGCGGACAATTGCATCCTCATGTCAAAAGTGTATTATTTGCATGCGTTTTAAAGTTTTGAGCGTTTAAACTTTAATTTTCCTCACAGCTGCTCTCGTCTGCATACACCCGCCGCGCGCACACACAGCAGCCTGTCATCAGTGAGTGCACGTGGATAGAGCGATCTCTGTCAAGTCTTAAAGCTACAGTAACCTAATTCATCTCTCAATAAAATCACTATCTGCTCTTCACTAAAGAACTGTTGTACTTCATACGAATGCGTGTACGGTATATTTAATTCATACAGTAAAGACTGTGAAATGTTTTATTTTCATAAGTTTTTACAGACATAAGCCTTTATAAAGGCATATTAAATTTCTCTTTGCAGAAGAAATAATTGTTGTCCTAATTTATTTGATTCTCTATTAAAAAAATAATATACCTAATTACTGCAAGTAATATAACAAAGGCAACATCTGTGGTTTTACTTTATCTAGAAAAAATGTTAAAAGTTACAGTCATCAAAGAGCTTGCATATCAGCTTGAAAAATCGGTATCGGCATTGGTATCGGCCGATCACGAAGACAACAAATCGGTGATCGGTATCGGCCTGCAAAAATCCTGATCGGAGCATACCTACTTCATACACAAGCTGCACATTTATTCAGGCTATCTCAGTGTTTCCTCTAGGATTTTTTCCAGCTGTGGCGGCAGGGGGCGCCCATGATGATTATAAATGTACATTATTTTTTTATGTAGAATATAGGCTACAGTAAACTAACATGTATTTTTTATCATTTTCATGCTGTCATTTACGTTTCCTTATATTTATAGCATATTGCTTTTCTATGTTTGATCTAAACTGTATTTTCTTAAAAAATAAGTAAGTTTTATAGCTTCATACGGATCTTTCATTGTAGTTTTAATGTAGTGTGCAAGTTCGTGCTCATGTTTAGCGTTACAGAGCTGTTGCAAAGTCACCCACAGTCCTGTTTGATAATGCGCACCGCTGTGATTGACAGAACACCTGACCCGACATCAGCAGCAATTTATTCCAGCATTCCACACCCGACCCGTTTGACATAAAGAGCCCGACCCGGTCACACCGCAAATCGCGCAGCTAAATATAAACCTTTAACGTTCTTCAGACAGATCTTAAACACAAATAAGCCATTTAAAAACTGCTACCTATCGGAATCAAGTCTAATTTTGGTCTTTGATGTTAGACATGCAGTTTAGCCTACTCTTGCTTATTGAGTCCCGACCTGCAACTACAATGCAAATGACACGTTAATATTATTACACCCGTTACCATCAAATATTATGCGGTTCACCCGCGGGTACCCTGATCCCGCTGTCTGAAAACAGATGAAACCGTCTGCCTCAAGTTTTTATTACCAACGTCCGTCTCTTCCACGGGAATAATGTAAGTTTCCTTCCAAACAGATTCGACTAGTAATGTTTTGCAGTCGCATTTAAGTAGTATTCAGTGTTTAGCCTTTTGTTTTTGAACAAACCTCTTATCATTTAATGTGAAAATTTGTGAGGGTCGATCTAGAGCACAGAAGACGCGCTGCGTTTATAGCCTATATTCTGAATAACGAATGGCCTGATAAGTTGATAATATGAGTACAGTGATTCCAAATGAATGTCCAAAAAACTTGTAATATGTTAAATCGAAAGTTGAATCATGTCTTTTCTCGCAGCCCAGCGCTGCGTTCGTGTTTATGCGCATGTGAAAAGCATACGCGTGATGACCTTGCAACTTAAATTACCCTTAATTTATTGCCATACAGATAAAAGTAAAATAACATTCGAAACTAAAAATTGTTTTTTTTTATTTGTGTAAACTCACAATAAGGAGAAAACCTTGTGCTTATTTAAAATCATTAAAAACATGACGTGCTTTCTGCTGCTTTGGTTTAACAGCGCCTCACAAAAAAAGAACAGCAACTCAAATACTTTTTTAATTGTCAATCTGATAATTATAACATATTTCGTGTAGGCTTATTTATTTTATTATTATTTCTCAAAACAGAGACGTAGCATCATCTATTGATTTAAATCTATTTGTGCATGAAACTAAACCCATAGGGGAAATGATGATATTTTAGGAGATTTATTTATTATAAATGAGTGAACAACGCGAATCCAGAAAGGAATTTATTTCTTTAAAACAGCCAGTCTGGCAGGGCGGACATTTCGGTAGCTTTATTTATTTTGCGAGCTGCCGCCGTGGGTTTTGTCTAGAAGGGATACATAAAATGCCGAAAAGTTTAGAATTATATTTGGAGGTAGGATTTTTAGGATGAAAACAGCGGCTCTGGCTAAATGAGATACAAATACATCCTACAATCCTGTGAAATTTTGTGTTTAGAGTTGGGTTTGGGTGAAGGATTAGGATAAAACAGTGCTCATCCGGCGAGATTTCGTTTGCTGTATCCCTTCTATACACAACCGCAGGCGTGGCGGGGATGTTTTAGGCGTGGCGGCCCGCCACGGTTGAATGTATATAGCGGAAACACTGCTATCTTCTAACCAGCCGACCAGCTTGGTTAAAAGCACGGAAGCAAAAATGCAAACTCTGTAGTAGTGTGTTGCTTTTGCACTTTTAAAACTACACTTCTACACGTGAATACCCTAATTTAGTGCCTTATTAAGCTATAATACGTGAAAAACATCTAATTAAGTAAATATTTATATTTTATCCGATTAGTCGATTAATCGGAAAAATAATCGCCCGATTAATCGATTATGAAAATAATTGTTAGTTGCAGCCCTAGTGGGCATAGCTAACCCAATACACTCGGACATTCTCTGCTTTCACGTCCATTGAAATGCATTGCAAGTAGTCCGTTTTCATTTGGTTTTTATATGCTTTTTCTTGTCATTTTAAGTTTAAAATGGTCAAACGTATGCATGGGGTACATGCAACACTGGGTATTCCGAGAGGCTGGCCCGACGTCGTGTATTTTTTACGATTTCCCAAGCCACATTTCAAACAAGATAACATTAAGTGTCTTCTCTGTATTAAGTTATGAGGTAGACCACAACACCAACTAAACATGGATAAATTCAACAAAGATGTCTGCATCTGTTCTAAGCTAAGTCCACAACGTATTTCAAGGCTCAACATAAAGGACTGCCCGGTGGCCTGGGGCAAGCGTGAGAGATGTTCGGGCTAGTAAAAAGTATTGTCACTTGCCCGATCAGGGCCGGGTTTCCCGATAACGATTGAACTTAGCTCTTAAGTGCGCTTTCTACGAGCTACTTAACGAACATTCGTTGTTCATTTACGTGCGTTTCCCAAAGATGAACGTAAAACGATCATTCGCAGCTGGGTTTTAAGTGCTACTTACGAGTCGCTATCCATTTGTCAAGTGCTAAAATGTCACCTATAGAATGTCTCGAATTTGTAGCAGAAGCTTGTTTAGGCTAATGATCTTCAGCTGATGTGCACTAATGTTTTTTTTATAATATTTTCATTATTGTTTAATGACTAAATATTATAAAATTTAGTCATTAAACAATTATTTGTTTAAAATTATTTTAATGTTTTAATAATTTGTGCATAATGAAATATTCTATTCCGTATTTAGTTAGGACTCGTCCCACTGCGAAATGCCTTCTGCATTTTATGTATAGTATAGATTATTATTAGGCTATTATTAGTTTTTTTATTATCCATGTTTATTTATTATTAGGGATTAATGCATTGTACCGTACATATTTATTTGCTTTCCTTAATCAGATGCCATTTCACTTCAAAACAATAATTTTTTTACTGTAGATTAATTATAGAAGCAATTGGTAGGAACCATTTATCAAATTAATAGTACCAACTATTACCAAAATTATAATTTAATTGTAATTTAAATTTGATTTCTCATTTTAATTTTAAATATATTATATTAAAGTAATTTAAACAAATAAACAAAGAAGAACCCAATAAATAAATATACATTACATTTAAAACATTACATTATCGTCATTGCAGGAGTGCAATTTGCTGTTGTCCTGCAGGTGACCTTGTAACTCTGTTGTCTTACGATGCCCTTATGTATGAACGATTACTCCAGAGCATTCGTAGATCTACGATGATTTTCAAGTGCTACTTAAGTTACAAAGCTTTTGGGAAACAGCCCGTAATTTTAAGATGATTTGTACGATAGTTTTTACGATCAACTTAGCCTTACGATGCTTTTGGGAAACCTGCACCAGGCCAGTGCTTCACCCATAGTCACCAAAAAAAATTTTCATCAATGTATATTATTTAACATCTTGGAAGCAGACATTTACTTTGGGAAAACACGATGAAAGGAACGATGCAATATTTTGCACAATTTGCTGTCAATTTACAGGTAAAGCAGAAAAGTTGGGAGCCTTTTTTTCGTTGGAACATGTCTGTTATATATGTATACAATTATATTTGATTTTTGAATTATTATTTTTAAATATGTGACACTGACATTTTTTTTATTGGGGCCAGTTTTGGCAGGGCAAGTCAAAACCTAAACCACTGGCCCGGACGGGCCAGTATAAATTTTTTTTGCGTTGAGCCCTGTATTTGAACATTATCTTTAACATCGCTAACGTAACATTAGCCTAACATTACAAAAACGTTAACATTAGCTTCTAGCTGCGTTGTACATCATGTCACTTAGCTTCTGTAAATAACTTAGCATCTATAAATAACCGAGATAACAAATGTTATTTGTAATAGCAATATTGTGCTGAATGATTCATGTAAATACTGTAAGTTAGCACCAAACTAACAGAGAGGTACTCTTGGTAAAGATGGTAAAAGGCTTGTCCTGGAAACGCATGCAACTTAGACCTGTACACCAACGAGATGGTTTATCGCGTTTACACTGTGACCTGTACATTTATGCCTGGAGCTGAAGCTTTTCATCAACCTTCTCAACAATAAAATTATTAATATAATCCTCCAATGCATAGTTAAGGCCCTTTTGGTGACTTCGACATGATGTATAGCCTTTCTGTATCCAAAAATCATCAATTGCCTCCTGTGAAATGTCTCCTACCGTGACAGCTGCCATAGTGCCTTTCACCGAATGTTGATCGTTTGTCTGAGTGAGTGGAGGGGGCGTGGCTTAGCCATAGGTCAATTGAGCCACACACCCAAACAACAAATAATCCACATATAATTATCATTTATCAAACATCTCGTGAACTTTATACATGCAAAGCTAAAGTTGCTTTGTTTTGTTGTAGATACAAACTAAAAATATTTCTAAAGAAATCAATACTTGTAATATTTATAAGTCACATCTGAATTCTTCAGCATCCAGATTCCTGCAGATTCATCTGGCCGAGGGATTTCTCTCTAGGAATCCATTTTTTTATAAAGACATGCATTAATTATCTGTAGGCCAACACAAAGTGTGGGATCTCACAGATTCTCTCTAAAAACAGATTACTGGAGCATAAAGATAAAGACAGGGGTGAGTGGGTGGGTGCACTTATACCCTGATGAGGTGTGTTGATGTAAGCACTCTTGTTCATTAGGTTGATGGGTTCGTGTGCGTCTGCGTGTGTGTTTGGGTATCCCACGGTTTGTCACTGACTCATCTCCTCTAATAGCACTTTAGGCTTATACAACAACAGTAAACAAAATGCTGGCTCATTCAAGTGTCTTATATGTTGTGTGTGGGTCATCCACCAGCAATATTCCACACTTTTTTATTATTGGTTTTATTTTATTAGTTGTTTGTGTTTACTTACTGTCTTCATTTCTCTGTCTCTACAGTTTAAACGCTTTCATCGGGAAGTTATTGCGGAGTTGGAGAGGAAAACAGACATGGATGTGAAATACATGACGGTGAGCTGCCGTGCATTTTCTGCTTTGAATATAAACTGGCTCGGCTGATTAAAGTTAATGTGATATTGAACCTCATTATTTCTGCAAGTCATGTTTCTGTTGTTGTTATGCGTCTTATTTTAAAGAAAACAGCATGCTTGTTTTTGTAATCACTAATCGGTTATGAGGGATGAGAAGATGTCATGTGCAACCTGTCCATGCTGGCATTTGCTTACTGTAATTTGGCTAATTTTAACTGAGTAACTTAGCCAAAATATTAGAGATATCTCAACAACATCTAGATATGAGAAGCATTTTCTTTTCTTTTATGAACCTTTTTATTTACAGTGAGGAAAATAAGTATTTGAACACCCTGCTATTTTGCAAATTCTCCCACTTAGAAATCATGGAGGGATCTGAGCATGTCCACTGTGAGAGACATAATCTAAAAAAAATCCAGAAATCACAATGTATGATTTTTTAACTATTTATTTGTATGAAACAGCTGCAAATAAGTATTTGAACACCTGTCTATCAGCTAGAATTCTTACCTTCAAAGACCTGTTAGTCTGTTTTTAAAATGTCCACCTCCACTCAATTTATTATCCTAAATTAGATGCACCTGTTTGAGGTTGTTAGCTGCATAAGACACCTGTCCACCCCATACAATCAGTAAGAATCCAACTACTAACATGGCCAAGACCAAAGAGCTGTCCAAAGACACTAGAGACAAAATTGTACACCTCCACAAGGCTGGAAAGGGCTACGGGGAAATTGCCATGCATCTTGGTAAAAAAAGGTCCACTGTTGGAGCAATCATTAGAAAATGGAAGAAGCTAAACATGACTGTCAATCTCCCTCGGACTGGGACTCCATGCAAGATCTCACCTCGTGGAGTGTCAATGATCCTAAGAAAGGTGAGAAATCAGCCCAAAACTACACGGGAGGAGCTGGTCAATGACCTGAAAAGAGCTGGGACCACCGTTTCCAAGGTTACTGTTGGTAATACACTAAGACGTCATGGTTTGAAATCATGCATTGTATGAAAGGTTCCCCTGCTTGAACCAGCACATGTCCAGGCCCGTCTTAAGTTTGCCAATGACCATTTGGATGATCCAGAGGAGTTATGGGAGAAAGTCGTGTGGTCAGATGAGACCAAAATAGAACTTTTTGGTCATAATTCGACTAAACGTGTTTGGAGGAAGAAGAATGATGAGTACCATCCCAAGAACACCATCCTACTGTGAAGCATAGGGGTGGTAGCATTATGCTTTGGGGTTTTTTTCTGCACATGGGACAGGGAGACTGCACTGTATTAAGGAGAGGATGATCGGGGCCATGTATTGCGAGATTTTAAGGAACAACCTCCTTCCCTCAGTTAGAGCATTGAAGATGGGTCGAGGCTGGGTCTTCCAACATGACAATGACCCGAAGCACACGGCCAGGATAACCAAGGAGTGGCTCTGTAAGAAGCATATCAAGGTTCTGGCGTGGCCTAGCCAGTCTCCAGACCTAAACCCAATAGAGAATCTTTGAAAGGAGCTCAAACTCCGTTGTAACAGAATATTTAATCCACTGCTTTTAGTTGGCAAACATTGCTTGTTCCTACAAGCTTTAGTATATCCTCAATGCTGCCTATGGAAAATGTGTGCATAAAATGTTGTTTTTTCAGTCAGACATGCTTATATAACACCATCTTATTTTCATGTCTGCACCAGCACAGCGGTCAATCAACCCGCTGCCACACTGCGTGCATGGACACGTCTCCATGTCCTTGAGGGACACTGATCCAATGTTGTCTGTCCACAGGCCACATTTAAGCGATACCAGACGGAGCACAGAATGAAGCAGGACTCGCTGGAGAGATCACAGTCAGACCTGAAGAAGCTCAAGAGGAAAAGTCAGGGAAAGAACGCCTCAAAATACGAGAGCAAAGAGAACGAGGTATGTGTGATTGTGGGCACTTTTCAAATCCAATAGAGTAAATCATTACGGGTATGTGTGTGTCATATTTTGCAGTTGAGTTGCACACCCGCACCCTGCAACAGTCTGTCACTTCACAATATCAAAAATAAGATTGTGTTTTTATTTGCAACAATTCATAAGGGAGGTGAATGAGGGCGAAACCTCTCGCAGCCGAAGCCTTAAACGCCCACTGCCACCATCACACGCTCAATACGATTCAGTGTTTTTACGGTGGATGATATAAAGATATTTACTACCAAACATCTGCACTTGAAGTCTGATCCCAGCCTTTCCTTTTGAAAACAACAAGCCCCTTTAAACATTGTCACCATCTTTATAGTGCAAGCCCTGCGTTTAGCCCTGATCCAATGATATGTTGTTTATCAGGGTTACCTACAGAGATTAATTGCTTTTCTCTGCAGTCTGTACACTGATGGCTAAAGTTTGAAAGATTGCTCTCTCTCTCTCTCTCTCTCTCTCTCTCTCTCTCTCTCTCTCTCTCTCTCTCTCTCTCTCTAACCTGTTGTTGATGGATGGATGTGTCTGCAACACTGTTGTCTGTGATGAGACATAACTCTTCTCTTTCATCCGACGGCACATCATTGACAGCTTGACATTTTACTGCTCTTCTGCTTTTTCTAACCTCCCCATTCATTACCATGAGCTTTTGTAGCGGTTGTCACCTAATAAACGTTGCTTGTAATATAGAAAATGGCTTACAAGTATAGAGTTGGGTATGTTTAATAGAAATCAATATTTTAAAGTATTATTTTACCTAGGGCTGGACAATAATTCAATATCAGTACAGGGTTTTCTGCAGAAAATTTGTTAGTTGAGGTGGTAGGGTTGGGCGCAGGGCCGGACGGGGGGTGTGGCAATCAAAGGGAAGGGGCATACGCGTCATGATGAAAATTATTTTTTTATTTAAAACACTCAAATAAAGCTTATTTTTTAGGGAAACTATGATAAAAAATGAACACATACTAGATTATAAGTGAATTAAATGTTTTACCTCTAACGGGTTAATAAACACAAACTAAAGCAGATATTGTAGAACGTCTGGCGATTAATTACATTATCTAAAAGGAGGGCTCGTGAAACCTAGCTAGCAGGTTGCTCAAACATTAAAATCACCAGCTACCTTACTTTAAAGTTGCAAGAACTATAGACTTATACAATAACAGGCTTAATAAACCCAAAACATAAGTACACTTACAGTTCTCACGGACACGCGTTTTATCAACTGGCTATCCTCCAGACATGACAGACCATGTCTTTATCTCATTTTTTCGGCCGTGTGGCAAGCGTGCACACTGGCAGTGTGAAGCGCATCCGCGCTATTCTCCAAGATGTTTTATCAACTGGCTAGTTATCCTCCAGACAGTGGCGGTCCGGACCAAGTCTTTCTCATTTCGTCCGCGCTATTCTTTGAGATGCATTTGACAGCCTTTTTGTGGCGTTTTTTTTTTTTTTGAACGACCTAGTTAAAGCGGTAGGGTTTCCCAGCTTAGGCGGGCCGCCTGAACTGAAAAGTGGTGCGGAAAAACCCAATTTGAATGTTTGTTGATTATTATTCTCAACGAAAAACTCAACAACAATAAAATAGTACAATGACAAACGAATTTGAGGGATGATATGGTATTAGCGGTAACAAACCCAATTAAGTATCTGAAAAATAACTAAAAATAAAAACGCAATCAAAATATACTGACTTTATCAGAACAGGCCTTTAGATATTAGCCAATCCTACTAAGGTCATATTAGTACTGAACCGTATGTCTCTAGTGACTGCAAAAAAAATAATAATTCCTTCCAGATCCTTAAGAAAAGCATTCTTCACTTCTCTAAATTTCGAATTGCTTTTTTGGAAATGTATGTTTTACCTGTCATACTACTAAGTTTTGAAGCATTTCTTTTAATGCTGTTTTTTCACTGTATTGAATGGCTTTGCAATGTATCGCGTTACACTGTCAGTTAAAGGGGTGGTTTAATGTTATTTCAAGCATTCTGACTTATGAACACAGTTATAGAGTTGTTTCCTCATGCTTAACGTAGGCAAAAAAGCAGTTGGACGTGTTACAGAGTATTTCTGTGCCGAATGCACTTCGCCTGGGTTCGTACTAGTTTCAGAAAGTTTTTTTTTGATTACGGGTCCAGCTGACATTTCAGGGGTTTCTATAGACGGTTTCAGCAGTAACAACATAAACAAGGCTTTCGTGGTCATCACGTAACTTCCGGTAAATTCCGTGCAGAATAAATAACAACAAAGTCCTTTTAAAATAGTTTATTTATATAACAAGCAAAATAAACAACACCTAGATTACATAGGAACCCAAAACATTTGTTATTTTCGACTAGGTATGTGTTAAAGAGTTTAGTTTCAGTAACTAGTCAGACCATTAAACAAACATAAACCAGAAGTAAAGTTCGGACCAGACGCTTATTGCGTCACCGCAACGTCTATACGTGTCGCTTTGTTTAATTTCAAAACTTAACAATGGCATGAATGAAGAAGTGTGTTTTTGGATGTAAGGAGAAGAAAGCCAGCCTTATGGAGACAATGGATATAGTTTATTATCCGGCGTAGCAGCGGAGTTTTGCATGTGTGTTTGATGTGCTTGATTTCTTTGAAAGTCCCAACAGGGTCATGAGTTGCATGCGGTAAGTAAGACTTCTGTCTTATGTTGGAAATAGGCACGTGCATATTATATAAACAACACAAACATGTAGTAAATCATAAGTTAAACAGTGTTGTATAGTGTTGCATGACTCATACTCGCTCCTCCCGTGGTAGTAACTCCTCCGTCTTTATTTTTTCGTACGTTATCGGAAAGAATCGGTAAAGCTAATCTTTCTTTTATAAATCTGATTAAACTAAAGACTCTTTGGAGATATAAAGGATGTAAAACTACTCTCTAGGTACTCCAGATTAACATGCATTAAAATGCAGAAACAGCGTGTGTTATGTGAGATTTAAGGAGCGCGATATACTGTCTCGTTTATACAGGCGCTGCAGCTCCCCCTTGTGTTTTTTTAAGAAATATGCAATCATTGTGGTGATCTGAAATCAATGCGATGAGGTCAAACAAATGCAATGAGATGACTATTTAATCATTGTGACAGCCCTAACCCACAGATCTATAGATTTTGCAAGATAAGTGATTGGTTTGCAGTTTAAACTGTAACTACAACAATATAAAACATGGACAAACAAAGAACTTTAATATTAATTATTAACCCCATCCTATGTATTAACAGTCGGATTTGGTAACCAACTGTAAGCACTGAGTCTACCTGATGACCATACATCACCGTTTTAAATAACTAAATGATAAGAATTGCAATACTTATGACTCAGTTATTGATATAATGTTATCATATCCTGCTGATGTCCACACCTATTAGATACCATTGTGCAGTTTTGCTAGTTTGTTTTAAAACCAATTACATTTAATTTTTGATTCACACATACTTTGCTAGACATCAGGATCAGCTTTTCGGAATCTTCGTGTTTGTTTTTAAGTAATGAGCTCAGGTGCCAACCTACAGTAAATGACATTTAAGGCCATCACAAGCACTCTACCACTGCAATGACTGTTCACTACAAAAGCATCGCAGCCTTAAAAGAAAGCACATTTTGAGCAGATTTATTAGGTGGCATTCCATGTATACTTAACAGCGAAGCAATTCCAGATAAGTAGCTTATGAGCTGTCATGATGATTAGGATGTTGTCCTAAAAAAAAGCGAGGCAGCTCAGTTTTTGAACACACATTTGGTGTGTGTGTGTGTCTTTTTGAGGTTTCCCATTTAGGTGAGGATGGCGTGTTTTTCTTCACCCTCTTGTGCGACGTCCTCTATATCTTTTACTATTCTCCACGGGGAGGAATGAAGGTGTCCATAGCAACAGGCTTTAGCCTAGCAGACGTCTGTGATGAGTAACAGGACAAAAAAGCTCTCTCGCACCACTCTCCATCACAGCACCTAAATGACACGTTTTACTGTTTTAAACTCAATATGTGTTACAGAAATGTCTCTGTTATCACAGCTGAACAGACTGTTTGTCTATACACGTGTCTGTGTACATGTATTCAAGAGAGTGGTTTTCAAAGCCTATTTGACTTCACACACAAACAGTTGCCATGTCTTTTAAGGATATGGACAACTACTACATTTAAAATGGACTAGGTAGCGCAGTAGTCGTCGTAGTGTCTGGATAAGGGTCATGTAACCTATGTGTGAGTTTATTTGATTATTAGGGTGACCGTGTCAGATCATCTCTAACATGTGGTGCACACAGGAAGTAGATTAAATAAAGCCTTTTAATACCCTCCATACTGATGAAGAGGGGCTGCCCCTGAACCCAGCCGTCACCCTGCCCTTCCTGCACCACCAGCCATTGTTTTCGTTTGCCATTAATAGCTTGTACCTGTGCTTAAAAACAACTGAATAACAGACTGGACCTTTCACTTTACAAACACAATCCATCCAGGGGTTCTGATGGAGACAGGAAATGCAGTGCCGGGTGTGATGTATAGATTACAATGTTTTATTTAAACAAAGTATGGACTACTAGGTGTGACTATATAACAGTAAAACGCTAAAAAATGACTCTAACTACGTTTTTACAAATTGCGTCACATATGATTCAGGGCTCCAGACTAACTTTTTTCACTAGGAGGACAGTGGCCCCCAACTGAAAATTTTAGGGGTGCAACCAGAAAATTTAGGGGCACCAAATATTCAAATTTCTACAAACTTTCACTGTTTTACTACTAATAAATATTTTAATGATAGATGCAGAACGTACAATGTGCTGTTTCAAATTCAGTGTCACATCACAAAAAAAGGTCAAATTTACTGGTCGCACATGTGCGACTGGATGTAAAAATTCAGTGGCACACTCTCAAATTTTGGTGGCAGTCTGGAGCCCTGTGATTTTATTTCAATTTAAGAAAATAGTAGCTTGTTTGCCTATTACTCATTTGTACTTTAATTCCCTTTTAAATTTGATACACCATTGGGAGAGGTTTTACACACTAGTCAAAACACGATTAACAAAAGTTTTGTAGGAACATGAAGTAAATTGAGTCATACTTATCCTGTCTCAACAGCCTATGGGTGGGAGGGGTAAAACAGAGAAAAAGAGAGACACAGACAGACAGAAAACACGGAAGGCTCAGTAAAAGCAAAGCCATTGCAACTTAGTGCACCAAACCGGCAAATCTCCTTTTTCCATGACAACCAGTGAGAGGAGGAGGGGAAAGAGGCGATCAGAGAGATCACAGTGAATACAGACATAATAAAGCCTGCTGTCTTACATCACCTGTATTATTCTGTGGGTGTGTCACCTGTATGAATACACCTGCATGATGCAGCTTACACTGACCACATGTTTATCGTGTGCACCACAATGTGCCTGGCAGAGCTTTCGAAACGTATTAAAGGGAAAGTTCATCCTAAACTGAAGAATTATCAGGGTTTTTTAATCTGTTGAATATTAAAGGTGCCAAAGAATGCATTGAAAAAATCCGTTAAATTGTTATCTGATAATTACATAGAAGGTGTGGCTTTATGAAATGCAAAAATTATCCAGAGATGGATTTACATTTACAACCCTAGGTGCCCTAAGAATGAAATGGTCTATACCTTATTTTAAAGAGTCATGAATAATAATAAGTTGAGCTCTGCTCTGATTGGCTGTCACTCAGTAGCTGGTAGCTCTCAAAGCAAAAAGACCTTATGTTTGGGTCTGTATCACACAAAGATACAGATTTTGAGTAATAACACCAATATCACCAATCCCAGGAAGTAAACTGTTGCCTACAATTCGTGTGTTTGTTGTAGTCCAAGAAAAGAGGTTTATGTTGGAGACAATAACTCACATCATCGTTTACTTTGGGGTTTGTACCTTTTGCATATCGTTAAAAACATGAATCGGACAATTGGTGCTCTTTAATGGATGGGGTAGTTTATTTGTTTCGTTTTTTTAGTATGGCCCTACAAACGTAACTAGTAATAGAACCACTGATCTATATAAATGACTGGATTGCGCATGACGTCACAACTGTGAAGCCACCACGCCGCCATGTTGGTATACCCAAACATTCCATTAAATCAATGGACGTGATCAGATTTTAATGATAAAACATCACTTCACTAGTCTTCATTTTTATATATGAAGTTACCCTGTACATTATTACGACACAAACGTCCTAAGCATGTACATAGTTATTTACTGAAAGTTGGACATTTTAGTTTTTAATCAGTTATTATACATTCATCTTCATTACATTATCAAATCAGCAGACAGACCGCAACATATTTAGTATTAATGACAAACGTGCTCATTCTGAAATCTAAATAAATAATCATATTTTGTGCCGGCAATAATTTGCTGGTTTTATGTTATCTAAACTTACAAGTTACCTAAACTTATTTAGAGAAATAACGCTGACCGTGTAGCTGAATGTCAAAAAAAATTTATTTATACCCGTGTCATTAACAGAACGCAACAGACACACTCACCTTAACGGTTTTTTATATATCCATTTTCCTGCCCGATTAAAACATAAACATTGCAATTAACACCAGAATTAACAGTTAATTTACGCACACTTATCCTAAAAATAATCTTGCGTGACTGATACACTGTAAAGTGGGTGAATTTAAAACATGATTTTGAATGGAAGTCAATGACGCCCTCTCCCGGTTGGGTATACCAAGATGGCGGCTCGAACTCTGCGCTGGCTTCACCTCACGATGTTACGTTAAGCGTTCTATGCTCAATCCAGTCATTTATATAGATCAGATAGAACGCTAACATATAGCATTAACTAGCATATAGCGCTAAAGCCGAAGGTACACTAGGGACGTCCGTGTATGTGTGGCATCCGCATGACAGCATTTTTGTCATCAGTAGGGTCCGTGGTCGGCCCAAAATCTTAGACTGCGCGGAAAGTGTGCGTACAGTTTGCGTACAACAGCTCATGCGTGTGACAATATTGAGACCTGACACTCCACTACAAACAATTATACAAAGGAAATAGACAGCATTTTCATACACATCGTTTTTTCTTTAATTTTGTGGAGCATGTTCGTCACCATAATGTTTGATTCCTGTTCTTTGTTTTCTGTTGTTTGTTCTAAACTGTGTTTGCAATGGTGGATCGGCTACATTTCTTCACCTTTCCTAAATGTTTTAATGTACTGTAAATGTCGCCAAATCAATGCTGCCCTGACGGTCTGGTTGGGTAATCATTTGAATAAGAAATCATTTGTATTGCGTACATATCGAACACAGCCATCCACGTGTAGTCGCGATGAGTACACTTTGAAAGCTACGCTGATACTGCACCGCGGTATAGACGGTTTCAGCAGTAACAACATAAACAAGCGGCTTTCGTGGTCAACACGTAACTTTCGGTAAACTCCCCTAAAAATAAATAACAACAATGTACTTTAAACATAGTTTATTTATATAACAAGCAAAATAAACAACACGTAGAGTACCTAGAAAACCAAAACATTTGTTATTTTCGACGAGGTATTTGTTTGAAAGTAAGGTTCAGACCAGGCCCATATCTCGTCACCACACGTGCGTCCGATGAAACGGTCTATACCGCGGCCTTTACTCAGCAGTCACAACTTTGTTTGTAGTATTTTAACAACATTTTACATCATTTAAAGTTGGGGCGTACATCTAGATTGTAACATCACATTTGCTGTCATGTTGAGATTGGTCTGTTTTCCAGCTGTCTTTTGCATGCACAAGGTTTACATATGTAGAAAACAATTGTGTTTGTACATGGTAATGACATATCGTGAACACCAGAGTTCGTATTATTCATCTATGCCTAGGTAAATACAGTTTTACATTTTACGACACCTTTAAAGATTTTTTTCCTGTACGTTGAGAGTATGGAGATAACAGCTGACAAGAAAGGCAAAATAGACCATAAAAGAAGCACAATAAGTTACTTGAAAGACATCAATATGAATTTGTGTGAACAACTAGACAAAATTTGGACGAAATAGTCACATTTACTAATGCACTACAATCTTTCCTTATGAGTAGTCTCACATTCTGTGTCGATGTAATCTTACCGTTTCAGTCAATGTTTGGTCGTGCTCAACTGTCCAGTATAGTACATGATGAACAGCTGGTTAACTGATATAAATTCAGCTGGCTTTGGCACTTGTTTCAAACACAATGTCCAACATTCATTGACTTGGTCACCTCACAATGCCTTTACGTCTTTACACAAGAAAGCACAATGATCTCTGTCTTTACAATGTTCTTCTTGAATGGCACCTGTTGGACAGCTGATAAGGCCATTGTGATGACCTCTCTCTTTGTTTTTTGGTTTTCTGCAGTGTATAGAGACTCTCACTCACCGTCAGATGGACATGCAGAAGTTCATCGCCGATGGCTGCCGTGAGGCTCTCCTGGAGGAGAAGAGACGCTTCTGTTTCCTGGTGGACAAGCACTGCAACTTTTCTTTTCAGATCTCAGCTTTCCATGACAAGGTTTGTTACAACATGCCTCATAGATCTCTGACATTATACAAAAGCGAAGTGAATTATTTTATTGTTAGTTTACATTTAGGAACAAAGATGGTGTATGTACAAATATCTCATTTTTTCGTGAATGAGAACAAAGCTGTGAGGGATAGACATGCAGTTCATCCAATATGCTGAACCGTCTCAGGTGGTTGGTCATGTGCTATTTTTTGCAGAAAATTTTTGAAAGTTTCATAAGCTGAGTGTTCATGAGTGGCATATTAAATATACTGTACTTATCCCTCACTGCCTCAATCATGTAAATTAAATGTCTACTCTAATTCATGAGAGAGAGATTGCTGGTCTCTGTCTTCGTGATTGGACTGTTGGATCCAGTAGGTCTTTTTCGACAATCGAAAACCTTTTAAAATGATGATTAAACGTTTTATGAATATGTAAAAAGTCTATGAAATGAAATACAAGAGAGTTTACAACAAAAGTTGTTTACTGTTATAGTTTTCTGAAACAGAAAGCATGCAGGATATAGTGGTCCTGGGGCCAGATTCACAAAACGTGTCTTATGTAAAAGGTGCTAGGTTAAGCCAAAGTCAGCTGACTCCCAGGGGTGGAAAAAAACCTAGGATAAAAACCCAATGGGAAAAGTCCTAGGAGGAAAAAACCCTTGGAAGATATATATATATATAAATATATGTAAACCGATAAGGAGATTTAGCAGTCGTTTGGCAGGCATCATGCTTGAAGGATGGCCAGTAGATCAGTGACGTGTTGACCTTCACGGCAGCCGAACTGGGTCTGTTAGTCTCATTGTCCTCGGGATCGAGGACGAGACATGGAGAGAGAGACAAAATCCTATTAGCATAGGGCCCATTTGCATGTAATGCAAGTGTCACAAAGTGTTGTGGTTTAATATCTGCTTGGTTCCAGACAGGCCAGACATTAGTAAATTACCCAGACGAGTTATGTGAATGCTTTGTTCCGTACAAGCTAACTATTGCAAGATAAGTATATTTTCTAGACAAATTATGTGAATGCTTTGTCAAAGAAAAAAGTCTTAAGTTTAGACCTAAAGTGATCAACTGCGTCTGATTCTCGGACATCAGATGGTAAATCATTCCAGAGCTTAGGAGCTAAGTAGGAAAAGGATCTACCACCTTTAAACACTTTTGATATTCTAGGGATAATGAGAGACCAGAATTTTGCGACCACAGTGTACGTGATGCATTGTATTCTGATAGTAATTCTCTAAGATTAAGGTTTTATATGTGATTAGAAATATTTTAAAATGTATGCGATATTTAACTGGTAGCCAGTGTAAAGATGCCAGAATTGGGCTTATGTGGTCATACTTCTTAGTTCAAATAAGCACTCTTGCAGTGGCATTTTGAACTAGCTAAAGCTTGTTTACCTGATTTGCATGGCATCCATCGAGTAGCAAGTTACAATAGTCTATTCTAGAGGTCATAAAAGCGTGGATAAGCTTCTCTGCATCTGATGCAGACAGCATTAGGCATATTTTTGAGATATTTCTAAGATGGAAGTAAGCTGTGCGGCAGATGTTTGAGATATGACTATCCAAGGATAAATTGCTGTTGAACATCACACCTAGGTTCTTAACTGTGGAAGATGGCACCAAGGTGCTGCCATCTAGGCACCTTAGATCGGACATATTTTGTTTGGAGCGATTCGGTTTAATAATAAATATCTCTGTCTTATTGGAGTTTAGCATAAGGAAGTTATGTGCCATCCAGTCACTAATATCGCTAATACAGTCTGTTAGCTTAGCAAACTGGTGGGTTTTGCTAGGATATGACGAGATATAATGCTGGGTATCATCTGCATAGCAGTGAAAACTTACGTTATGTTTCCTGATGATGTCTCATAGAGGTAACATATATAACAAGAAAAGGATAGGACCTAGAACTGATACCTGCGGTATGCCATATTTAACTGGGGAGTGATATGATTCTTCCTCATTTAGATAAACAAAGTGATAGTGATTTGTTAGATACGATCTAAACCAGGCTAACGCCTGACCACTAATGCCAACATAGTTTCCTAGTCTATTGAGTAAGATTGTGTGATCTATTGTGTTAAAGGCTGCACTAAGTATTCCTACATTTTTTTAAGAAAGTTCTTGTTTTTTTGTTAAGGCCGAAGTATAGTCTCGTTTTTTACGCATATGTAAGGGTATGTGTACAGTGCACATGACGCAATTTTCATCATCAGAGGGGTCCACTCTGGCCACGCTCCATTGCAAAGCGTTAATTCCGTTAAGGAGGGTCCTCTGTTGAAGTTTAAAACTATTGGATCTGCCCAGAGTCACTCTGAATCTGCCATAACCAATCGCTAACGAATCAAACTTTTCCCGAACCCCGTGGGGAGGAGGGCCATAGCGTGTCTGGCGCACGACCTCAACGTCATCTTTCTTAGCCACCCCCCTCTGTTCGCTGATTGGACCTGCAGATTTTTGCCGGGAAAAAAAACGAAACTCTACCCAGCAGTCCCAGACGTTGTACTGAAGCGAAATGACAATTAAGCACGTAGGAGGGCGGAGCCAGGCTAGTGCACGTGTACATCAAATTTTCAAACCCCATGTACATTGTATATGTACATTGTGTAGCCGTATATGGCTCAGTCCACTCTCCCTTTTGAAACATATAAAGAAGCTACGGTAGCCACGACAGGACAAACGCATCATTGACTACTTTTACATGCACACCAATAATGCGATTATTTCCAGTAATCAGAGTAAGGACATATTCACAGTAAGATGTTTACATGACTCTAACTAACTTTATTTCTGCTTACATGCAGTTTTTATGTTCTGATTATTCACACATAGCCCAATAACATAGTGATGAAACGCAGAGCAGTTTGTCCGTGTAGGGCTACTGTAGAAACATGGCGGCGCAAAATGGCAACTTCCATGTATTCCATATATAGTTCCATGATAGCTGTTTATACGAAGTTGTTTAATACAGATGTTACCGGAGAAAGATTGGCCAATACGAAAGCCAAAAACCCAGAAGTGTGAAAAAGTCTAAAACTTAGGTCTTTTGGTTTCTTGAAGGCTCGAGAGCTGATGATGGAGAACCTGAACACCTGGCAGGACAAATGTTGTGATGCGACCAATGTCCCAGAAAGCGTGATGTCCATGATCGAAGGTCTACGCACTCCAGTCTCCATTACTCCTCAGGCATCTCCAGCCCCCCAACGCCACAGCAGGCTAAAGACACTTCGTCCTATCACATGACTTTCAGTGTGCTAATGTGAGTGGTGAAATCTTACCTGTTGTTATTTTTCTATACTTGTGCAGCTAAACCCAGAAGCAATGATTCCACCTCCAGCACCTCCCCAGACGAGTCCACTGGTCAACATGTTTAATCAAGACACCCCCAGACAAGAAAGAGAGTCAGGTGATAACCAGTACCTACCATATTTTGTCCTATTACTGTCACATTTAAATCCTGTTCCTGTATTTAAACTGTAGAGCATTCCGTTAGCAGCGTAAAGGCCATGGGTTCAATTCCCAGGATCACACACATTGTGATTGGTAACATTGCAGTCGTGTTTGAGGTCATTTGACGTATGCCTGTCTTGTCTTTTCTAGACCGCAACAATGAAGACAATGTATTGTCCAGATCTGTGTCGATGGCCACTGGTCTCAATCACATAGACAAAAGACCTAAAGTGCGCACCATTTTTCCCCACAAGTCTGGAAATAACAGCACGCTGCTGAGCTTTGATGAGGGTGACATTATCACGCTGCTGATCCCGGACGAAAAGGACGGTTGGCTCTATGGAGAACTGCAAAAAAACAAGCAGTGAGTATAACTCTTAAGCCACCTTTCCACTGTACACAACATTCAAACATTAAGTTTTAGTTTAATCGTAATTTGCGACAGAAGTGTAGTCCTTGAAGGTCCTTGAATTTGAAGTTAACTAAGGTGTGGGAACCCTGGGTATAATGCAGTCTTATTTGTTGAACTGCTGTTGATCTAAATAATTGGAGGTAAATAAATGTGCGGTTTTGTCATTTTGATCGTACAACCAAATATATAAAAACATTAAGCCATATCCTCTGAAGTGTCCTGGTTACCATAGTGGTAAACACCTGATATTACTGCAGTACATATGTTGATTCAAATATACTGTGGTTTAAAGGCAAATACTAGTTTGAAATAAACAAGCTGTAGGTGAAACTCTGGTTCAGACCAAGCGGTCGAGTCAGAATTGAATTAGTTTTTGTTTAATTTTTGAATAGACTGTGATTTGCATACTAAATTGTAATATAAAATACATAACACTGAGGTACAGTGGTTTGGCTAGCCAACACGCAACATCACAATCATCCAGCTTAAATACACAGAAGTAGCTCAGAAACTGGAGAGCCCTCGTGTGTACACAGCTGTTGGTGCCGTTCCCCAGACCAGCTGTGAAGATCTCTCACTTCATCGCGTGTCAATCAAAGCGATGTGAAGCCTAGTTAAAGACAACAGCTTATCTGAAATAAAAAGCAAAATCTCCCGAGGGTTTGAGGTATTTCAGCAGGTGCAGAAGCTGTAATCAGAATAGCACAGTTATGATGGAGAAAACACTCTGAACACATTTTCCTGCCAAAATATGGATGATGTTGATTTAAATGAATCCTACCAGATCAAACAGGATTCATTCTGTGAGCGCATAAGGAGCACTGAGGTCACTTTAAGAACTGATTAAAGGCATGGCGAATTACTCATCCTTTGAAGGTCACCCAAAAATGACAACTTTCATCATTTACTCTCTCACATTTTATCATACTCAAATTACTTTCTACTGTGAAACGATAACTATTAGCGTCCACATCACCGGACGATAACATTAACTTTATGCTAATTTGCTCACATGCGGCACTCAAGCAAAGCACTTGCCTTTAATGGCATTAACTAATATTGCATATTTCTTGTCATAAAAACTTTTGCTATTGTTTACATGTCACTGAATATGTAAATATGCGGTTCTTGTTGCATTTACACAGCAGGCAACCATCAGATGTCCTTAAAACGCTGTAAAGTGAAGTAGTTTGTGTAATCTAATATTTTACCTTTGGATACCTGAGGTCATTTTATGTTATGGACCTCAGCAATGAGCTTCTCCACAGTGTCATCTGTCATGCAAATGCGCGTGCACTTTAGATTCAAGTAGATTTGATTGGTTTATCATTCATCAGGTGGAAAAAAAATCGCTCAGAAAGTAATCCCAACGATATTGTTCATTGTATCTTTAGTCCCCGCCTCCACTCATTTGCTTCAGCTTGGACCATAGATATGAATATGAATATTAGTCCCCACCTCCACTCGTTTGCTTTAGCTCGGGCCATAGATATGAATATGCAGATTAGTCCCTGCATCCACTTGTTTGCTTCAGCTCAGACCATAGATATGATTATGCAAATTAGCCCCGCCTCCCCTCTTTTGCTTCAGCTGGGACCATAGATAGGATTATGCAAATTGGTCCCCGCCTCCACTAATTGGCTTCAGCTCGGACCATAGATGTGAATATGGGAATTAGTCCCCACCTCCACTCGTTTGCTTCAGCTCGGGCCATAGATATGAATATGCGGATTAGTCCCCGCCTCCACTGGTTTGCTTCAGCTCTGACCATAGATAGGATTATGCAAATGAGTCCCTGCCTCCACTCATTTGCTTCAGCTCAGACCATAGATATGATTATGCAAATTAGTCCCCGCCTCCACTCTTTTGCTTCAGATGAGACCATAGATAGGATTATGCAAATTAGTCCCCGCCTCCACTCGTTTGCTTCAGCTCGGACCATAGATGTGAATATGGGAATAAGTCCCCACCTCCACTCGTTTGCTTCAGCTCGGGCCATAGATATGAATATGCAGATAAGTCCCCGCCTCCACTCGTTTGCTTCAGCTCAGACCATAGATTCAATTCAATTTTATTTATATAGCGCTTTTCACAATAGTTAATTGTTTCAAAGCAGCTTTACATTAATAGAAGCAGTAAAAGCACAGAAAAACAACAGATAGCACAACATAATACACGATAGCATAAGCAGTCAAATTTGCTGCGGCTATGACTCGACATTATAAGCGAGCGTATTACTAATGTAACGTCTAGAAGAGGAAGCTAAGTTAAGCCCAAGAAGGCTGCCTCTCCGGGGTAAAAAAAAACCCTAGGAGAAAAAAAAACCCGGGCTTTTTAGCCGAGGAAATAAAAAAAAGTCCTAGGAGGGAAAAACCCTTGGGAGATATATATGTATAGACACACATATAAACGGATAAGGAGATTAAGCGGAGATTAAGCGGGTTCTGCCGGTGATCGTTGGTCAGGCATCAGCTGGGCATCACGTTGAAGGACGACCAGTAGATCAGAGATGTGCCGACTTTCAAATTTACCGGAACTGGGTCTGTTTGTCCCATTGTCCTCCAGATCGAGGAAGAGACAGGGAGAGAAAAACGAAATCATATTAGCGTAGGGGCCGTTCACATGTAATGCAAGTGTCACACAGTGATGTGGTTTAATCATTTTAGGATTATGCAAATTAGTCCCTGCCTCCACTCATTTGCTTCTGCTTGGACCATAGATATGAATATGCTATGTAGTCTCGCCTCCACTTATTTGCTTCATTTTAGTCCCCACATCCACAAATTAGTCCCCACATTCACTCATTTGCATCAGCTCGAAAGATAGATATTAATATGCTAATTAGTCCCGCCTCCACTCATTTGCTTCAGCTCGGACCACATAAATATGCTATGTAGTCCCGCCTCCACTCATTTGCTTCAGCTCGGATCATAGATATAAATATGCTATGTAGTCCCGCTTCCACTTATTTGCTTCATTTTAGTCCCCACATCCACAAATTAGTCCCCGCATCCACTCATTTGCATCAGCTCGAAAGATAGATATTAATATGCTAATTAGTCCCGCCTCCACTTGTTTGCTTCAGCTCGGACCATAGATATAAATATGCGAATTAGTGCCCGCATCCACTCATTTGCTTCAGCTCGGACCACATAAATATGCTATGTAGTCTCGTCTCCAATTGTTTGCTTCAGCTTGGACCATAGATATAAATATGCTATGTAGTCCCGCCTCCACTCATTTGCTTCAGCTCATAACATGGATATAAATATGTTATGTAGTCCCGCCTTCACTTTTTTGCTTAAGTTTAGTCCCTACATCCACAAATTAGTCCCCGCAACCACTTGTTTGCTTCAGCTCGGACCATAGATATAAATATGTGAATTAGTCCCCGCCTCCACTTGATCTCATTAGCATAGACCATGGGTATAACTATGCGAGTTAGTCCCTGCCTCCACTTGTTTGGTTCAGCTCGGACCATAGATATAAATATGCAAATTAGTCCCCGCCTCCACATATATATGTAAATAGATGCTACAGTTGGCAGTTTCACACACAAAAGTTTTCATACAATAAAGAGCCATTCACACCAGCAGATGTATTCAACACACTGTGAATCTAATAGGTTGTGTTATCTAATATCTTACCTTTTGACTTGGTCAGTGAGGGAGGAAAAACATTACATATTGAATTGACCTTTCGCCAGCTCCTCCCCCAAAACAGCCATTGTCCAATCACACATCACAGCAACCGTTACTATGCGAGCACCTCCGACAAACATTCACGCCCGCAGCGTTTGTGAGCGGTGCATTCAATGGATAAAACATTGTGGACTGCCCCATTCAGTTAAATGTGTCGAACATTTACAAAGCATAAATACGTCTGCACAAAGGTAAGGCTTACAGCTAACTAGTTACAGTGTGGTCTAGATCTACTAACTAGAGGCAAGAACACAAATTGGACCAAAGTTATGATTACCATGAATATAATTGCCAGAATGTTAACCTACCCTCTATGCTAAATTTAATGAGTTATTTTGCCAACATTAGTTAACATGTTAGCTAACGCTAGCTACATTAGCTGCTGTTGTGTTGGGACTTTCAGCTCCCCAACTTTATTTTTCGTCAGTTTACGACAAAGTCGAACAAAGCCCCCTTAACAATCAACTTTAAATAATTTGTTTTTATCTTTCATGTAGCATTTTATGAACGGAAAACCTACCCCTGAGTTTCCCAAACCCGTAATTGCTGTGCAATTTTATTATATTATACATTTTATTTATTATATTATCTGTCCTACAACTTTTAAGACAAAACTATTTCCTGTTTGTGAAATCTATCACCATAAATAAAACATTATGATTCTCAAAACGGCTATCCTCAAAACAACAGACTGAGAAATGTTAGTTAGCTTTGAATGGCTTTGAAACACACGTAGGTTTAGCTAGCCAACATAGCCTTGTATTTTAACAAAATAGCTACTCGCAATAGACATTAATAGACTATACCATATGAAAGATAACTTACTCGGCAGTGCAAGAGCATGACTGGTCCACAAGGCTGTGCTGATTGCATTTGAGTTACAGGTCATGTGGTTTCTCATTTTTTGCGTGAGACCGGTAAGCATTAGCCTCGATAGAAGTCGTGTCTCCTTCATTGCATATTTTTATATTTTGAATATATCCCTCCACTGCATACTGTAACCCCTTTTGCCTCGATCTGGAAGAAATCGCGGAGGTATTGCTCCAAAAAATGTCACTGACACGCACGGGTATATCGCTTTCCGTTATGGCAATCTGTTGCGCTGGTCATTTGTTTGTCGGAAGTAGCAACAGTAACTAAGGGGGGCGGGGCTCGGCGAAAGGCTAATTGCACAGCAACTGCATCAGCACTGGAAACCTGAGGTAATTTTATGTTATGGACCTCAGCAATGAGAGCTCCACTGCCATTCAAGTGCGCATGCACTTGAAGTTCAAATAAATTTGATTGGCTGTGAATGGTTTTATTGTTCATCAGGTATTAAAAACAACAATTAAACCTTGGTTTTTGACCACGGGGGGCTTTAAAAAAGCATGATCTTAGTTTTTTATTTTCAAAATATCCAATCTCTGTTTATCTTTAGCACAATTATCTCAATAATATCTAATATTCAATATCGTCTAGCTCTACAACTGCTAAGTTCTGCTTGAGGTTTGTGTGAGGAACAGCCTAAAAATGAATGATTATTTTCATTTTTAAATGTGTTTGTGGCTGTATGGCCTACATTTATGGTACTTATTTTGTGACATTTTCAGAGCTTAGCAGCATATGTCCACCACTCTCTGTCATGGCATAGAAAAGAGCAGCGTGGATGTTTTTCAGACTGTCTGCTCTTGTGCTGTAATGGACTGTGGCGTGACATAAGAGTTAATTTCTAATAAGTTCTTTAATCTCAGGTTACATGCCTGACATTTTTTATATTGGTATCGACATCAAACCCATTTCAATTCTATTGGGAACGACATAGTCAGATCTGTCACCTAGCAACACACTAATATGTACCGAATTACGTGGAAGCACTATTTGCTACATAGGGGCATTTAAGAGCACTACATCAAGCTGTTCAGACGGGCTGAGTTTCTCTTTTTAAACCAAATCTCTGACTTCTTGACTCTTATTAATAATGTACATAACAAGGTCAATAAATGACCTCATGTTGCTGAATGGCAGATGGGACATAAAACTTTCCAGTCTCTGTGTTCTGGAGTTACAGGACTATCACAGCGCCTTTAATGGCTTTTAACACTGGTTGATTTAAAGTAAATAGTTAAGCACACACGAACACAGATAGGCAAATATTAACATAATTAAACATGTACTGGAACACAGGGCAAATATGCTTCTTCATACAGAAAATGCATTTTTTATGTGGAAGTTATATAATTTATTTATTTATTTTTAAGTGTGTATAGCCCAGACGTAGTTTAACCTTGCCATTTAAACAGACAGATGTGCTAAATGAAATGCAAAACACAATGTTTATGTCTTTCCTTGTTCCTTATGGGGCGATTTTAGTAACCAAATATGCATTTAATATTCACATTCCCGTAGATTTCTAAGTCTTGAGGGAAATGTCACATCAAGACAAACACTGTCATTGTGTTTCGTGTAATGACAGCCTGTCCTGTGTGGATTTGATGTAATGTCAACATCACACCGCTCCAGGTGACAGATGCGGCAGGTGGAGCAATCCTCCACTAGCATTCGCTTTCTAAGAATACAACGCAATACATTCATGTTCAAATTGCTCTTAAAATGCTGTCCCGCAATTTCAAAAAAATGACTCGGCAGACATTACTGTGAGGTTTTAGCCCTGATAAAAGCTTCTCGTTCTTTCTTTCTCAGTGTAATTGACATGTTCGCTCTGTATTTCCTCAGGCGGGGCTGGTTTCCATCCTCTTACTGTCGTGCATACACGGAGCCAGCAGTAAATAACAGGTAAGCAGACACCACATTAACACTAACACAGCCTTTTGTTGTCCTGATTAGCTGCCTGATAGCTATCGCTGTGAGGCTTCTGAAGCTCAGTCAGGCCTTATTTTAGGACTATTACAACCACATTAAATCAGCATGAGACTCGAAATGTAGTATAATGAAGCCTGGTTTATTAAAATGCTGTCTGATGGGGCAGGATTGGCTCTTACATTATGCTGCTTCTGAAATATAAACACACACCTTTACATGAACTGTATGTCATTTTATAATCCGTTATTTAAAGGTGCAGTCAGGTGAGTTTTAGTGGCATCTAGTGGTGAGATTGTGAATTTCAACCAATGGCTCTGTCCACAGCTCACCCCTCCCTTTCGAAATGCATAGAAAAGCTACGGTACTCGCCACAGGACAAACACGTCATCGTCTTAGACAACGTAGTGACAAAACGCGCTCTAAAGAGCAGTTATGTCCATTTAGGGCTACTGTAGAAACATGACGGCGACTTCAATGTAAGGGGACCCGCGTGTATGTAGATAAAAATGTATCATTCTAAGGTAATAAAAACAAAACAGTTCATTATGTAAGGTCTTTATACACCACTGATAATATACATATAATATAAGTCAAGAGATTGTCCTACGATATCTTAAACTAAAGTCAAGTTTCCACTGACGTACCCGATGATCATAAACTATGTGTTTTTAAGACTTAGTGCATAAGCTCTGCACAAATTTAAATACTAGGGGCCAGATTTACTAAACGGTAAATTAGCATGAGAGTTCAATTCCAAAAAGCACAGAAGGCGGTGGTAATATCTGCAGGTTATTTACTAAAAAGGCACAAATTAAATAGCACGGGCGAATAAGCAGAGCTGATGCTCCTCAGGTGCGAGTGATCTACTTACGCCTGAGGCGCTTGAGTTCAGCACCACGGACATCGCAGCTGAAAATGCAGGGTGTGAAATCTCAGCTAACAAAGCCATAGTACAGAGAAAAGAATGACAAAAAATAAGGGTTTACAAAAAATTTTTAAAACTTGGTATTGTGTGACTTCTAGTGATTTCCTCCAGCAAATAAAAAATAACATGGCTTGCCAAACAATATTTTTTAATAATATGTTCCTCTGTAATTCCAAATAAACTGTTACGTGTGGGGAAAACATCCTCTGCATTGTACCACATGCTCTCTGATCGCTGCAATGCCAACAATTGCAGCCATTTCAAGCGCAGAATGATTTAAAGAGCACCTATCGTCCGATTCACGATTTTACATTTCCTTTGGTGTTTAAGTGTGTGTTAGTACAGGTTAATGATATGCAAAAGGTACAAACCCCAAAGGAAACAATGACGAGAGTTATCTTCTTCAACTTAGATCTCTTTTCTTGGACTACAACAAACAAGTGGATTGTAGGCAACAGTTTACTTCCTGGGATTTGTGATGTAGTCAAGACTATTATCATAATTAAGCAGTATCGCTTGAGTAGGAGTGTGATATAGCTCTATATCATCACCCTCTTTTTGCCGTGAAGTGCAGAACTCCATACGGCGTTGTCTCGTGCTTTTCCACTAAACTCGTAACGCAGGGAAAGTGGTCACGATGTCCGGAGGTCTGGATGTCCTTCAAATGAAGGAGGAGGATGTGCTGAAGTTTCTGGCTGCAGGAACCCATCTGGGAGGAACCAACATGGACTTCCAGATGGAGCAGTACGTCTACAAGAGAAAGAGTGACGGCGTGTACATCATCAATCTGAAAAAGACTTGGGAGAAACTCCTGCTGGCTGCTCGTGCTATTGTCGCCATTGAGAATCCAGCTGACGTTTGTGTTATCTCCTCCAGGAACACCGGCCAGAGAGCTGTGCTCAAGTTCGCCTCTGCCACTGGTGCCACCACCTTCGCTGGTCGTTTCACTCCTGGAACCTTCACCAATCAGATTCAGGCTGCTTTCAGGGAGCCCCGCCTCCTGATCGTGACCGATCCTCGTGCCGACCATCAGCCGCTGACTGAAGCATCTTACGTCAACATCCCAACCATCGCCCTCTGCAACACAGACTCTCCTTTGAGATACGTCGACATTGCCATCCCCTGCAACAACAAGGGTCACCACTCTACTGGTTTGATGTGGTGGATGTTGGCCAGAGAGGTTCTGAGGATGAGGGGCACCATCTCCAGGGAGCACCCATGGGAGGTCATGCCTGATCTGTACTTTTACAGAGATCCAGAGGAGATTGAGAAGGAGGAGCTGGCTGCTGCCGAGAAGGCTGTTGGCAAGGAGGAGTTCCAGGGTGAATGGTCCGCTCCCCCACCTGATTTCACCCAGCCTGAGGTTACCGACTGGTCTGAGGGTGTGCCGGTTCCATCTGTGCCCATCCAGCAGTTCCCAGCTGGCATTGAACCTGCAGCTCCAGCTAAGGCTGCCCCTGCTGAGGCGTTTGCTGAGGACTGGAGCGCTCAGCCTGCCACAGAGGACTGGTCTGCTGCCCCCACAGCTCAGGCTGGAGAATGGGGTGGCACCACTGCTGACTGGTCTTAAGTGATGTTAACCAGCAGTTCGGTGTGATGACATTGAATAAATAAATCTGGTTGTTTAAAAAAAAAAAAAAAAAGCTCTATATCATCACGGCTGTGATTAGGCCAGAGGCACGAGGCCGTAGGCAATCACAGCCGTGATGATATAGAGCTATATCACACGACTCCGAGAGCGATATTGCATTTATACAACAGTTCGACAGCACACGTTTGAAAAAAGAAAACTAGAAAACAACAACGGAGTTATTTTAAAAGCCTCTTTGTTTGGGAACTACTTTCTTCCGCCACGGATTTGAGGGCGGCCAGAATGACAGGTAACACTTTCGGCTGTTTTGAATCTCATAATAACTCAATGGACGGAGTAGCCGTTTCTTTATATTAACGTTTCTTGGTCACAAAGTGTAGTTTTAAGATTAGTTCAGTCGAGAATATGTATGTATTATCTTTAAATCTACAGTCGATTAGTAAAGATAGCGCCTGTTTGAACGTTTGCTTAGTAAGATTCGGTACGTATGAGAACCAAAGCGTGAGCGGACGTCAGTGTTCACTCGCCCCGCTGACCACCGCCCTCTCTGGGCTACATCTCTGAAAGGGATTCCCTGGCTCTCATGTTGGCCTGTCTGTGTTTGATGGTCAAAAATGAGATCAAATCAGCAGTATTTGGTGTCATGATCAAACTAGTACTTGTTTTCTTATTAGGGCCCGAGCACCGAGGAGCAGGCCAGAATGGCCTGCACCGAAAGGTGCGAAGCCCTATTGTTTTTGCTCGGATTATTATTAGGGCCCGAGCACCGAGGAGCAGGCCAGAATGGCCTGCACCGAAAGGTGCGAAGCCCTATTGTTTTTGCTCGAATTTATTATTTTTTTATTTATTTTTATTTTTATTTTTATTTTTTTTAACACTTTTGGGCATTTTGGGTGCCTTAACATACTCGAAAACTCTTGAAATTTGGCACAGACGTTAGAGTCGTCCGTCATTGCGAACAGACAAAGGCTGGAACACGGGCGTGGCACAGGGGCTCTGTAGCGCCCCCTGTAATGAAAAAAAAAACATTGATGCACAGATCGTGCAAACATGTACGCACATGTACGAGAGTTGGTACGCATATAGATCTCATCAACCCGAACAACTTTCACCCTCTAACATTTTAGCTCCGCCCAACAGGAAGTCGGCTATTTTGGATTGTTTAAAAAATGCATACGGTGAACTTTTAAATACTCCTCCCAGGGGATTCATGGGATTGACACCAAACGTGGTGATCATGATGTCGTGACATTGGACTTGCTAAATTGCGAAGGGATTTTTGATATCTCGAACGGTTGTGCCATGGCGAGGCGACAAAGTTGTGGCGAAATCAGAGAAACAGGAAGTGTCTAATATCTAAGGCAAAAAATGTCTTATTGTAATGACACGCGGGGTGTTTGTTCGTCTGAAGATTCCGATCGCATCGATGTGCCTATTGTGACTCCCGGGTATAGCGCCACCACCAGGCGCCAGGAAGTGTGTCAGTCACAAAGCTGGATTTTTTTTAAAGTTCCATGCAATGTTCTTTTAAATACTCCTTCTAGGATTTTCATGCGATTGACACCAAAAGTGGTCAACATGATGCCGAGACATTGTAGATGATAAATTGCGAAGGGATTTTTGATATCTCAAACGCTGTTCCCATGGCAACCTGTCAAACTTTACTTTCATTTTAAAGGCATATTTAAGCCTTTCAGTTTCATGCAGTTAACTTTTAAATACTCCTTCTAGGATTTTCATGCGATTGACACCAAAAGTGGTCAACATGATGCCGAGACATTGTAGATGATAAATTGCGAAGGAATTTTTGACATCTCGAACGCTGTTCCCATGGCAACACGTCAAACTTTACTTTCATTTCAGGCATGTTTAAAGCTCTTGGCGTGCTTAGTTGAACTTTAAATTTGGCACACACATCAGAGTTTTCGGCTGTTAGGTGTTGACAAAAACGTCAGATAAAGGCGTGTCTATTTGGTGGCTAACTAGCGCCCCCATTTGTCTAAAATATGGGGTTTCTTTTACCTACTGTACCTAAATGGGTCAGTAGCAACATGAAATAGTCCACTGATATTTACCCACTTGATGCACATGCCCACCTTGCATCGTTTTCTCGGCGGCACGGTGTAGCGGTTAAATAACGTGCGCGGGCCCGCCATCGCTGCTTGAAGATATATTTAGGGCCCGAGCACCGAGGAGCAGGCCAGAATGGCCTGCACCGAAAGGTGCGAAGCCCTATTGTTTTTCTTAGGATTTATTATTTTTTTTTTTTTTTTTTTATTATTTTTATTTTTTTTAACACTTTTGGGCATTTTGGGTGCCTAAACATACTCGAAAACTCTTGAAATTTGGCACAGACGTCAAAGTCGTCCGTCATTGCGAACGGGCAAAGGCTGGAACACGGGCGTGGCACAGGGGCTCTGTAGCGCCCCCTGTAATGCAAAAAAAAACATTGGTGCACAGATCGGGCAAACATGTACACACATGTACGAGAGTTGGTACGCATATAGATCTCATCGACCCGAACAACTTTCGCCCTCTAACATTTTAGCTCCGCCCAACAGGAAGTCTGCCATTTTGGATTGTTTAAAAAATGCATGCGGTGAACTTTTAAATACTCCTTCTAGGGGATTCATGGGATTGACACCAAACGTGGTGATCATGATGTCAAGACATTGTACTTGCTAAATTGCGAAGGGATTTTTGATATCTCGAACGGTTCTGCCATGGCGAGGTGACAAAGTCATGGCGAATTTAGAGAAACAGGAAGTGTCTAATATGATAGCCAAAAAATGTCTTATTGTGATGCCATGCGGGGTGTTTGTTTGTCTGATGATTCCGATCGCATCGATGTGCCTATTGTGACTCCCGGGTATAGCGCCACCACCAGGCGCCAGGAAGTGTGTCAGTCATGAACTTTTAAATACTTCTCCTAGGGAATTCATACGATTGACACCAAACGTGGTGAAGATGATGCTGAGACATTGGACTTGCTAAATTGCAAAGGGATTTTTGATATCTTGAACGGTGTTGCCATGGCGAGGCGACAAATTTATGGCGAATTCAGAGAAACAGGAAGTGTCTAATATCTAAAGCAAAAAATGTCTTATTGGGATGAAACGCAGTGTGTATGTTCGGCCAAGGATTCCGATCGCATCGCTGTGCCTATTGTGAGTCTCGGGTATAGCGCCACCACCAGGCGCCAGGAAGTGTGACAGTCACAAAAGGTGGATTTTTTGACGGTTGCATGCGGTGAACTTTTAAATACTCCTCCTAGGATTTTCATGCGATTGACACCAAAAGTGGTCAACATGATGCTGAGACATTGTAGATGATAAATTGCGAAGGGATTTTTGATATCTCGAATGCTGCTCCATTGGCAACACGTCAAATTTTACTTTCATTTTCAGGCATATTTAAGCACTTGGCATGCACTTTGGGTGCCTTAACATGCTCGAAAACACCGGGAATTTGGCACAGACCTCAAAGTCATCGGCCATTAGGACCGGGCAAACGCTGGAACATGGCCATGGCAGTAGGGTTCTGTAGTGCCCCCTATAATGCAAAAAAATTATTGGTGCACAAATCGGGCAAACATGTACGCACATGTACGAGAGTTGGTACGTATATAGATCCCATCGACACTAACAATTTTCACAATCAAACCTATTAGCTCCGCCCAACAGGAAGTCGGCCATTTTGGATGGTTTAAAAAATGCATACGGTGAACTTTTGAATACTCCTTCTAGGGGATTCATGGGATTGACACCAAACGTGGTGAACATGATGCCGAGACATTGTTCTTGCTAAATTGTGAAGGGATTTTTAATATCTCGAACGGTTCTGTCATGGCGAGGCGACAAATTTATGGCGAAATCAGAGAAACAGAAAGTGTCTAATATGTAAGGTAAAAAATATCTTATTGTGATGCCATGCGGGGTGTTTGTTCGTCTGAAGATTTCGATCGCATCAATGTGCCTATTGTGAGTCTCGGGTATAGTGCCACCACCAGGCGCCAGGAAGTGTTGCAGTCACAAAGATTGATTTTTTTGACAGTTCCATGTGATGTTCTTTTAAATACTCCTCCTAAAATGTTTATGCGGTTGACACTAAAAGTGGTCAACATGATGCAGAGACATTGTAGATGCTAAATTGCGAAGGAATTTTTGACATCTCGAACGCTGTTGCCATGGCAACGCATCAAACTTTACTTTAATTTCAGGCATATTTAAGGCTCATGGCGTGCTTAGATTAACTTTAAATTTGGCACACACATGAGAGTTGTCGGCTGTTAAGTGTTGACAAAAAGGTCAGATAAAGGCGTGTCTATTTTAGTGGCTCACTAGCGCCCCCGATTGTCTAAAATGTGGGGTTTCTTTTACCTACAGTACCTAAATAGGTCAGTAGCAACATGAAATACTCCACAGATATTTACCCGCTTGATGCACTTGCCCACCGTGAATCGTTTTTCTCGAAGGCACCGTGTAGCGGTAAATAAACGTGCGAGGGCCCGCCATCGCTGCTTGCAGCTATATTTTTTATTATTAGGGCCCGAGCACCGAGGAGCAGGCCAGAATGGCCTGCACCGAAAGGTGCGAAGCCCTATTGTTTTCCTTAGGATTATTATTTTTTTATTATTATTTTCTTTTTTTTAACACTTTTGGGCACTTTGGGTGCCTTAGCATACTCGAAAACTCTTGAAATTTGGCACAGAAGTCAGAGTCGTCGGCCATCAGGTCTGGGCAAAGGCTGGACCACGGGCGTGGCAAAGGGAGCTCTGTAGCGCCCCCTGCAATGCAAAAACAAACATTGGGGCACAGATCGTGCAAACATGTACGCATATGTACGAGAGTTGGTACGCATATAGATCTCATCGACCCGAACAACTTTCGCCCTCTAACATTTAAGCTCCGCCCAACAGGAAGTCAGCTATTTTGGATTTTTTTAAAAATGCATGTGTTGAACTTTTGAATACTCCTCCTAGAGGATGCATGCGATTGACACCAAAAGTGGTGAACATGATGTCGAGACATTGTACTTGCTAAATTGCGAAGGGATTTTTGATATCTCGAACGGTTCTGCCATGGCGAGCCGACAAAGTTGTGGCGAAATCAGAGAAACAGGAAGTGTCTAATATCTAAGGCAAAAAATGTCTTATTGTGATGACACGCGGGGTGTTTGTTCGTCTGAACATTCCGATCGCATCGATGTGCCTATTGTGAGTCTCGGGTATAGCGCCACCAGCAGGCGCCAGGAAGTGTGTCAGTCACAAAGCTGGATTTTTTTGAAAGTTCCATGCAATGTTCTTTTAAATACTCCTCCTAGGATTTTCATGCGATTGACACGAGAAGTGGTCACCATGATGCCGAGACATTGTAGATGATAAATTGCGAAGGGATTTTTGATATCTCAAACGCTGTTCCCATGGCAACCGTTCAAACTTTACTTTCATTTTAAAGGCATATTTAAGCCTTTCAGTTGCATACAGTTAACTTTTAAATACTCCTTCTAGGATTTTCATGCGATTGACACGAGAAGTGGTCAACATAATGCAAAGACATTGTAGATGATAAATTGCGAAGGAATTTTTGATATCTCGAACGCTGTTCCCATGGCAACGCGTCAAACTTCACTTTCATTTTTACACATATTTAAGGCTGACAGTTACATGCTGTGAACCTTTAAATACTGCTCGTATGGGATATATGCGATTGACACCAAAAGTGGTCAACATGATGCCGAGACATTGTAGATGATATATTGCGAAGGAATTTTTGACATCTCGAACGCTGTTCCTATGGCAACGCGTCAAACTTTACTTTAATTTCAGGCATGTTTAAGGCTCTTGGCGTGCTTAGTTGAAATTTTAATTTGGCACACACATCAGAGTTTTCGGCTGTTAAGTGTGCACAAAAAGGTCAGATAAAGGCGTGTCTCTTAAGTGGCTCACTAGTGCCCCTGCTTGTCTAAAATGTGGGGTTGTTTTTTACCTACAGTCCCCAAATGGCTCAGAAACAACATTAAATAGCCCACTGATATTTTACCCACTTGATGCACTTGCCCACCGTGCATCGTTTTCTCGGACGCACCATGTAGCGGTAAAAAAAACGTGCGAGGGCCCGCCATTGCTGCTTGCAGCTATATTTATTATTATTATTTTTTTTTTTTTTTAACACTTTTGGACATTTTGGGGGCCTTAACATACTCGAAAACTCTTGAAATTTGGCACAGACATCAGAGTCGTCCGTCATCGCCGAAAGCCAAAGGCTGGACCACGGGCGTGGCAAGGGAGCTCTGTAGCGCCCCCTGTAATTTAAAAACAAACATTAGGGCACAGATCGGGCAAAAATGTACGCACATGTACGAGAGTTGGTACACATATAGAGCTCATCGACCCGAACAACTTTCGCCCTCTAACATTTAAGCTCCGCCCAACAGGAAGTCGGCTATTTTGGATTGTTTAAAAAATGCATGCGGTGAACTTTTGAATACTCCTTCTAGGGGATTCATGGGATTGACACCAAACGTGGTGATCATGATGTCGAGACATTGTACTTGCTAAATTGCGAAGGGATTTTTGATATCTCGAACGGTTCTGCCATGGCGAGCCGACAAAATTGTGGCGAAATCAGAGAAACAGGAAGTGTCTAATATCTAAGGCAAAAAATGTCTTATTGTAATGACACGCGGGGTGTTTGTTCGTCTGAAGATTCCGATCGCATCGGTGTGCCTATTGTGACTCCCGGGTATAGCGCCACCAGCAGGCGCCAGGAAGTGTGTCAGTCACAAAGCTGGATTTTTTTGAAAGTTCCATGCAATGTTCTTTTAAATACTCCTCCTAGGATTTTCATGCGATTGACACCAAAAGTGGTCACCATGATGCCGAGACATTGTAGATGATAAATTGCGAAGGGATTTTTGATATCTCAAACACTGTTCCCATGGCAATGCATCAAACTTTACTTTCATTTTTACACATATTTAAGGCTGACAGTTACATGCTGTGAACCTTTAAATACTCCTCGTATGGGATTCATGCGATTGACACCAGAAGTGGTCAACATGATGCCGAGACATTGTAGATGATAAATTGCGAAGGAATTTTTGACATCTCGAACGCTGTTCCCATGGCAACGCGTCAAGCTTTACTTTAATTTCAGAGATATTTAAGGCTCTTGGCGTGCTTAGTTTAAGTTTAAATTTGGCACACACATCAGAGTTTTCGGCTGTTAAGTGTTGACTAAAAGGTCACACACAGGCGTGTCTCTTAAGTGGCTCACTAGTGCCCCCGTTTGTCTAAAATGTGGGGTTTCTTTTACCTACAGTCCCCAAATGCCTCAGAAACAACATTAAATAGCCCACCGATATTTTACCCACTTGATGCCCTTGCCCGCCGTGCATCGTTTTCTCGGACGCACCGTGTAGCGGTAAAAAAACGTGCGAGGGCCCGCCATTGCTGCTTGCAGCTATATTTCATATTTAGTGTCTTTTGTGTTGTTATTGTTTTGGCACGAGGTAAAAGTTAATAAAACTACATAATGTTACTATTGCTTTCCCATTTATTCTTATCGCGATACGAGCACTCGGTTATTATTAGACTTCGTTCTTGTCAGTACAATATAAAACTGTTTTTTATAAGTGTCAGAGAGATGTTTTTGCATGCTGCTTATAAATATATCAGTGGCGATATCTCATAACATGTTTTAATAGTCACGATAAATGATCAATGTCCACATTTAAAAGCTGCGGTGCTTACCTTGCAGTTCCACGGTGCTTTCGCATTCTGAGAAGAGATATCGCTCCAGAAAAAAATAGTGTTTACATTCCACTTTCCAAGTGTTAATCGTCCACACGATGTGACAAGACATTACTCCCATTAACTTTAACGTAACATCCAAGAGCGCTGATCTTTGACGGAATAGTCGCTTCCGATTGGGATTCACAGACTCATGAGGATTCATGAGCCTGTTTCAAGGACCTCCATTCACTAGGTGGCGGAATGATACGAAAGGTGAAGCGGTTACTGTGATGTTATCAGTAGAATATCGCATAGCTCTTAGCCAATCAGATTCGAGAACCAGAAAGAACTGTTGTATAATTCCTTACTAACCAATTCTTTGAAACATGCTAAGGAGCGTCACATTTCCGACTGACATCAGAGGTATTCAGACCAATCACAACGTACAGATTAGCTGGCCAATCAGGGACACAACACTTTTCAAGTCAATGAGTTTTTTACAAAGTCAATGCGTTTGAGGAAAGCAAAAATGTACGGTGTGTGGAAATAATGTGTTTTTTACCATAAACCACGTGAACAGATTGTATTATACCAAATGCATAAAAAATTTGCAAAAAATGAAAGAGGTGCACTTAAGACATGCTTTTTTCAGTGTTAAATAATGGTGTAAATACCAGTAATATCATTTACATTAGTAAATCTCATTGTGTGAATCATTTAAATAATCTCCTCCCATAAATTTTGCGTCTGAAACTCCTAGAAATGCATATGCAATAAGGTCAGTCGCAAAAATAACTAAACCACACCTTTCCATCGCTACTTATCCACTGGGCGTCTTTAGTAAATCCCGACAGTCGTTATTTAACGCCAAAATTATGGTTTGCGCTGGTGCAATCTGTTATTAAATATGTCCCTAGATGTATTTTTACAATTATACATCTGTGTTTTTAATTAAAAGATTGTGTTTGATGTTGAAATTAAAATATCTCTAAAATGTTTTTACGTGCCTTGCTTTTATTCTGTGTAAAACCGACTATATTTGAATTGAACGTAGCATTCAGTTAGTTAGTGTCTCGGTAGTGCCCACTTGCTGTTTTTCCCTTAATGCCTTT
This sequence comes from Misgurnus anguillicaudatus, assembly GCF_027580225.2. Taxonomy (NCBI): domain Eukaryota; kingdom Metazoa; phylum Chordata; class Actinopteri; order Cypriniformes; family Cobitidae; genus Misgurnus; species Misgurnus anguillicaudatus. The sequence goes on from NC_073355.2 coordinate 5,899,802, forward strand.
AATTAATTCTTTATCAAGATTTTGATGCTTTTCTTACACCAACAAATTGTTGAACTGACTAAACTGTAGACCAAAAACAAGAACACTAGCAGAGAGAGATCCTTTCAGTATGGCGGCGCCACCCCACCATACAGTAAAACGAGCATGACGTCAGCTTCCCATTTTCTTATAATGATTTATAAGTTAATCTGACATCAATTTCTGTCATTTGACTTTATCCAACATAAAGATAAGTATGTAAAGTACCTGCAAATTTAAATTTCAAACAGAGCTGGTGATAAGCAAAAGTATCAAATTGCAGCTTTATATCTGTAGTTTCAGTTATATAATGTCTTATATTAATATATTATTCACATCATACTGGTTCACGTAATGTGATTACACCCTAATTGCCTGTTTTCCAGAGAGCTCGAAGTTTTCTTGACACCAGCAATGGCAGTTAACATTGAGCCATTTGTAAACTCAATATTTACAGTAATTTATAAACAAGGTTTGTTCTGTTGGATGTAGTTGATGTTTAAGGGTGATGTGATTTGTGTGTTGTAGTATGGATTGCAATCCTCCCATGCGCAGTAAGAGTGTGGTCAACCTCATGCAGCACAACACAGAAGATGAGATGATGGTTCTGCCTCCAGCCGACTACAGCGACTCTCCTGCCAGAAGAAACTCCACCGCCAGTCTGAATCCAATGTACACACCTTTACATAAAAAACCAGTAAGTCTTCATCATCTAACTCTCCTCCCACTATAAACAATCCAAAACTTGACTCCTTGAACAGTCTCAACTCATTGCATTGTCTTTAAATTAAGATTGGATTTTATAGCAGCTCTGTGGGTTACAACACAGGTAAAGCAAGGGTGTGCATCACAGGAATTTTACCATACTTAAGTGGGCACTACTAAGAACAGATTATAAAACATTGAAAAAGACACTAACTGTGGAAAAACTTATGTGTGAGTTGACAAAAAATAGTTGGAACATATTGTTCATACTTTGCATGAGGGTTTTGAACAAAATTATAAACGCAACACTTTTGTTTTTGCACCCATTTTTCATTAGCTAAACTCAAAGATTTTTTGTATGTATACAAAAAGCATATTGTTCACAAATCTGTGTAAATCTGTATTAATGAGCACTTCTTTGCCGAGATAATCCATCCACCTCACAGGTGTGCCGTAACAAGATGCATGATTATTGCACAGGTGTGCCTTAGGCTGGCCACAATAAAATGTGCAGTTTAACTGTATTGGGGGTCCAAAACCATTTGCCTCACGCAGTGCAACACATCTCCTTCGCAAAGAGTTGTTGATTGTGACCTGTAAAATGTGGGTCTACTCTTCAATGGCTGTGCACAGTTGCTGCATATAGGCAGGAACTGGAACACACGGTTGTACACGCCGATCCAAAGCATCCCAAACATGCTCAATGCATGACATGTCCTGTGAGAAAGCTGGCTATGGATGTTTTCAGCTTCCAGGAATTGTGTAGAGATCCTTGCAACATGTGGCCGTGCATTATCATGAATATTATTATTAGGCCTCAGGATCTCATCATGGTATCTCTTTGCATTCAATATGCCATCAATAAAATGTACCAGTGCAAACCGCTCACCCACACAAGGCCAACCACGCTGTCTGCCATCTGCCCTGTACAGTGAAAACAGAGATTCATCCATGAGGAGAACACCTCTCCAAAGTGCCAAACGCCTTCAAATCTGAGCATTTGCCCACTCGGATCGATTACGATGACGAACTGCAGTCAGGTCGAGACCCCATTGAGGACGACGAGCATGCAGATGAGCTTCCCTTGGTTTCTGCTGCAGCAGCTGTCCAGGTGGCTGGGTGATTCTCACGAAAACTTGGTTTTAAAAATGTCAAGCATGAAAATGTAAAAATTGCTTAAATTTACTTTTTTTCCCCACCAAACATTGAAAAACAAAGTCTGGAGTAAATGGGAACATTAATTTAAAAACTTTTACTTATCATTTAACACTTTTTGTAACATAATTTAAAAAATTAGTCCTAAAAAATCTCATTACCGCAACAGTCAGAAAACATCAACACTGACATATTTTCAAAATGACATGACAAACCTGAAAGAACATAATTTGGAGATTCTGCACATGCATTTAAAATCAAAGTATTATGCTTCTATTAATTAAATTAACATTTAATAAGCATCTGTTGCGGTAATGATAATCAAAATGTCGTGTAAGCATTCTGACAAGACAATATTTCAAATTAACTGTAAAAAAAATGATCTTACCTGGTAGCCATCTTAAAGTAACTGGTCCATGTGCTTGGTCACTCAAAATCAAACTTTATTAAAATTCTGTATGTGTGCTTAAACTGTTCTCAAAAAGTGTTGCGGAGGATGAGAACATCAGGCATGGACACATCATTTTCCTAATTTTTCTTCATTATTATTATACATGAATATTCAGTAAATATTTTTTTGTCATCTAAAGTAGTCTAGCAAAACATCCATTTATTTTATTTCTTAATATTTTTGTGTTAATTTGATTAAATTACAACACAACGCATGTTCAAACACAGCCGGACACATTGCGGTAATGAGAATTTCAGCAGAAAATGAGATAAAATTTACAATGATAAATTCTTATGTTGAAATCACACATTGTGCAAGGTAGAACACAGTATTGTGTTAATTCTGATGCTTTTTAATGTTACTATATTATACATTTTAAAGCTAAAATCATTAGTGTCGTGGTGTTTCAATGGTTTCGTGAGAATCACCCGGCTGGTCTCAGATGATCTTGGAGGTGAAGATGCTGGATGTGGAGGTCTTGGGTTGGTGTGGTTACAGGTGGTCTGCGATTGTTAGGCCGGTTGGATGTACTGCCAAATTCTATGAAATGCCTTTGGAGGCGGCTTAACGTACAGAAATTAACATTGAATTCACGGGCAACAACTCTGGTGGACATCCCTGCTGTCGGCATGCCAATTGCATGCTCCCTCATAACTTGTGACATCTGTGGCATTGTGCTGTGTGATAAAACTGCACATTTTGTAGTGGCCTTTTGTTGTGGCCAGCCTGAGGCACGCCTGTGTAATAATTATGCTGTCTGATCAGCATCTTGAGATGCCACACATGTGGGTTACATTTTTTATTATTGAAAATGATCTTGAACACACCGAAATCAGTTTTGCCGCTAGGTCTCGTCTGAATGCTCATGCACACAGTCAATTTGTGGACACTGAATGTTGTTTTTTGATATATTTACTTGTATGATTTTTATGCAATGTTAAAACAACAATTGAAATATCACATACTATATATCTTGCACACCCCTAGACAGACAAATGTCACCTCAACAGCTACCACATCTGTTTTTTTTTACTTTTCCCATACGTGTGCAACATTGTCAGCATTGTGAGACTTAATCACTTTGGGTTTTGGTTAAACGTTATTTGAATGTTATAGTTTTTCTGGTCTTCTCATTTGATTGGACAAGCGACGCCCCATTTCTTATAACTGGAAATGTAAACGTTTTTTCGAATTGTTGTTTTAAACCAATGTCACACTCACAATTATATCTCTGCGCCTACGGCCAAATTACAGCTGCTTTGTTATTTAGTACAACAGGATTTTTCTGATGTTGCTTAATAGAGTACAGAGTTTGTTACTTCACAGCGCGAGCTATCTGTATATTGTCAAACATCCCAGCCTTTTTCCTGCGTTCGTAATTTACATGCATGCAAATGCATGAGACAAAACTGTGGGCAGCGACTTATACCCATCAATGCATGTAAATGATGGGATTTTGTTTATTCCCACAACCTGCATTATGTTGCACGTACAGGGATCGGCGTTTTATAAAGCCTCTCTCGTCATGCAACGCAATACAAAAACTTTGTAACGTCACAATCCACGTCTATTTATACCCATGTTAAGTTAAGAGGTAGGACTAGTCGGATGTGATACATGATCTCCAAGCCCTCTTTTAGGTTAATGAGCTCTAATGCTGTTGATAGAGCCACCTGGCTATCTACAAAGCACAGGGAGCCCTGATTTGTGGGGTTGAAGCTTTGAATGGCCGGGCTGTGAAAGAGGATACGCCTCTCTAGACACGGTGAAATATTCATTGCTCACCAACTACCCGGACGAGCCCCCGCCTCCCGCACATCCGGGCCACGGCTCAACCTTTCTGATGGAATTCAACACGGACTTGAAACCCGCACCGTGCATGTCAGAAATGCCGCCCATTTGTACTATCTTGTTTTGCACACAATACAAGTACTCGAGCCAAAAAATTGTTGGTGTAAAACCCTGTTGTTTGGCACCTGTCTTCCCCGCTGAGGGTTGGCTCATTACGGTGGCGGGCGAGGGACCTGTGCCATGCAATTACTCAAGCAAAGCTTGGCTCTCTGCTCCGAAAAGCCCTGGAAAGCCGGGGTAAACATGGCCATTCTTCATAAAAGCCACCTGTGTTAGAAGCCGTCGAGCAGGAAGGATTGTCCTGTTTTTGAGAAAAGCAGAGGCTGTATTTTTCCCAAAACAACGTGTTTTATCAGTGAAGGTCAGCGGTGGGGAGGACGAATTTTGAATGGTCGCAGTTAAAAGCTTTGTGTGAAAAATGCTCCCTTGTCTGATTTTCTGTTTGCACGATACCCGAAACCAAGAAAGATAACTAATCCTGTATATGTTTATCTCAAAAGAATGCAGTAATGATGAATGGCTACAGAGTTTTCATTGTTTGACGTCTACATTCAGTTATAAGCCTAAATGGTGTTTTCTGATATGTGGTGTAAATGTGAACAGCTGCCCACTGCATGAATTCAAAGTTCATGTAGTTGTCTGTCTGTGTGTACTATAGTATGTACAGTATGTTACTTCCCTCTAGTGGAGAGACCGAGTGCTGAACAATATTTACATCACGATTTTAAGTTAAGGTCGAGTTATATTTCACTTTTCTTGGAAAATGCACAAGCAGTACTGTGATATACTGTGACATGGAAAAGATGAAATGTCAAATGTGCATGTATGCATTTGTCAGGTTTGTTTACTCTGCAGTCTGGAATGTAGTTGTAGATATACAATGAGGTTATAGGTCATTCCAGCACTATTTGTGCAATCCTATATCCTTTTGAGAGGTGTGATATCATCCTCCTCTATTGCAGTGGTTTTCAAACTGGGGGCCGTGGCAAAAAAACGCAAACAAGTAAAATGCAATAATCGAAATAAATCCAAATGCTTTACCGCAAATATTGGGAATATTGGGAGCGGCACCTTCAAACTTAAATTATGATTACAGTAAGAGAACAGATAGAAAGTGAAAGTGTTAGATACAAGATTAACTCGTATTATTGTTTATTTTACGTCACAAATACTTGACATTGTTGCATAACTACAGCCGTAAAAATATGCAGTTTAAAATGCTGTTGAGTATTTTTAACATATCAGTGAAGCACAGCCATCTGATGCTGTTTTACCATGGTAAAATGAGTAAAAACTTTTAAAGTGACTGTAAGTAAACATAACATAAAATAAATGTTCAATAACAGCTAAAGCTGAACTTTAGTATTATATATATGTTTAAAGAGCAAGTTGCTAAACAAAAGTCCATGATTGTTTATTTGTATATATTATGTTGCCTTTACAAAGATGTTTTACAAAAGCAATACAGAATATATAGGACATAAACTGATCTTTTATTAAAGGATTAGTCCATTTTTTAAAAAAAATCCAGATAATTTACTCACCACCATTTCATCCAAAATGTTGATGTCTTTCTTTGTTCAGTCGAGAAGAAATTATGTTTTTTGAGGAAAACTTTCCAGGATTTTTCTCATTTTAATGGACCCCAACACTTTTAATGCAGTTTAAAATTGCAGTTTTCAGTCAATCTTCAGTAAAGAAAAGTATACATGCTTACAACATGAGAAATTAGATATTAGCCGACAGGCAACAGATATGTACACAATGCGCTGTTCTCATCTCGTAGGTCATATGTTAAGGTGACCAGATGTTACCGTTTTTCCCTGGTAATGTCCCTATATTACAGAACGCCCTAAACACCCAGAAAATACACGGAAAAAGCCCGGTCAACATTTAGCCTGCAGACAGAGTTCCTGACCGGAGCAATCATGTGATGATTATTTTCACCAGCAGAGGGGGCTGCGAGCTACACTGATTACTTGATCGCGCATCACTGCTTTAGCGATGAAAAATTAATTACGAGACACATGAGAAAACGTCATCAACTTATCATCAATCAAGTTATCAAAAGATATGAAAAGAGTCAAAGTTATCGGGTTCAAGGTACTAAAGATTACAAACTTTTGACCGGTAGTGTACACACGTAAACATATCTAAACTATGAGTCTGCAAATAAAACATATTGTCAAATATCTACACATGAACACTTCCTGTTTCCTGCAGTCATATCTGACAGAGTCACATGGTGTTGGCTTTCATTCTCAATGTCTTTAACATGAGCCGGCATTTCCTGTAGGACAAGATTTAAACCGGTATGATACAGCATCTCTGATGTTCCCTTCATAATTCAATGCTAAACGTGTTGAAACATTGTGAGATCAGTGATATATTTGCATCACTATCATCACAAAATCAAATGTGGGAATGTTTTTTAAAATATTTTTATTTGTGAAAAAAATTATGAACCACTTATATTGAATATTCATGGTGTGAAGCTATTTCTTGTTACTTGAAATAGGATATTTATAGAAATGTAACCAGTCCTACTCGCACATAGATATGTACACTAGATGTCCCCTTGGCTACGGCAGTTCATTGGAATGAATGCGTCAAATAAAGCCGCCATCTTGAAACAGGGGAGCCCTGCATCAGCGTCAATGTAGGCAATGGTGAAACGGAAATAAAATCACCATAAATTTGTCAGGAATGCGATTTTCTTGTTTTTCTTTTGGTTTGTTCCAACAGTCAGACATGTATTTAACATTGAGTCCAGGAAAAATTTAAGATTTGATATTTTGAAAATCTACATTTTCTAAATATAATGCATAGTGTTAGTAGCCCTAACATCCATACACAGCACAAAAGTCTGGCATCGTCCATGAATTTGAAGTACAGTTGGAGATAGCAGCATTACCTAGCTAATTCCTATGACAAGACCCCTGTTCCAAGATGGCGGTGGTTTTGACGCATGCTTAGAACCCAAAGGCGACATCTAGTTAATATATCTATGCTACTCGCACACATCCTGAGCAAGGTTCAAACCGCTCTGGTCTAGGAAGAGAGACGGACACTTTTCCTAGGAGTTCCCCTTGATCCCCCTTGTCTGCAGTGTTGGGGAGTTTTAAAAGTTACTTTTAAAAGTAATGCATTACAATATTAAGTTACTCCACAAAAAAATAACTAATTGCATTACTTAGGGACTTTTCATGGAAAGTAATGCTTGCGTTACTTTTAAGTTACTTTTGCGTTTTTTCTTGCTTGGCTAAGGCTTGATCTCTTTCAGGCCTTGCAGGTGTTTTCTTGACAAAAATGTCAAGCTCTGGCCTGCCATCTCCGTTTCTGACTTTAACTGTTCCCGCTCAGGTGCACAGAGTTTAGTTTAATTCAGTACATTATTTTATTTTTAAATTGAATTAATTCAACCGAAAAGTAACTTCCATTACTTTTTTTAAAAAGTAACTCAAATATTAATGTGTACAAGTAATGCGTTACTTTACTAGTTACTTCAGAAAAGTAATATTATTACGTAATGCGCGTTACACTGAAAAAAATGATTCATTGAATTTAATCAATTTTTAAGTGGTTGCAATCAATTTATTTAAGCTACATTTAACACAAAAGTTTTATATTTTATTTTACTTTACTAATCTTTTTTGTTTAAATGTAGCTTAAATAAATTGATTGCAACCACTTACCTTAAAAAAATTTATTAAATTCAATGAATCATTTTTTTCAGTGTACTTGTAATGCGTTACCCCCAACACTGCTTGTCTCATCCTCAATGGTAATATGGTGAAAAAATATTTTATTAAAAATATACTTTAAAAAGTGTACTAAGTATATTTTCTACATTTTGTACTATTTTCGTAAAATCCAAGTACAGTTAAGTGTATTCAATTATGGCGCTTTTCCATTCCATAGAACCCCACGGTTTAGTTTAGTTTGGGTCGGGTCAGCTCACCTCACTTTGGCGTGGTTACCTTTTCCATTGAGTTTAGTATCACTTCAGAGTGGGAGGGATTATAGGCGTGTCGTTATATTTGCGCTGCCTACAGCTGTGACATCATACAAGTGAGAGGAGAGTGTCATTATATATAACCATACATTCATTTCTCAGTCCGCCACAAAATTAAAATTGGCCACCACAAATAGATGTTTACGCATCGCGTTTATCACTACCTCTGTATCACATGACAGTTTCTGTTCAAACACCCGAGGCATCAGCCGACGGCGCTCCGCTGAGCCTCAATGAAGTTGCATTTAAGCATATATAATGCTTACATGGTCGTCGCGAATGTTCCGCCACAAACTGCAAGTCTGGAAAACAACTGTTATGGTGTCCCTGATTCTCAACCTGTGGATGTTTTTCATCGCTAAAAGGGTGTTTGGGAACTTATAGCGGAGCACAGATGACAACATGTTTGCTCGAGACAGCGCAAGCTAGCACTAAAGGTAAAGCTAAGCGATGACGCTGTTAGTGACGTTTCTTTCAGACCAATCAGTGATCTACTGTGTTTTCGCGTCACGTTTGGTATCAGCTCGGGTCGCTTGGAACCCCAACCGAGGTGGTACGAAAAAAAGTATCGGGTACCACGTACTGCACCTAATGGAAAAGCTCCCAAAAGTAAGCTGACCCGACCCAAACTAAACCAAACCGTGGGGTACTATGCAATGGAAAAGCGCCATTACAGACCCGGCGCCAGACACAAATTCACGGACGGGCATTTCATTTTTTAGGGGGGGCACAAATGAGAGCAACGTCACTGCAATGCATAATATCATTAGTTATGCATTAAGTGGACAAAAAAGCGAGGAAGAACTAACATACCTCTCCATTAACGCAATACGGAGAAGTCGTAAAGATTGGACCTAGCTTACTGAAGCAATCTAAACGCAAATAAAACACGTCGCAGGGCTCGACATCAACGCTTGTCCGGTTAATATCAGAGACAAGTGGATTTTTTAAAAGGCCAAGTGAAAGAGAATTTTACTTGCTCGACCGAACAAGTAGCCTAGTCTGATTAAAAAAACGCCAATAACAATCACCAAAACAGGATGATGATTCTGCATCCTTTAATCAACGGCGACCGAAAGTGCATAATGTAAAAACGCAAAGTTAAACAAATAAGCACAGCAAACACAAAGTGTGTTAACAAAGTGGGTTAAATGTACTGCGGTAAAAATGTGGATTTTTTTAATAACATGATACAGTTAAGCAGCATCACATCACGGTTGAAAATGTGACAGATTTAATGACAGTTCACTACAAGTAATTAATATTAAGCCACTTACATTTTAGACGCAATGTTGACTGTTTTTGTTGTTTCAGCAGCGAAAATAGTGAAAGATAACAGCAGATCCATAACGTGTCAGTCTCACTGCAGGCAGCACTCCATCGTGTCTTAACATTAAGCGGTGGCGCGCTTAGCAAACAACCAAACATTTCCGCGCTCACTACTGACAAACCAATCAAATTCGTTTAAAATATTTTTTTTTTTAAATCAGACCAAACACATTTTTATTTTTATTCATGAGTTATATGTATACAAAACAATAACTTTTAATTAATAACAGTGGCCTATTGATAAAAACATGGAGCTGGTGAACAGGTGAAGGGAGACCGCAGGTTCGTCCAGGGCGGGCACTAGTGACTCACAGGGTGGGCCCGGCCCCCTAAAGCCCGCCCATGGCGCCGGGAGTGTTCAATTATGTATTAACTTCAACTTAACATCTATTTGACTAAACTTCAAGTGCAAATAGTATACTAAAATGGAACTACTTTTTTTAAACTTCAAGTGCACTAAAATACACTACTAAAAATTAAGATTCATGAGCAGTTAAGCACCCTTACTGTTCAATTGCATTATATCACCATTTTAATGGAAATACACTTAAAAAGCCATTGCAGCGCAAATTATAGTTGTGTTTAAGTACATTTTGTGCATACACTTAAAGTATACTTTTAAAAAGTACATATTAAATACTCTTTAAAAAGCACAACAAGTAGAAGCATCCTTGTTTTATACTTCATGTACTCATATTTCTAATACACTAAAGTATACTACTTTTTTACCTTGGATTCCTTAAATTTGTTTTGTGATGGTCCTGTAAAATACGGTGATATGCTGCTCAATCCTTCTCATTTATTATTTGGTTTTCGCGCTGAAATAGACTACTGGTGCTTAGCGACATTTGGAAAATCTGGGCATGGATTAAAAACGAATCATGACATAATCTAGACACGCTGTCAATTATTGTCACAGGAGTGGAAGGGCTGACAGTTATACTTGTTTGATGACCATTACTCATGTGGGGGGATACATTTTGTCCCTACTGTGGATAAAAAATAATTCCTCATAGGCGATATAAAAACCAGAGGGGGGATAACCCCCCCAACCCCCCCCCCAGCAAATCTCACCCTGACTATCATGTAAACATCTACTGTAACTGTGCTTGTTTTTTCTAGTCTAATCACTGATGGAAACCTGAGGTTATGAGTACTAGAGAAACTAGGGCTGTGTGCTATTTACAGCTCTTAAATATTTTATAAATGTTTTATGCACTGAACCGAACACATTTCTGTCTGATTTAAACAGCTTTTTCTGAATCCAGTCACTGACTCCTGCTCTTTATTTCCTATAGGTGCCTCAGTCAAACGGGCTGCCAATGCATCCTATATTAGGGTAAGTAGTATTCAGTGAATCATTTGTCCTGTTGGTACATATTGATCGGATTTTCATTTTTGTGTGTGACAAATAAATACACAGCAGCTGGAATAACTGAATATTTTGTGTCTTTAGGGGAGGGAATCCATTTACTACGGTAAAACTTCGACCCACAGTCACCAATGACAGATCCGCCCCCCTCATCTGATCCGAGTTTGGCCTTAATGCATTCACAATGCAGATAACAATGAACTGGGCTCCCTTAAACATGCATTTCTACAGGGATGGGATTGGACCGAGAGAGAGAGAGACTTCCCCTGAAGATTTTGTGTTTCTTATGCACACATGCACCATATACTGTTGAACCACTTTATTTATGTTTATTGCTTTTAGTACTTGGCCTAAGAGAGACTGAGGTGATCCAGGTACATTTGGTCGTAAGTAGTTGCTGACTTCCAGTTGGGAGTATCGTCCTGTAAATAACACAAGAGTGGCCGTGATCTTAAACGTAATAATAATGATGATGTCCTCGTATAGTTCCAAAACCATATGATGGTGGCCATGGTTGTTCACTTTTAATGTATGGCATTGAGCAGCCATTTTGCTAGATATCTCTGAAAGTTTGAGGGCGAGTAAATAATGATGAGATTTCAACATGTGCACGACTTGACGGGAATCTGTGCTCATGTAGACAATTCCTGATGATAGTGATGTGAACTGAAGTACTGAATATTAACCTGGACTTTTAACTCTTGAGCTTGATTATAAATGGGCTTGGTTTGACCTGATGGACTCTCTAGAAAGTATTATGAAGTTTATAGATTGGAGACAGTAGGATGAAAAAGCACATGCATGTTTACTAGAGTTAGCTGGCTAACTCGGTCAGCTGGCCCATTGAAATAAAAGCTCTTTTATTTGAGTCTTTTAGCTAAAACTGTCTTTAACAAGTGATCACATTCTTTTAGAAAAAAAATATTTTTAAAAAACTTGCTTTTATCACCTTAGTCTTAAACTCAATCATGATTGTTGGTTAATATACAGTACTTTATTTATCTTAATGCTTATGGGAAACTCTTATTTTGGTTTTGATTGTAGCAATGCACCTTGATGTTGACACTGGCCTGAGATCTCAATCACTGCTGTATGAAAATAAAAATATTTTATTTCTAAATGTGTTCTTGTTTAAAAAAAAATATCTGTCATAACAGAGAACAAATTATTTACACCATTTAAAGTTATACTAAAATAATATAATATAAGTATTTCTGTCAACAAGTGGTCAATATTTAGACACCCCTACATGAGCTTATCTTCCTGTACTTCTGCTGATCAAGTTTAACATGTACAGTAACCTCATTTTTTTTTTTAAGTAACAGAGGCTTTAGTTTTAAGTAAATTTCCAGCGATGCAGTTCCTGTTTATGACGCACTTTATATGGTTTAACTGATTTCACATCATGTGACCCTGCCTGTGAAACCAATAAGACATTTTTTTTTTCAATTTACTGTTATCTACATAAAATCATCCTACATAATGTAAAGATCATTCTATGTAAATCTAACCTTAATATCTTTAACCCATTACCTAGTAATCTATTCATTTATGACAAGAGTTTGCCTCAAAACATTTATATCATATATTATATATTTATATCACAAACATTGCTCTGCTGGTTACTTTAAGACACTTGACAGGTCAGGTGTGCATACATGGAAAAGTAATGCATACCCATTGAACATTTCTCAACCAATCAGAATAAAGCATTCAACAGCCCTTGGTATCAATTTTTTAACTCTTTCCCCGCCATTGACAGGTTATCTCATCAATTAACCCTCAAGAGATCCTTAAAAAAAACTAACGTAAGTGTTTCTTACGTAAGGCCCAAAAATGTCACCTTTTCAAAAACTGCTCTAAAGATATCATACATCTTTTTTTTTTCATTTTAAACAATTCAATCTGGTAGTTATAAGGGTTTTCAATGGGCATTTTTTGTTCCTAGGATCACATTTGTCAGTTTTTGCGTAGCTTAGCCATTTTAAGTTCATTTAAAAAACTGAAATTTAAATTCTAAAAATTAAAATCAAAAATTATTAACCTTTGGCATTTGATATATTTGTATGTTTATATATTTTTAGAAGAAAATGTTCCTGGAAGGCATTTTGTGAAAATCACAAAAAAATGCTGGCGGGGAATGAGTTAATTATTTCATGCGGCGTCATTTAAGACAATGGAGCTTTATTAAGGCTCCATGTTCGGCCTTCGTCCTAATGGTTGAGAACTGTTGACTAACTAAAGCTTTGTTTTCATTTTAAACGATTCAATCTGGTAGTTATAAGGGTTTCCAATGAGGCCTTTTTTGTCCCTGGGATCACATTTGTCAGTTTTTGCGTAGCTTAGCCATTTTAAGCTAATTTAAAAAACTGAAACCTAAATTCTAAAATGTATCAAAAATGATTAACATCTGGCAATTTTGGCCAATATTCAATCATCACAGTCAAGATGGTTTAAAAAAACAAATTGGCACAAAATGTCTCTAGGATCTCTTAGGGTTAAGAGAAAACATTTGCATTAAAAAATAGTGTTCCTGATGAATTTTTATGTTAATACAGTGACCCAATTTCGGAAAAAACTGAACTTGTTTTACATTCCATGTATGTTTTGATAATTATTCTGAATTTGATCTCTAACAAAATTCCTACACAAAAATGCAATTATTTCAGCTTTTTGCTAAAAAATATTTTTAAAGAAAAATACCCATATTTAAGAGTTTATACGCAGAGAAAAAATAGATAGGATGAAACGTTTTTTTCCTGTTTTGTTTGTTTAAAAGCAGAGGGTCTGTTCTTTCATTTGATATATTTGTATGTTTATATATTTTTAGAAGAAAAACGTTCCTGGAAGGCATTTTGTGAAAATCACACAAAAAAATGTTGTCTGGGAATGAGTTAATTATTTCATGCAGCGTCATTTAAGACAATGGAGCTTTATTAAGGCTCCCTGTTGGGCCTTGGTCCTAATGGTTGAGAACTGTTGACTAACTATAGCTTAGTGAAAGCTTTAAAGGAGCGGTGAATCAAGGAATTAATTTTAACTTGAGCTTTTGTTATATATAAGGTCATCATACTTGAAAGAACTTCAGAACTAAAAAGATCCTTGTTACTGAAATATCAATATTATTGACACCATGCCCAGAAAACACCAGGCTCTGGAATGTGCCAAGTTATGAAATAGTAGTCGATTTTTAAACTTCGGCTCCACGTAACATCTACTTCGGAAGCCCCACCCACTGGTTCGCGCAAACTGGATATTGTCCAAGCCATAGATATGTATAAAGGCTAGATGTGTTACGGCGGAGTCTCTAACGTCATCACCTGGCGGCCATCTTACCTCAGGCAGCTCGCTCACTCGTAGCATTGAGCTCCAATGGTACAGGCACTTCCAAATGACCACAACTTGCCCAATTCTCCACCGATTTTCAAACGGTTTGGTTTCTTACAAATGTTATTAACGTGGCTATAATTCTGGGTGCTTTAACATGTTTCATGAAAATTATTCATTAAGTAGGCAGTGTCATAGGTACATCTCTGACGTTTATAACAAACCAAACCGTTGGAAAATCGGTAGAAAATTAAGCAAGTTATGGTCATCCAAAAGTACACGCAACATTAAAACACAATGCTATGGTAAGATGGCCGCCAAATGCGGACGTTCCACTCAATTGGCCAGCAGCGCGGGCGAGACATCTAGCCTTTATAGTTAAAAGACTGCAAAATATTGTTGTGGAAGAACACAGTCGTAGTCAAACGCATTGTCATTTATGTGGATCATGTCTTGTGAATAGCACAGCTTGCGGCTCAAACATATACAGGTTGACATTTTTCCACATCGGAAGTTTTCAAAACAATTCCCCACGTGATGATGCAGGATTGAAAGCTAGATCACTACAAAAAACGTATCCAATTATAGCAGTGGGCATTTACTTCCAAGTCTTCAATGCGGCCCGACGATCAAAACAGAGCGTTTCTCCAGCCAAACTTAAAACCAGGATACAAAGTAGCTGTTACTTATTGTTTTTAAATGTAAAAACCATGTAGACGTCAGACGACAGTATAAAACAATAAAAACTACAGATTCACTGCACTTTTAACACTACCAGTAAACCATCAGGAAGTGTAAGGAGCATCTATAAACTTATTTTTAGCTCAGCTTTGGTTCAAAGAGACACACCCAACCTGTTGGTTTGTATTTTAACCTATGCTGAGTTGTTTTAACCCATTGCTGGCTCAAATATAAACATTTTCTGGGTTAATTTAACCCAACAGCTGGGTTCGTCCCTTTTAACTTTCTTTCATTGCTCCGTAGTCCAGTCCTGATGCTTACAAGCCCATTGTAGATTGGGCAGAGGTCATCGTGGGCACTTTGATGGGTCTTCATCTATGCATCCTCCATACACAGCAAAATAGACATTTTAAAAGGGCTTTGGGTGTCCATGACCCTGACTTGTCCATCCACCATGCGCTACTTTTAGTAGGTAGGTACTAGCCAATGTATACCGGGAAGTCACAATAAAAGGAAGTGTACTACAATTAACAATGAGACAAAAGACAACACTTGTAGGATTTACTTACAATCTTATAATGTATAAAAGTTAGAGGCGATTATAACAGCATGCACATACAGTATGACTGAACATACATCACAAATAACATGATGGTAAAGACACGCTCAAGACTGATTGTCAATCACTGGAAGAAAAACGATTTCATTGTCAAGAGTCAAAAGTAACAGCGTGTCTTGGGTGACATATATTTTACGTGCCAACTATCCTGGTTATTGCAGGTCCGTTTTCAACCTGACGGAGTAAAACAACTGCACAACTTTCAGAAGACCTGGACATTGATAATCAGTGCAGTACAAGGAAAACATGGCCCCCATATAACAGACCTCATCAAGAAAAATCCAAGATATACAAAAATATCGCTGTGTGTACCGAAATAAATCACAAAGATAAATAGTCGAGAAGATAAATGTGACGCATTTTGACAGATGATTGAAGAGCACGTTACAGTCAGCGAGTCCACGCTCGTTCAGTTTATGGTTTCTTTGCCATCATAAAGGCACTAGTGAATAAATGACAAAAGTTTATATAAAACAACAAAAATCAGCAAATAGTGCTTGCGAGGCATGTCAAAATTAAAAATATGAATAACTTCCATCTTGGCTACTTATGCGATCTTTCGATTATCATAGTACTGTATGTAAGCGACATTTGGCATTATTGATGTGCAGTGATTACAAATGACTTAAAACTGGACTAAAACAAAAAACGACAGGGTTTTGGTCCCTCTAGCCAAACGTGGCTCCACAGTTTGGACATCTTCTCTGACGCAGGGCCAGGCAGAAGAGAATTCCCAGAGGAAAGAAGAATATGGCACACATGATTCCCAAACAGGTGAAATCATCCTCCAGCACACCGACCCTGCAGAAACAACAACATGGTCAACAGTCATACATCAGCAGAAGTTAATGTTTGTTTCAGACAGTTTTAATCTGGAAGTTGCCATTTAACTCTTTCCCCTCCCCGCCATTGACGAATTATCTCGTCAATTAAAAGAAAACATTTGCATGAATAACGTGTTCCTGATGAGGTTTTATGTTAATCTGTAATAAAGCAATTATCCACTAGATTACCCAATTTATAAAAAAAAGGTGAAGCAAAAAAATATTTACTAATTTTAAACTCTGTGTATGTTTTGATAATTGCTTGAATCTGATCTCTAACAAAATTCCATCACAAAAATGCTATTCTTTCAGCTTTTTGCAAAAAAGTGCATTTTTTTAAGAAAACTACCTATATTTAAGAGTTAAGCAGATAAAAAATATAGATATGATAAAAATTAGGGATGCACGATATATCGGCTGACATATCGTTATCAGCCGATAACTGCTTATTTTTAATATTATCGGTTATCGGACTGATAGCAAAATTAGACCAATAAATGAAAGCCGATAAATTCTGGATTATTTTGGTTTGTTGAACCACTTCACTTGCTCATTGCTGGCCATGTGGAGTTTTGATTGGTGCTTTCTGTGACATAGCACGAAGATGACACGTGTTGCGGGCTTAAGAAGAGTATGTTAGTCTAGCGCAAAGACAAGATGTCCGCGGTCTGCGAGTTTTTCATTTTGAAAATAATATGAATATTTATCGGCCTATAGATATCGGCCCCCAAATTTAAAGAGTTATCGGTTATCGGAATCAGCCAACATTTCCATATCGGTGCATCCCTAATAAAAATGTTTTTTCCCCATTTTGTTTGTTTGAGTCTCAAGGCAAGTCATGTTATAGTAACGAAAATTTTTATTAATTTATTCGTATTTGATGACACGATTTTCCCCTGTTTTTCGTGTCTCTGGAGACTAATGTGTTTTCGTCCTTCCCAGCACGAATTTCTATCAGTGGCTGTTCGTGTCTGTGGCACAACTTTTTTATTTTTTTCTCTCATCGTTCTTTCCTATTTTTAAATCATTGCTGCTTGGGGTTAGGGTTAGATTTGGGGTTTGCGTTAGGATGTAATTTTATGCATTGGTTTTTACATGTTTTTCGTCCACTTTTAAAACTCTTATCGCCTGGAGTTGGGGTTAGAGTATGGGTTTGGAAGTCGCAGAAAGTGATTCTAACCCAAACCCCAAGCGACAATGGTAAAAAAAAAGAAAACAGCGATGAGAAAACAAAATATAAAATGACACGATAAAGAAAGTCGTGCCACAGATACGAACAGCCATTGATAGAAAATCGTGCTGGGAAGGACGAAAAAGACATTCGTCTTCAGAGACACGAAAAACTGCGGAAATTCGTGTCATCAAACACGAATAAATTGAATCAAAATTTTCGTTACTTTAACACGACTTGCCTTGAGACTGAGTTGGTTTGTTTATTGTTGGTTTGAAAACAGAGGGTCTTTTCTTTCATTTTATATATTTGTATGTTTATATATTTTTAGAAGAACATTTTCCAAGAAGGAATTTTGTAAAACTTTTGTGAAAATAAAAAAAAATGCTGGGGGGGCACTTCTCCAAAAAAGGCTGGCAGGGAATGAGTACATTTACTCAGCTTTTTAAAAATTAACTAAAATATGTGTGACCCTGTCTGTGACGTCATCCAGGCTAAAGTATCAACGTAATTTTGAGATTAAAAGCTTGAAAGTTTAATTTCACTTTTTGATGATTATACTCAGTCGATATTAAAGATATCAAGGTTAGATTTTCACACAGATTGTTCTTTACATTATGTAAGATGGGTTTATATACAAGTTAATCACTTAAGATGGATTTACACAGATTGGGTCACATTTATTGATCAACTAAAACTGATACCATTTCTGAAAAAAATATTTTAATATTTAAAACTAAAAATTGGAAAACTAGATATTTTGAGGGAGATTTGACCCTGGCTTTTTTCTCAAGAGATGTGAACATTACACACTTGGTTATACCTTGAAATGAGACATTAAAAGGGAACAGTGTGTTGTTTTTAATGGAGATGTTTGCTGTAAGGGGTCATGCAACACTGGACTGAACTGATGAATGAGGCAAAGTTCAGAGTCATGACAGTCATGTGCTTTTCTGATGTCACCTCACTCACTAGCTGAGTTTCCATTACAGATTTGCGCAAAACTTAGGAGTTATTTTCTAAACATCATCAAAAGACTATTGCAAAATGACGGCATTTCATTAATCAATGATATGTGGCTGAAACGTAGTTCATCCACCGCACATTATTTTTAACCGAAGGGGACGTACAAACATTAATGGAAAGGAAAGCCCCTTATACTTAGGAGCGACAACTTATAGGTGTTTCTTGGAGGTAGTAGTACATTAATTTAAATTTTTTTACTTTTTCCATGTTTAAGTGCTATAATTGGATCCCCAGTCTTCTATCAACCTAGAAAATGTGAAAAAGATCAACGCAGTAACTTAGTTTTGGTAAACCATTCTTTGCAAGCATGTGAAAAAATAGGTCATTGAAATGTGGCTTCCCATGTGATGTCAGAAGGGAATAATACCACCCCTTAATCTGCACTATCCAACCACAGCACTGCCATTTATTGCAGAGAGAGAAAATAATTGACAGGAGAATTGAGTTTCAAATTCAACAAACCACTAATTTATGGCTATCAGTGTTTGCATTTCATCAGCGCATTTTTGCTCACCCCTACAAAGTGGCAATTTTAACATGCTATAATAAATTACATAGATATGTATAAAGGCTAGATGTGTTACGGCGACCATAACTTGCTCAATTTTCTACCAATTTTCAAACGGTTTGGTTTCTTACAAACGTTATTAACAAGGCTATAATTCTGGATCCTTTAACATGTTTCATGAATTTTTTTAGTATAAGTGGGTGATTCTCACGAAACCATTGAAACAGCACGGCACTAATGATTTTAGCTTTAAAATGTGTAATATAGTAACATTAAAAAGCATCAGAATTAACACAATACTGTATTCTACCTTGCACAATGTGTGATTTCAACATAAGAATTTATAATTGTAAATTTTATCTCATTTTCTGCTGAAATTCTCATTACCGCAATGTGTCCGGCTGTGTTTGAACATGCGTTATGTTGTCATTTAATCAAATTAACACAAAAATATTAAGAAAAAAAATAAATGGATGTTTTGCTAGACTACTTTAGATGACAGAAAAAATATTTACCGAATATTCATGTATAATAATAATGAAGAAAAATTAGGAAAATGATGTGTCCATGCCTGATGTTCTCATCCTCCGCAACACTTTTTGAGAACAGTTTAAGCACACATACAGAATTTTAATAAAGTTTGATTTTGAGTGACCAAGCACATGGACCAGTTACTTCAAGATGGCTACCAGGTAAGATCATTTTTTTACAGTTAATTTAAAATATTGTCTTGTCAGAATGCTTACACAACATTTTGATTATCATTACCGCAACAGATTCTTATTAAATGTTAATTTAATTAATAGAAGCATAATACTTTGATTTTAAATGCATGTGCAGAATCTCCAAATTATGTTCTTTCAGGTTTGTCATGTCATTTTGAAAATATGTCAGTGTTGATATTTTCTGACTGTTGCGGTAATGAGATTTTTTAGGACAAATTTTTTAAATTATGTTACAAAAAGTGTTAAATGATAAGTAAAAGTTTTTAAATTAATGTTCTCATTTACTCCAGACTTTGTTTTTCAATGTCTGGTGGGAAAAAAAGTTAATTTAAGCAATTTTTCATCCAAGTATGCAGTGTCATAGGTACATCTTTGATGTTTATAAGAAACCAAACTGTTTGAAAATCGGTAGAAAATTAAGCAAGTTATTGTCATTTAAAAGTACCTGCACCATTAAAACTCAATGCTACGAGTGAGCGAGCTGCCTGTGGTAAGATGGCCGCCAAATGCGGACGTTCCACTCAATTGGGCACCACCGCGGGCGTGACATCTAGCCTTTATACACATCTATGATAAATTATCCATAATGTATTTTAAGCTAAAACTTCGCACTCTGGGGACACCAAAGATTTATTTGACATCTTAAAAAATTTAAAGTGTTATCCAAACATCATTGTCAAGGAAAGCCTCCTATTCTTGGGAGCAGACACATATTGAGGTGTTTCTGGGAGGTTTTAGCACATACTGTTTCATCTTTAAATAATGATTATACGACTTATTTGCATCAGGTGACCTGAAAATGCGAATAAACTGATTCCATTGAAGTTCTGTGAAATTCACATTTTAAGAAATTCCTAAAAAATGCGAGCGTAAAAACTTGTTGCCGATATATGGGAGATTTAGCAAAATTGGCGTGTTTCCATTTTTAATTTGCGCACTTTTGGTTAATGGAAACGCAGCTACTGATCTCTCTCTCTCTCTGTCTCACAAAAGCAGGAACTGGTTGTAGATTAAAACATGGTCAACAACAAGCTGATCAAAGTCCAATTTAAGACCAAAAACACATTCGTCCTGTACGGTTTTAATATATAAAACTGTCTGTGTATATCATTTAAAACTTGATAACTTTAATAATAAGTGAAAAAAAACAAACACTGAACCAAACTTTAATGCTACGCATCATCACATTGTTAGATTATGAGACTTCAACCTGAATTTCTGGTTTTCTATATATTAAAGTAAATGAAACTGAAAGGTTTTGGTTTTGTCATCTAGTCAGTAATACGGCCTCCATTTGTGACAAATTATTACCGAAACTAATGCAAAACAATGCCTTAAAGAAGACTTGCAGAAGTAAAGTTAGCAGCAGTTGTGCCTCAGTCAGTCATGTGCTTACAGGAAAACACCAAATGCAAGGCGGATATAGACACCACTGAGGTCACTATATGAATTCTCTAGAAACTGTTTCTGCTTTATTCATTTCCCTTCACACACACACACACAAACCCATATTATGTAACATTACACTGCCACATATTATTATTATTGGCATATTTGTCTTATATAATAAATAAATACTGACCGTATGATGCCATTTTTAAGCTGATGACATCACTGTGACAAACCTGATCATGACTTGTAGGTGTTATCATAATGATTTGTTAGAAAGAAACTTGAGTCTCACCTGCATGCCGGACATCCGCCCACCACCACCACAGACGGTTGGACGATGGTGTAGGTGCTGGTGTAGGCTGGCTGAGCTGCTACTCCAGCAGGGTGACCAGGCATTGCGGGATAACCCTGTGATGATGCTGGAAAACCTGGAAGACACAACACACACCTATTTATCACTCCTCTTTTCGCACTCGCTCGCTTCAGGTGCCAGTCACGGACGGTATGATGAGCAAAAGTGTGATTTTAAGAGCTTTCACAGCTGTAAATTGATGTGCAAGCGAACATCTGGAAGGATTTAAAGGGATAGTTCACCTAAAAATTTATTTATTCACTCCCATGTTGTATACGTTTCTTTGTTCTGATGAACACGAAGGAAGATATTTTGAGGAATGTTTGTAAACAACCCATTTGTGAGCCCCATTCACTTCCATAGTGGGGAAAAAGAATACTATGGAAGTGTATGGGGCTCACGAACGGTTTGATTACGAGTAAATGATGACAGAATTATTATTTTGGGGTGAACTATCCATTTAAGTTGTGGTCCAGGCTAAAACATTTGCTAATATAAACTCTATAAACTCAAGGTTCCCGAAAGTTTACGTCACGTATAATCACGGCGTGCACGTGACTATACCCTTTGTTAAACATATGACGTACGGGGTTTATACGGTGTTGATGTATTGTATGCGATCTAATGTATTGACTTACAAAAAAATAAGTTTAGGAAGATACACAATTAAATTACAATTCATAAAATTGTCATAAAACTAATTTACTTGATTTTAAGCGGTTCTTGTTTTTTTAAGAATCAAATATGTAAGTTATCTTTCAATAGATGGTTTTATGTTATTAAAATATTTTGATGATGTCATTGAATATTTATACATTTATATATGTATACACGATGGTACTTGCACCGTAAAAAGACCATCAGTGAAACTTTACAGTGACAAAAAAACTTACAGTGATTTATTACATAACATCACCTGTAACGTTACATTAAAAGATACCACTGTAAGTGAGTTACTGGTGGTTATTAACAGGTTAAATAAACTATCTGTGTTTGTCTTGCCTTGATAGGGCGGCGGAGCTGGTGGAGGCTGAAAGCCCGCCGCGGGTGGAGCGGCCGCGGGGATCGCGCCGTACTCATACGTTCCCGGGACCGCGTTATACGCTGGAGGTCTGTCCTGAAGAAGAGGTTTGTTATCCATGTCCGATCTCAGGCGTCCTGATCACTTCACCAAACTGACATTAAATCCTCGTCGGCACCGTTTACGCGAACAGAGTTTAGACACAAACCAAAACAAAGATGAGATGAAAGTTCTGCGCTCTCTCCATGCGACAACTTCAGCTCGCGCTCAAAGCGACAACAAGAGTTATTTACCCGATTAAAGATGCGCCGCCGCCATCTCTTCCTGATTTCTCTCGTTTATAAGAGAGAAATCTGCATTAGTTAGCGAATGAAACTCTTTATGAAACTCAAAACGACGTTTTTCCTGCTGGTAGCTGCACTATCACGAGACTCGCGTCGTCACGTGATTGAGTGGGACGCACCTGCGGGGCCGAGGGGGCGGGGCGACCTCTTAAAGAAACAGGTGCTCATTTAATATTTACATACAATGCAGTCTGGAGTTTTGGTGATGTTGTATGATAGCTTCATGGGCATAGTGCAGAGGTTCGCAAACTGGCGGCTGGGGAATCCCAATTTAATGACATTTTATAAAATACATTAATTTATCATAGATTCTGTGTAAATAAATCTCAGCAAAATAAGGCTAATAACCAAGAGCACTACATTGTATAATCATTGTATAATTTTATATATTTAGTTTAATTCAAATGTTAAGTTTTGGATTGTTTTATGTAAAATAAAAATGAGGGGGGCCATGTAGGGATGCACCTTACACAACCACTGTGCTAGTGTACTCTTACACATGGGTCTTCAACTGGGGAATATTACTGGGGGTCCTCCAAATATTGTTTGAATTGATTTTTTTTTAAGAAATACATTTTTTGGCTTTTTTGCAATTATAGGCTACAAAATAAATCATTAAAATGTATTCAGTTAATCATAAATGTTATGTACAGTATGTAAACAGTATGTGACTATGAAAAAAAGACTTAATTCAGTGCATGTACAAAAGATTATTGAGCTGCACGAAGTAGAAAGTGACTTTAAGGAAAGTGTTAAAACCATAAAAATCTATTTCCACAATCAGGGCAATAATGAAGATATTTTGGAGATTATGCAAATCTGCCTGAAGAAAAGAGAGGACCACCATTTGAAGGACTTGGAGAAATTCTGTATGGAGGAATAATCAAAGATCACTTGCCATGAATTCTTCAACTTCATGAGACATTATAATACAAGCCTCAGAGCTGTTATCCTTGAAAATGGAGGTAACAAATAGGATCAAATGAAAGGGGGGGGGCAGTGTTGGGGAAAGTTACTTTTAAAAGTAATGCATTATAATATAAAAATACTCCCCAAACACTAATTGCATTACTTAATTACTTAATTTTCATGCAAAGTATACTTACGTTACTTTTAAATTACTTTTTGAGTTACGTTTTCTTACTTGGCTGAGGCTTGACCTCTTTCAGGCCTTGCAGGTGTTTTTTTATGACGTTCAGAAACTGCATATTTCCATCGCAAAAATGCTGGTGACCACCAGCATATACCAGCATAATTCCCATGCTGGTTTGATGCTGTCTTTTCAGCAGGGCGGGTGGACTTAATATACTTGAGTAAACACAAAAATTTAATTGTATTAAATTACCTAAAAGTTAAACACATGGTTTAAAGTGTTTTAAAGTCGATACACATAGGACATTAGGACTTGGCCCAAAAGTTGAGTAAAATTAAAAATTTCTCTTAGTTTGTCAAGTTAAACTTTTAAGTTTTTCAATCTGAGATTACACACAGTGCAGTTCACAATATGTTATCAGCTTTTTCTCAAAAGCATTCATTGTATCCTCCAGGGCACGCCATCAAAGGCTTAGACCTGCCCTTACAGCAAGCAACAAAAATACATGACTTGATTTACATAGATACAACATTCCCATGGCACTGTATTTATAATTTAATCATGAACATAAGCCACTAATGAATGAATGCCATTGGGCCAATGAGAAATTACAAAAGGCGAGAGAGTCCAATGTCTTCATTTACATTTTATTTACATTTATGCTTGCAGATGCTTTAATCCAAAGTGACTTACAGTGCATTCAATCTAAACATTGTTATCATTACGTGTTCACTGGTAATCAAATCCCAGGCTACCTGCTCACAAAGTAGTTTTATTTTTCACAACCTCCATTCAGCTTGTCTCTGATGTGCAGCGGTTAGTGTGATTTATTGTTAAAGGTGACATAGAAAGATTGAAAGGGGTATTTATCCTTGTTCTGTGATGTGACATGTAGATAAAAATGTTTTTGTTTGGGTCTGTAATGCCTTAGAAGCTTCCGAAAAAACTCTCTCAAATAGCTCTATTAGGGTGGGGGATTTTAAACAAGTGGTTTTGCACCTATTTGGCTCCCCCTACTGGCTTAACTTGCAATCTCATTACTGATTGGTTGTTTATTACACTGGATTTGTTTTTCCTACTATGGAACTCAATGGATACAATCAGCTGTGTGCTTACCATCATTTATCAAAATATCTTATTTTGTGTTTATCAGAAAAAAGAAATTTATAGAGATTTAGGCCAAGTTTAATTGGTGCAGATGTTTTGCATCAATACTGTAACTGTACCAAATCAATACAAGTTATTTTTGACTGTAGGCTACTCTGAGATTTACGGGAGTGCAAGCCGCCACCTACTGGTGTAGCGATGTAACATCAGTCTGCAGACACACAAGGGTCACTGAACGAGACGCATTTTAAATCATTTTTGTTAACATGCAAATTATTCAAGTGACCGAAATTATTTGGCATTCATCACTAATCCTTAAATGTTCAGAAGCACATCTGGTTTACTACAGCACATGATGCTATTATTGTTATTTTAATTTACTTTCCAGACGGTTGGGGGGTATTAAATATAGCACTAACAATAAATGTCACCCAGCGGCCTCATAGTGTAGCATGCAGGGCATCTGATTGCCATAACATGTAAATTTTGTACCTGAATCGCATCACGTTAACTGTTTCTAAATCCGAAGGCTGCAACCTTTTTTTTTAATTGAATAACAAAACATACAACAACCAAATACAAAATAATAACAACACAACAATAATACAAATAATGAAAACTATTTACACAGGGGTATTGCAATAAAGAAAAAATAAAAAAACGTTTCAAAATTTACAAAACAGATACAAAGGTCCTTAAAAACCGAAGGCTGCAACCTCTGGAGGTCGCCTTTCTTTTACTGTCTATGGAGGTCGCATGCCGGCT
Source organism: Misgurnus anguillicaudatus (assembly GCF_027580225.2). Classification (NCBI taxonomy): domain Eukaryota; kingdom Metazoa; phylum Chordata; class Actinopteri; order Cypriniformes; family Cobitidae; genus Misgurnus; species Misgurnus anguillicaudatus. The sequence goes on from NC_073355.2 coordinate 5,925,653, forward strand.
GCATACGTCATCAAGCCTGGTTTAAGTTAACTGAGCATTCGCAAGTCATAAGCGCATGACAACAATTTTCGATTAACTAAGAATAATAGTCAACTGTATAATTGTTAATATTCTAAAAAAAAGACAATCTTGAATCCATAATTCAACATGGATGTGACGGTTACAATTACTAACATGTATAGCTTTATTATAGATTTATAGCCTACTGAGTTGCCAGGTGATATACAATAATAATTATTAAGTGTGAATAATTTATATCAGCGATAATATATAACATTGCTTACATGCATGAATAAAAAACATTCATAATGGCATTTTTTGCATCTGATAAAATACTGTAAATTATTCTTTTAAGACGTATTAGCATGAAGTAACTAGTTAATCATAAAACGTATTACTCGTGTATCCCCCTTAAGTTTCAATAATTTAAGGCGTAATGAATAATAAATCACGTAAACTAAGATTTCTGGCCGACGGAAAAACATACGAGAGCACAGAGTTTGTCCAATCAGAAGCTTGGATCACTGCACTTCCGTGAGCACTGACCAATCAGAGCGCAAATACCCTGAACTTCCTGCTTTGAGTCTCCGAGTCCTGCGACGCTGACTGAATATGTTGACAATAATAATAAACGCGTGAGTGATGTTTATAATGTACGGAATATATGAAGACTACAAACACAAGACAGTATAGACGGTGAGTTTTTATTACACGTGATTTACGTGCAGCACATTTGAGCAGAATCTGTGTTGGAATTTATCATAGTTATTTTTTATTTAATTTACATGACACAAATAATTGCGTACAAATAATTTGCAATATTTATTTTATGTTTATTGATTACTTTCAGTTGAAATGAATTGGCGAATAATGCAACAGCAATAAAAAGTCTAACGTTATTGAGACTGGTGCAGGTGGACGATGGTGTCCAATTACATTAAACCGTTTCATCTTCCACTTTACAAAACAGCTGTTTAAAATGCTTTTGAGTGATAACATATCATTAAAGGTTACAGCGAATTTAAATTATTAGCAAACTTAATTTAATCGTGAATTGTAAATATTTATCTATATTTATTTCCTATATATTGCATTACTATGTACTGAATAAGTATATACAATGTATAGTGCATGTAATTATATTGTTGCTAATAACATTAAAGACGCTGTGTTATATTTAATAGGGCCCATGATGGCCGTGTCTCTGCTATGGGCAGTGGATGTGTACGGCCGCGTGTTCAGTGTGTCTGCCGCCAGAGGGCGCTGGACACGCGCTGCGGATCTGCTGCTCGAGCTGAAGCGCGTGACGGCCTCTCAGCAGTGCTGCTGGGGTGTTGGATGCGATCATCTGCTTTATCTCAATGTCTGTCCCACTGATGTACCTATACGCCACCAGGAAGAGACCTATGAAAACCAGGTGTGTTTTAAATGTCTTTATTGTGGACTTTATTAGCGTAATCTGGGGGCCATGAGATGGTGACAGGGAGGCCCCAGTTTTATGACATTTTATATAATACATTAATTTATCATGAATTCTGTGTAATTAAACCTAAAAAAAAGAAGGCTACTAACAACAGCACCACTTTGCATAATTTAATATGTTTTGTCTAATTAAAATGTTACGTTTTAGAACAAATTTGTCATACATTGTCTTTGGGGGGCCCCGAGCTGAAAAAGTTTGAGAACAACTGGCATATGCATTAGTGAAAAATTAATTGCAAAGTAAATTATTTAGTTAATAACACATCAATAAATAAAACTAAAATTACAGGTAATATTTAATATTAAATTAAATGAAGTAAATAACAATAGTGCAAAATCAATTCACAAAGCAGTGCAGAGAAAAACAGCAACTAAATAAACTTATTTAAAGTCCCCATAAAAAATTAAGTTTTTTTTGGGGGGGGGGGGTAGTATAAATATGTTAACCTTAAAGGGGACATTTCACAAGACTTTTTAAGATGACAAATAAATCTTTGGTGGGTACATATGTGAAGATTTAGCTCAAAATACCATATTGATAATTTATTATAGCATGTTAAAATTGCCAATTTGCAGGTGTAAGCACAAATTTGTGTTTTGGGGTGTGTCCTTTATTATGCAAATGAGCTGATGAAATGCAAACAATAATCGCCATAATGGTGGTTTGTTGAAATTGAAAGTCATTTGTGCGATCATTTATTTACAATATGACATAATTTTTCAATCTTCAGCTTATTGTCAGATTCCAGGCTGTGAGGTAAACTAGATGCTGTTGACTATTTAAAAAAGGGGAGGAGCTACCCAATATGCCCCACCCTAAATTTCTGTTTTAGTGGAAATGACATCAATGGATCGAGCAAAGCTATGCATTTAACTTAAGGAATAAATAAAAAAGTAAACTATATAGAGGCGGTTTCCCAGACAGGGTTTAGATTAGTCCAGGACTAGGCCTTAATTTTAATTAGGACACTTAGGTAGTTTTTACAAACAAACATTACAAAAAACTATACTGGTGTGTGCATCTCGAGACAAAACAATTGTACTAATATATGTTATGATATGTCAGTGCAAGATGTTTTTAAATTAAAGCAGCTCAAACGTGGATTCTGGACGGCAAGGGCAGTGACCGTAACATCCAGTGTATTTTACACACATCTATAAAGATTTCTTTAGGCTCCGAAAACATTTATGAAAAAAAAAACAAAGAATTGCATTCTCAACTACGGTACTTGCATCATCAGAACAGATCCCAAAAAATTCAAGAACAAAATAGAAAGAAAGTAATTGACATCTCTCAGTCTGGAAAAGGTTATAAAGCCATTTCTACAGCTTTGGGACTTCAGCGAACCACAGTGAGAGCCATTATCTGCAAATGGCGAAAACAGTGGAGAAACTTCCCAATAGTGGCCGGCCGACTAAAAGTACCCCAAGAGCGCAGCGACGCCTCATCCAAGAGACCCCACAACAACATCCAAAGAACTGCAGGCCTCACTTGCTTCAGTTAAGGTCAATGTTCATGACTTCACCATAAGAAATAGACTGGGAAAAATGTTCCCAAGAGTTCCAAGACGAAAACCGCTGCTGAGCAAAAAGAACATAAAGGCTCGTCTCAGTTTTGCCCATACTGTAAAAAAAGATGGACGACGCCCGTTCCCTCTCTTTCATTGGTGAAAGTGAAGCCGCCAGTGTCCGGATACGGCGCTGACATCTCGGGTCTTGAGTCTGCACAGTAGCGATTTCGGGACCAGTCCTGCGCAGTAGTGAGCAGGAAGTAAAGCCGCGAAATCAAGGCTCCACCCTCGCTCTCACAGAATGCGCATATTACAGCTGTCAATCATGATGTGACACCACCGTTTTTATAGCATTAAATAACTAACTAAAAACAAACTTTTTTTAACTCTTTCGCCGCCATTGATGAGATATCTCGTCAATCAAGAGAAAACACTTCCCCGCCAATGACAAGTATTTCCGTCTTTCCGCAATACCGCTATTATCCACCAGGTGGCGCCCTTCTGCAACTTTTTAAACCCGGAAGTAATGCCCTATGGCAAGCAGCTGCATGTTTGTGTCTGTTTTAAAGATCGCTCTGAATGGGAACTCTATGAGAAGTCCATCACAAAAATGGAATTATCTCTGCTTTTTGCTCAAAATGCGATGTTTTTGCAGAAACCTACTCGTATTCAAAAGCTGATTACAAAAGAACCACTGAAGGTAGGATGAAACGTTTTTTTTTTTTTTTTTGAAAGCAGATGGTCTGTTCTTTTATTTGGAATATTGTATGTTTATATATTTGAAGAAGAACATTTTCTGGAAGGAATTAAACTTTTGTGAAAATCATGAAAAACGCTGGCGCTGGCTGGCAACTTTTAAAAAAAATGCTGGCGGTGAAAGAGTTAAAAACAAACACTTGAATTTACATCAGCGTGATAAAAACGACAGAAAAAGACAGAAACCAGTTTATTGGAAAAAAAGATAATTGAAGTGTAATTAAATTGTTTAGTTGGTCTCAAGTCCCATTGAATAACATAGGGAGGCGGGGTTTATGACCTATACTGGGACCAGTCACTTGGGGGGTGATCGAGACGTTTTGGATTCACTTTTCAGGGCTTGAGCGGCACGCTTGGTTTTACCAGAAAACATCTTGACGATCCCCAAGACTTTTGGTAAAATACTCTGTTGACTGATGAGACAAAAGTTAAACTTTTTGGAGGTGTGTGTCCTATGTCTGGCGTAAAAGTAACATAGCATTTCAGAAAAAGAACATAATACCAACAGTAAAATATGGTGGTGGTCGTGTGATGGTCTGGGGCTGTTTGGCTGCTTCAGGACCTGGAAGACTTGCTGTTATAAATGGAACCATGAATTCTGCTGTCTACCAAAAAATCCTAAAGGACAGTGCCCGGCCATCTGTTCGTGACCTCAAGATGAAGCGAACTTGGGTTCTGCAGCAGGACAATGATCCAAAACAACAAAACGAAAGTCTTTGGAGTGGCCTAGTCAAAGTCCCTACAGCGCTGTAACTTATGGCGCTTTTCCGTTGCATAGTACCCCACTGGTTAGTTTAGTTTGGGTCGGGTCAGCTCGACTCACTTTGGCATGGTTAGCATTTCCATTGAGTTTAGTAACACTTCGCAGTGGGAGGGATTATAGGCGTGTCGTTATATTTGCGCTGCCTGCTGTGACATCATACAAGTGAGAGCGTCGTTGTATATTCCCATACAGTTATTTATTTCTCAGTCCGCCATAAAATTAAAATTGACCACCATAAATAGATGTTTGCACATCGCGTTTATCACTACCTCTGTCTCACATACAGTTTCTGTACAAACACCCGCGGCGTCAGGCGACGGCGCTCCACGGAGCTTCATTTAGGTTGCATTTAAGCATATATAATCCTGACGTGCTCGTCGCAAATGTTCCGCCACAAATTGCAAGTCTGGAAAAAAACTGTTATGATGTCCCTGTTTCTCAACATGTGGATGTTTTTATTGCTAAATGGGAGTTTGGGAACTTATAGCAGAGCAGATAACAACATGTTTTTCTCGAGACAGCGCAAGCTAGCATTGAGGTAAAGCTAATCTTTTACATTATAGTGATGATGCTGATGACGCTTCTCTCAGACCAATCAGTGATCTACAGTGTTTTCGAGTCACGTTTGGTATCAGCTCGGGTCGCTTGGAACCCCAACCGAGGTGGTGGTACAAAAAAAAGTATCGGGTACTACGTACTGCACCCAATGGAAAAGCTCCCAAAAGTAAGCTGACCCGACCCAAACTAAACCAAACCAAACCGTGGGGTACTATGCAATGGAAAAGCGCCATTAGTTTTCCCAATCCTGGTCCTTGAGGCCCCCCTCCCAGAAAGTTTTAGATGTCTCCTTATTTAAAACACATGATTCAACTTATCAGCCTCCTTCCAAAATGATAAACATGTCTCCCTAACAAGCTGATGAGTTAAATCAGGTGTGTTAAATAAGGAGACATCTAAAACTTTCTGGGAGGGGGGCCTCGAGGACCAGGATTGGGAAACACCGCTAACAGACTCATTACAAGTTATAACAACACTTGATTGCAGTTGTTGCTGCTAAGGGTGGCCCAACCAGTTATAAGGGGTGTAGGGAGCAAGCACTTTTTGACACAGGGCCATGTAGTTTTGGATTTTGTTTTCCTTTAATAAAAAAAACTTTATTTAAAAACTGCATGTTGTGTTCACTTGTGTTATCTTTGACTGATATTCAAATTTGTTTGGTGATCTGAAATGTTATATGCCAAAAAAGTAATCTGGAGGGGGCCAACACTTTTTCACACCGCTGTACTAAATACAACAAGATATTAATGTAAAGTATGATGACAGACACAAGGACATTGCAGATCTCATATTGCTTTGTGTCCTGTTGAGCATCTTTTTGTCTCTATCCGTTATACAGAGATGGAACCCAGTTGACGGTTTCACAGACACACTTCTACCGACAGACCGCTGGTCGTGGACAGATGAGTCCGGCTTGAATCAACAGCCTCTTCACAGCTTTGTGTTGCCTTCGGCTAACTGGGAGTGGGAGGGCGATTGGTACGTGGATGATGAAAGCTGTGGAAGAGAATCCTCAGAGACGGGGGTGAGTGGCCGAATTCAGCCCGTCCCAAACTTAAACCATCCTCTAATTTTATCTTATATTTAAACTTAATTCATCTCAAACTTAACCCTTATCAGACTTGCAAATGCAAAAATGATCGTTAAACTCAACTCATATCAAAAGGACTTGTGTAATGTTAGTTTAAGTTTGGTTAATTTAGGGTTGGGAGTATGCAGTGGATTTTCCTGCCACCTTTACTAAAGAAAAGAAGTGGAACTCGTGCGTCCGTCGCCGGCGATGGCTTCGCTATAGGAGATATAAAGAACTGGGATCGTGGACCAAGGTAGTACTTGACTAAACACCGCCCAGCTTGTTGATTTCTAAACAATATGGAAAATCAAATTATGTATATGTTTAATAGTTATGTAAAACAACCAAGGAGTTTTCTTTAAGCATGTGATTTAGTGTTTGATCTTTTTGGGTTTTTTGCAGGTGCCTGTGGACAAAGCCAGACCTCCTCCAGAGCCATTCACTGATATTAGCTGTGGAGGATGGGACATGAGTGACAGTCCTGAGAAGCACATTTACCTGTGGGCGGTGTCCCAGCAAGGAAAGGTATAGTAAGACATTTCTTCATCCGAATCTGTTGATAATGGTGTTTCAGACATCTGTGATAGATAGGCTCCAAATACAGGGTGCCTCCCAATTCAGGGGCTGGATACAAAAGGGGCCTTCAAATACGGCCTTCAAAGGACGCAGCCCCTGATTTGGGATGCACCCAAAGGTGCAGTATAGATTTCTCACCACTAGAGATCAGCGTTCTCTTATGTGTTCCACTCCTGCTGCCTTGTATTTATCACTTGCTCACAGGAGTGCGTGTGCCCATCCTAGAGGTTAATTTAAACGCTTGCCGAATGTTTTTGTGATGTATGTTATGTATTGAGAAACTGTTAATGACAGCACACGACATGCGTCTGTCTTCACAGGTTTGGTTCCGTACGGGGATCAGGCAGCAGAACCCAGAGGGAACCAGCTGGGAGTCTGTCCACGTGCCTAGAGAGGTGACTCAGGTTAGCGCAGGGCCAAAAGACCTGCTGTGGGCCGTGCTCTGGGACGGACAACTGCTGGTCAGAACAGGCATCAGCAGAGACTGCCCGAAAGGTCTGACGCTAAGATTTATTGCTGGACTTTAAATTCACACATACTGTAGGCATACAGTACATGTTTGGGATGACTTGTTATTTATGGTGAAATCATCACGGTCACGGCAATGTCATACAGTGGCCACAGAAATAATTTCACATTTAAGCATGTGATATGATCTTCTCAGATCTAACTTCAGTTTTTTTAGACTTGAGATGGTCTGAACTATGAATGAGAGGTTTTAATATTCTCAGGGTCGTCTTGGGAGGTGGTGGAGTCTCCGAATCAGAAAGGAGTCGCTCATGTCGCAGTTGGTCTCAGTGTGGTTTGGGCCACAACTAAGGACAACAAAGTATGATGATATTTTAATGATACTTTATATTTAAATTATAGATATTGTGCACTTATATTATGTGTAAGTATGTTTTTTCATGTATGATAGGTTGGGTTCAGGAGGGGGGTGAATTCTCACAATCCCACTGGCTCAGGCTGGATTAGTATTGGTGGAGAGATGGTGATGCTAAGTGTTGGGCCCAATGACCAAGTAAGATTAAACACTGCAGTATGGAATACTCCTATTTACTGTCATTATTATTTCACAAATGGTGCAGAATAAGATACACACCAAAGGGTTTCAAATCCATAATAACTCTAAATATGAACAATGGTGAGGCTTGGCTCATGAAACACCAATAACCTAGTGATAAACTAGTTTAGTGCATTCACACCATGCTTGGTGATATCATATCTCACCTCTTAATTTTGCAATAATCATTTTCTCTTCTGTGGACAACTCTAGCGGACCTAGTACTTGCCCTTGGGGAACACCTATCAGATGTAGGCGGGGAAAGACGCAGATCTGATAACACTTGCGTTCTCACATGTAACTTTGGGGATTAACCATCATTAGATCCTCAGATCCACAGACCAATATATTCGACTGGCACGACAGGCCAACTGTATTCACTGTCTATGTTTATATGCATAAATACCCACCATCCAATCACCTTCTCCAGCTTACACCTGCCCCTCCCATCGCATAGTCAGTACGGGCATGTACTGTAAGGTCTGACGGAGTCGAATTACCATGGGTGTTGACTTTTAGAGTCTCAGTGTGGAGTTTGCAAGCGATGCAGACTTTTTTCTCTCTTCTTTCTCTCTCTCTCTGCAATTCGACCCGGAGACTGCCTGCCTCTTCCTGTCGCCCACTGCCTACCCCAGCCATATATATACACCTCCAATCCTCTCTCTCACACACAGCCATATGGGAATATATCTAATTTGAGTTTGGCTTGTGCCCTATCATTCCATCCCTCACATTTTAGTACTGACCGCCTGGGCTGCTTGCATGTGTGTTAAACTCGGCTTTTATCAACTTTCTCAATCTTTCTCAATTCTCTTCCTCAAAATTACGAAGGAACACAAATGTAACTTTGGGAATGTTGGAAGGAAATAAAATTAAAAATAAATCTGCATTTTTGACTGAAAATGTTAGCAAATAAAAAAATTATGTAAAATGCATTATTTTGAGGTCATGATGTCACTGCTTGTCATGAATATTCCCAAGCAACTAATTATCCACATACTTATGCAAGTGGTACAATGGCAAGAAAAAGTGAACCCCCAGGACTGTTTTCTACAGTGATGTGTCATAAAATGTGATCTGATCCTCATCTAGGACACAGCAATAGACAAACACAGTGTGTATAAGTTGACAACACACAAATAATTCTAGTTTCCTGTGTCTTTTTGAAAAAACCCATTAAACATTCCCATCTGCACCATATGTCTGAGCACTGTCTATAACTACACCATCGGCTCTGACATGTTTATGCATCGTTAAAAACCATTTTAAAAATAAGTTGGCAATGAAATTGAAATGCAAGTTATTCACAGCCCTGAAAAAAATCTGACTTTGATGCTATTTTAAACCACAATAAATCTTGCCATTATGCTTGAGATCTTTATCTGATTATAGAAAATAAAACATTAGATTTTTAACAATAAAGGCTTAATTTAAATGAATAAATAAATAAATAAATAAACATATGCATTATAGATTTGATGGTGTTGTTATAATGCAGGTATGGGGGGTTGGCAGCGATGACCGGATGGTGTATTTTCGTCATGGCGTGACGGCCACAGAGGTCATTGGCAGGTCGTGGGTCACCGTCTCTGCCCAGCTGGACTGCAGTGGAACCACAAATCATTCCAGGTTGTTGAAACAAATTTGCATTATGTTTTTTTCCACCACAACATCATATGCGTCCAGTAGATGGCGTCCTGGCTCTGAAAACCTCTCTGTTTCACATCACCCTCAGTGTCTGCACACCAACCGATGCTGCTGTCTTCAGTAGTGAAGTCACGACTCCTTCCCAGGGTTCTGTTCTGGGTTGTGATGACACGGACATTTCAAAGCCACGCCTCCCAAAGATCACGAGCGACAGCTTTATCTCCTCGCTGGTGTCTGATTGTCCTGCTGCCCAAACCAATGTACCTGAGGGTAATCAAGTGATGAGTGAAGGGCCCGATTCTTCTATCATGACCCCGACACTTCCGTGCAGCCAATCAGATGGCGGCGATACACCGTGGAGTAATGTCGAGTTGGAAGAGATGAAAGGCTCGGCTCCCAGCATTGCCCGGAGCTCTGTAGCCACGTATGCCTTAGAGCTGGAGCAGAGGACGGTGGAGGAAGTGCCGCCCTGGTCCTGTGTCGCCGGTGGAGGATGTGAAATAGACTTCAGCTTACCTGTCCGCTGGCTGAACACCACAGGTGCAGCACTGTTCAAGTTTAATTTATACGTCTGCATCGACTGTACGCTGTAGCCTGACATGCACTTCTCCAAAAGTGTAACAACTAGTCAATTCTACGCAATCGCTGTGATTGGTCCTCTAGTGCCATAACTGGGTCCCCAGTGCTTCTATAAACCTAGAAAATGTGAAAAAGATCAACCCAGTAACTTAGTTTTGGAAAACCATTTTCTGCAAGCATGTGAAAAAAGAGCTCATTGAAATCTGGCTCCCCTTGTGATGTCAGAAGGGGAACTTAGTATAATAATACCGCCCCTTAATCTGCACTATTCAAACACGGCACTGCCATTTAGTGCAGAGATGGAGAAAAAAATTGACAGCACAATTGAGTTTCAATTTCAACAAACCACCATTATGGCGATCAGTGTTTGCATTTCATCCGCTCATTTGCATTTAAAGTACACACCCAAAAACGACACATTTTTGCTCACTCCTACAAAGTGGCAATTTAAACATACTATAATAAATTATCTGTGGGGTATTTTGAGCTAAATCTTCACATAAATACACTGGGGACACCAAAGATTTATTTGACATCTTTAAAAAAAAGTCTTAATTCGTAATGTATTAATCACAGGGACAGTGCTGTTTCTTGAGAATGATGTTTTTTTTAGGTAAAGTAGTGATAGAGATATTTGTTTCTTCGTCATCTTTTTCTCTCTGTTTCTCAGATGCAAGACCGATCTCTCCATCCATCAGCCCTGCTCTCAATACTACAAACACACAAACACAGACTGAGAAAACTCAACATGAAAAAGGCTCGACCATAGAGAAGGTAGGCAGTGGCTATTTACACTAAGTAAAAATAGTCTGATACATTAACACTGTGACAATATCAGCTTTTTTTAGCGATATGCTATGTACAGTAGGTAAAAATAAGTTTTACTTAATAAATAAAATTGATAATTAGGGCTAGGGATGCACCGATATGGAAATTTTGCCGATACCGATAACTCTTTAAATTTGGGGGCGATAACCGATATCTATAGGCCGATAAATATTCATATTATTTTCACAATGAAAAACTTGCAGACCGTGGACATCTTGTCTCTGCGCTAGACTAGCATACTCTTCTTAAGCCCGCAACACGTGTCATCTTCATGCTATGTCACAGAAAGCACCACTCAAAACTCCACATGACATGGCCAGCAATGAGCAAGTGAAGTGGTTCAACAAACCAAAATAATCCATCATTTATCGGCTTTCATTTATCGGCCTAATTTTGCTATCAGACCGATAACCGATAATATTAAAAATAAGCAGTTATCGGCCGATAACGATATGTCGGCCGATATATCGTGCATCCCTAATCAGGGCTCAACGCAAATCATTTTTATACTAACCCAGTCGGACCAGTGGTTTAGGTTTTCACTTGCCCTGCAAAAAGTTTCACTTGCTTCACCAAAATTTTTTTATTGAAAATAAATGTCTTTTCTACATCATATATGATAGGAAAAAGGAGAAGAGCGAGGTCGGCAATAAGTCGATTCAAACCAGCGATATCGCATCAAAAGCCATTTCCACAAATCATACGCTGTTCTGCCTGCACCACTGAAGCATCTTTTTTCAGTCTTAGTTGTCCAATCAGACACTCAGTGGAGCTAGTGTAAATAGCCTTTGCCAACAAGTGACGCTATTAAATGTGCTGTGTGTAACAAATGATATTTTTTTAGTGTATCTTACAGCAGAAGTTTTATTAAAATTAGTTATTCAGTTAGTCGTTTCGGGCAGTATCAGTCATACTTCACACCCGGTGCTGTGTAATAGGACACACTTCACGATTTAAAAGTAGATTGTATGTTTAGTTTTTTTACCTATGACCTGTTTTATGTCCAGAAGTATGGGTATGTTTTTATACTTATATTTAATGTAAAGATGCTGAAAATGTGTACATGGAGGTAAGTGGGCAGTAGATACAGTACTATGATGTCGTGTCATGACGTGTGTGTGTGTGTGTATTTCAGTGTGTACGTGTAACGAGAGGTTGTATGTATTGGTGGAGGGATTGGTTTCCTTATCAATGGGAAGATGTCAGTGTGATGCTGGAGCAGGTGAGAGGTGACGGAGCTCAGACAGATCACATCCTTTATCTCTACTACACTGAAAACCAGCAGAAAAAGGTAATACATACACAGACTGAAAACATACATTTACCTCAGATGAGCTCACATTATAGCACTGGATTTCCCAAACTATAAGGGGTTGGTTCGTGAGATGATGAAAAGCAATTCATGAATTACCACTAAATCATAAAATGGAAAAAATGATTTTGTTGAAAATCTAAATAAAACACTTGCTAACAACAACATCTGGATCATTACACAACACAGTACAACACATTCAATATATCAGAAAACTGAGAACTTATGCAAAATGGACAGATATGTTGTATGTACTGTACCAACAGAAGATAATTGTCAGATGAAGGTCCAATAATAATAATGAGGTACAGGTACTAATAACAATAACTATGTTAAATACTACTGATAAAAACTTAAAAGGGGCCATAAAAAGACTTTTTTTTTAAAATGTCAAATAAATCTTTGGTGTCCCCAGATAAATCTGTAAAGTTTTAGCTCAAAATATCATATAGATAATTTATTATAGCATGTTTAAATTGCCACTTTGTAGGTATAAGCAAAAATGTGCCGTTTTGCGTGTGTCCTTTAAAATGCAAATTAGCTTATCTCTGAACTAAATGACAGTGGTGTTGCTGGATAGTGCAGATTAAGAGGTGGTTTTATTATAATAAGATCCCTTCCAAGGAAATAATTTAGGTCAAAGAGGTTTAGCTGACAAAAAAGTTTGAAAACCCCTGGTATAACAAACACAGATTTCTATGTGACTTTTTTGAGAGCTTTTAATATATATGTATATGTATATATATATATGTATATATATATATATGTATATATATATATGTATATATATATATGTATATATATATATATGTATATATATATATATGTATATATATATATATGTATATATGTATATATATATATATATATATATATATATATATATATATATATATATATATATATATATATATATATATATATATATATATATATATATATATATACACGTATATACATATATACATATATACATATATACATACATACATACATACATACATATATACATATATACATACATACATACATACATACATACATACATACATACATACATACATACATACATACATATATACATATATACATACATACATACATACATACATACATATATATATACATGATATATATACATACATATATGATATATGACAAAGTGATATCACAACCTGTAAGAAACCTAACCTCCAAATCCAGTGTAAACGCAGTTTTGTGTAAACCTACCTCTGTCCATTGTCTTTATAGGCCTATATGCACGCATATTCTTTTATGAGTGTCATTCCCACCAATTAAAGAAATGTTTTGTTTATTTTAACTCATTCCACAGAATCCACACTAGCCTTTTTTTTAAGTTGCCCGCCAGCATTTTTTGTGATTTTCACAAAAGTTTCACAAAATGACTTTCAGGAAAATTTCCTTCTAAGAATATATAAACATATACAAATATATCAAATGAAAGAACAGACCCTCTGCTTTCAAACAAACAATAAACAAACAAACAAAATAGGAAAAACTGTTTCATCTTATCTATATGTTTTGCTTTGCTTGTATACTCTTAAATATGAGGGTTTTTTTTCAAAAATAAATATTTTTAGCAAAAAGCTAAAATAATAGCAGAGAAAGAATTTTGTTAAAGATCAGATTAAGAACGTTTCTCAAAACAAAAATTAATAAATAAATTTTTGCTTCAGTTTTTTTATAAATAGCTTTTTTCCATGCAAATTCATGTTTTCTCTTAATTGACGAGATAACTTGTCAATGTCGGGGAAAGAGTTAAAGGCTATAATTGTCTTTTTACTCAACTCCCCCAAGGGTTCAATAATTCACCTTCTCATAGTCATGCTAACAGCTCACAATGAATTCAGTTTATTACACAGTTTGCTGAGGCAGTGTAACCTGCAGTCAGTTATTACCAACTAAATCAATAAAGAAGATCTTTTATATTTTGTGTTTCAGTATTTGCACGCTTCGATAAAGGAGGTGACTGCACTGGTGCCTGTGTTTAGAGACTCTCTGTACACTATGGCTGTGTACACACCAGAACGCACCCGACAGAGACGACCCATTTTACTGGCAACTCGCTCTCTACAGGACTTCAGTACTTGGGTAAAGTTATCCGAAAATAACGGCAATTTAACTTTTTTTAAATAATCTACAATGCTGATTTCTGGATGTGTTTAATCACTGCAGTTCTCTCTGCTGAACAAGTCGTGCTGTGAATTCAGAGGTCTTGAAGATCGTATATCTAAACAGGCCATGTGGGCTGTGACATCTAAAGGTGACATCATGGTCCATGAACCGTCACCGAGTCTGGAGGCCGCAGCGCAGTATTTACCATGCGATCACATGTAAGAACGTCATCATCATCATCATCTTACTTTACTTTAGCCTTGCTCCAAAATCTAGTGAGCTACCTTACTGTATACTGTCTGTTTTTTGTATAGTCTTTGTTTCAGAAGTGCACTTATCTATCTACAGCAGGTATTGTAGATGCGATTTCAGAGCAGAGCGAATCTGTTGCTCACCGTTGAGCTGATCTTTTAATATAAGATATCGTTCACTTTAATATATATTTAAGCTTGCATGTCCACTAAATTTTGGTTCACAGCTGTATATTTGGGCTTGTCATTGTAATGTTGTATTACGATTGTTACGTTGATCTGCTTGGCATGCATCGTGAGCGTCTGTGTTTCTGTGTTTGTGCTGTACGTGTGCGCCTGCTGTCGGGTTCAGGTTCTGGCGTCAGGTCCCGGGTCACCTGTTCTGTGTGGAGTCTAACAGTCTGGGTGTGGTGTGGGGCGTCGGTCACGATCACACCGCCTGGGTTTACACGGGGGGCTGCAAGGGAGACTCGACTCAGGGTAAAACTGTTGACAACTGCACCAACTAATTTGCATGCTTCAGCTAGTCCTGGTCCTGACAAGCCAGCATTTGAAATCTGTATACTTTCCAACAATCATGCTGTTTCTAATGATTACGTTCTCAAATTCCAGGAGACGAAAATGTTAAGCAGACAATAACTGACATCAGGAACGTCTACATCTATGAGAACCAGCGCTGGAATCCCATGACAGGATACACGGATAAGTAAGTGTCCATGAACTCCTTAATGACCTTTTAATGATGCTTCACAATCTTTTTGTCTCATCTTTCTTTCACAGGGGTCTTCCAACAGATCGCTACATGTGGAGTGATGCTTCAGGTCTCAGAGAGTGCACCAAAGAAAACACCAACCCTCCGTCACCACAGTGGACATGGGTGAAAGTTTTACCTTATAGCAAAATATTGATTCTCACTTCTCTTTCAAGGCCTCGGGAAGTCTTGTAGCAACATTAAGACAGAATTAATTTGATGTGAAACCACAGATGTGCAAGTATCTGTAGCTCAATTGGTAAAGCATTGCATTGGGTTCGATTGAAGAGGTGCATACTCTGATAAAATGCATGGATGAAATGAACAGTTTAATGCGCTTTGGACAAAAGTGTATCCCAGACAACAGACGACTGCAGATCCAGCCCGTACACACGCGTACATAAACTTTTAAACGATTGCCGAACACAGTACAAAATCAACAAAATGTCTCATTTATTTGCGATCCTGCATAATTTGTCATTTCATTGCAAAATAAGGGCAAAAAATAAAAAGATCTCATAAAAAATAAATGAAATGAACGAATATTCTGTCATCATGAAGTAGACAACTTGGTGATCAATTTTGGCACATGAGCAATCCCTCTCTCAAGCCAGCTCTACCTCAGAGTTAACTGCTTGATAAATCACACTAAGAACACCCAAACCATTATCCAACAGCAGCATTCATTTAAATCCGTACCCTACCCGACTCGTTTGACATAAAGGCCACATAAATGTACCCCTTTTTTACCTTTTATATTTTTTATATATAAACTTCTTGTATCCAGTATTATGCATTTTAAATATTGAAAACTCATATTTTCTATATTTTCTTTTTAATATTTTAAAAACAATTACAGTTTAACATTGAAAACATTGAAAAATGTTACAATTTCAACTATGAGCATTGCACATAAAAAGTGCAAGTGTAAACAATGCAGAGCTCTTAAACTTTTTTTATAACTGTTTACCTTATAACTGAATTTCATAAATTGTTACATTTCAAGTATTCACAATATATAGTCAGTCTTCTTTTAATGACTAAAATTGCACTTTATGTTTTCCTTCCCTACTGAAAAATCCAGCTAAAACCAGCATAAGCTGGTAGCTGGTTTAAGGTGGTTTATGCTGGTCCTCCCAGGCTGACAAAGCTGGTCATGCTGGTGCATGGGCCAGCTGGTATTCCAGCCTGACCAGCTAAGTCCAGCTAGACCAGCTTAAAATGTGACCAAAACACAGCTAGACCAGCTTGCTACACCAGCAAAACCAGCTTCCTACACCAGCAAAGCCAGCTAAAACCAAGCTGGAGACAAGCTCACCAGCTTATGCTGGTCTTAGCTGGATTTTTCAGTAGGGTTTTTTAATATTTCAAAGATATCTATAGATGGTTTGAGCAGTAACAACATAAACAAACAGCTTTCATGGAACAACTGTAACTTCTGGTAAACAGTGTTAAGAATCAATAACAACAAAGTTCTTTTGCCGTCTCCCCTCATCTTTACGAAACCAAAACATTTGTTATTTTTTACAAGGTATTTGTTACAGAGTTCAGTTTAGTCACTAGCCAGACCATTAAACAAACAGAAACCGAAAGTAAAGTTCCGACGCACGTGCGTCAGATGAAACTGTCTATAGGCTAAACCGCCTTTCCATTGTACAGTACATTCGTTCGGAGTTTGCCCTCTAGTGGCAGTCGTAATGAAATTTAATCGTAAATTCATGTCAACATGGGAGAGAAACTTATTCCAGCGCAAGAGCCTTCAATCGACGAATATATTTATACTTAATAAATGACTTAATCAATAAATTTTTTAAGGATTCAAGTGTTACTGATAAAGTTAAACAAAAATGAATTGTGAAAAACACAGTGTTTTGATTGTAACACACTGAATTACATCAGTTCCGGTCGGCATTTTACATGCGGTGTAGTCGCACAGTTAATTTTTTTTAATGCACCAAAAGCGCAAATTGGATATGAAACCTGTTTGAGGCACCTGCCGTCTTAAATAAATGCCAAAACCAGGTGAAGCAGTATCATAATGCATTACAATTTATTGTTTTGTAGTCCTTGTAAGTTGTTGGGAGACAAAAAAGTAATCTATCACCTCATCCCAACCACGTGCACATGCCACCTGTCAGTGCGCGAGGACCAAACTCCTTTCTCCTTTAAGCGTGGGTTTACACCAGACGGTTTGCGCGAGTAGATTGCATACAAGGTCAACGCAAAGACGCAATCAGACGCATTATGCTACGTACACACCAAACGCGGGGCATCCTGTTACTCGCTCTAGAACACTCGTTGGATTTACTTTGTGTCATGCAAATTTTTTCGCTCGAGTTAAAGCTGGGGCGAAGATGCGTTTAAGGTGAATAGCGCATGTTTTCGCAACAAATCGCGTCATTCGCATCGGCTCACGCAAGGACGCGTCTGGTCGTGTCTTTGCGTTGACTTTGTATGTGATCTACTCACGCAAATCGTTGAAATCGCATCTGGTGTGAACCCACAGTTATGGTCACATGCATGTCAACATGTCCATCGTTGAAAATGTATGTAAGCAAAGATGGGTATATAAGTAAACCAGTTTAGGGAAAATTTTGTTTTGGACGTGTGGCTATTGATCCTTGTAAAAAACTGAACGTTTTTTTTTAAAAGTGACAGCAACGTACCTACTGTTTGTATCAGTATCTTTACGCTGTATTTATTTGTCCTATTTTAATTTGTTTCTTATTTTTTTACTTACTGTTTACTGGATTATTTAATTACTTGAGAACTTGCTAATTATTTAATATGCAAGCATTTATGGTATTTTAATTAGAAAAATATTGCAACTTTTTTCGCACATTTATAGAAATTACTACCGCAAAATTTTAATCGCAAAATTCACAAAAAAAGTCGCAAAATCCTGGTGGGATTGATGAGGATCATAAAAATGTTGTATACATTTTCTTTTCTTTTGTGTCTTTAAAGGTCTTCTCGTTACCTTGTATTAAAAATCTAATATTATATAGTTACGTTATTGTACAGTGGGAAACTAGTCAGCTGTGTGTCGTCTCTATATTTGCAGATTTCTGATTGGACAGTAGACTACGGTGTGCCAGGAGGTTCAGACAAAGAAGGCTGGCAGTATGCTGCAGAGTTCACTTTGTATGTTGTCTCTCTTAATCATATTAAAGACACAGAAAGAGCCAAAGACCTCTGACCTTAACTAAGAGCTACATGTCTTTATCATACAGGACCTTTCACGGTTATAAGACAATGAAGGATTTCGTGCGCCGCAGACGATGGGTGAGGTCAGTTCAAATTCCACACCCCAATGCCGAGCATAGTAAAGCAGGAAGTGATGTAAAACAGCTGTGGTTTTCCGCAGGAAGTGTGAGATCAATCTTACTGGACCTTGGCAGAAGGTTCCACCCATCCGGCTGACGGATATCACCATCCTGCCGTGTCTGGCTCAGTGCGGTCTAGAGCAGGTTCCTCTGTGGGCCATCAGCGAGAAAGGAGACGTGCTGTGTCGCCTGGGAGTCACGGCCGACAACCCTGCCGTGAGCATTAAACTTACGTGCTACATTTCATGTAGAAAATGCGCATTGCATGTGGGATGTCCTCTAACCAAAACTGTGAAACCGCAGGGCAACTCATGGCTTCATGTGGGGACAGACCAGCCGTTTAAGTCCATTTGCATAGGAGGAGGTCACCAGGTGTGGGCTATTGCCAGGGACGGTGCCATCTTCTACCGGGGCTCTGTGTCTGCCCACAACCCAGCCGGTGAGACCACAGAATCCTAATGATGGAAAGTCTGACCATTTCAAGGCTGCTAGATTTGAAGTTCAAAAAAAGTTCAACCCAGTAACTTAGTTTTGGTAAACCATTCTCTGCAAGCATGTGAAAAAGCAGGTCATTGAAATTTGGCTCCCCTTGTGATGTCTTAATCTGCACTATCCAACCACAGCACTGCCATTTAGTGCAGAAAGAGGGAGAAAATAATTGACAGCACACTTGAGTTTAAATTTCATCAAACTGCCATCATTTCATCAGCTCATTTGCATTTTAAAGGACACACCCAAAAATGTGCACATTTTTGCTCACACCTACAAAGAAACAACTTTATCATGTTATAATAAATTATCTGTATGATATTATTTATCAATTGCTTAATGATTAGTATTTCTGTTCGCCTTTTATTGCAGGCGAGTGCTGGTACCACATCCCCTCTCCTCCTCGACAAACGCTCAAACAGGTGTCTGTGGGCCGCACCTCGGTTTGTGCTGTGGATGAAAACAGTAAGTTGGTTTTTGACTTGAACCATGTTCAGATAATTTACCATACTGTATAGTATATGTACTAAATGTATATTATGTGATGCAGTACCCTGATGACCAACAGTACTACATTTGCATACTACACAGAACACCATGATGCATCTCTATTGTTATTCCCAATATGACAATTAAACTACAAATAATATTTGTAAATATGCTTTTGACTCAGACTTTGATTGTAAATCCGGGTGTGTTTGTACAGGTAATCTGTGGTACAGACAGGGTTTGACACCCAGCTATCCTCAGGGCTCTGCATGGGAACTCATCTCCAGTAATGTGTGTAAAGTGTCTGTTGGACAACTGGATCAGGTCTGAAAGATTTTACATTAATGCACATTTTAGCCAAAAACAAACATCATAAATGTATGGACGTAAATGAAAGAACGTTGATTAATTTTCTATTACAGCATGGCTGTAAAGTAGTTTTAGTTTTTAAGCACATTAGTTTCATGTAGCTTTGCAACCCCTACTGAAAAGACCAGCTAAAACCAGCCTAAGCTACTTGGCTGATTTAGCTGGTCTCCCAGCGTGGTTTTAGCTGGTGTAGCAGGCTTGTTTTAGATGGGTTTTCGTACCCTTTTTAATTGGTTAAGCAGGTCTTAGTTGGTCAGGCTGGGTTTTTCACACTTTGCTTAACCCCGGGTTATCTTCACTCTAAACCCCGCTTTTAATCCTAGGTTACCCAGGTTATCGGAATCCGAAGGTTTCGCATTTCACACTGTTCATACTTAACCAGGGGTTAAAGGGACACTCCATTTTTTTTAGATGTGCTCATTTTCCGGCTCCTCTGGAGTTGAACGTTTGATTTTTGCCATTTTTGAATCCATTCGGGTGATTCTCACGAAACCATTGAAACACCACGGCACTAATGATTTTAGCTTTAAAATGTGTAATATAGTAACATTAAAAAGCATCAGAATTAACACAATACTGTGTTCTACCTTGCACAATGTGTGATTTCAACATAAGAATTTATAATTGTAAATTTTATCTCATTTTCTGCTGAAATTCTCATTACCGCAATGCTGCAAACGGCTGTGTTTGAACATGCGTTATGTTGTAATTTAATCAAATTAACACAAAAATATAAAGAAAAAAAATAAATGGATGTTTTGCTAGACTACTTTAGATGACAGAAAAAATATTTACTGAATATTCATGTATAATAATAATGAAGAAAAATTAGGAAAATGATGTGTCCATGCCTGATGGTCTCATCCTCCGCAACACTTTTTGAGAACAGTTTAAGCACACATACAGAATTTTAATAAAGTTTGATTTTGAGTGACCAAGCACATGGACCAGTTACTTCAAGATGGCTACCAGGTAAGATCATTTTTTTACAGTTAATTTGAAATATTGTCTTGTCAGAATGCTTACACGACATTATCATTACCGCAACAGATGCTTATTAAATGTTAATTTAATTAATAGAAGCATAATACTTTGATTTTAAATGCATGTGCAGAATCTCCAAATTATGTTCTTTCAGGTTTGTCATGTCATTTTGAAAATATGTCAGTGTTTGATGTTTTCTGACTGTTGCGGTAATGAGATTTTTTAGGACTAATTTTTTAAATTATGTTACAAAAAGTGTTAAATGATAAGTAAAAGTTTTTAAATTAATGTTCCCATTTACTCCAGACTTTGTTTTTCAATGTCTGGTGGGAAAAAAAGTACATTTAAGCAATTTTTACATTTTCATGCTTGACATTTTTAAAACCAAGTTTTCGTGAGAATCACCCATTCAGCTGATCTCCAGGTCTGGCGCTAGCACTTTTAGCATAGCTTAGCATAATCCATTGAATCTGATTAGACCATTAGCACCACGCTCAAAAATAACCAAAAATATTTTTTCTATTTAAAACTTGACTTTTCTGTAATTACATTGTGTACTAAGACCGACAGAAAATTAAAAGTTGTGATTTTCAAGGTGGATATGGTTAGGAACTATGCTCTCATTCTGGCGTAGTAACCAAGGACTTTGCTGCAGGAGGCGTAGTGATGTTGCGCACTGCCCGAGGGTGGTCCCCTTGGTAACTTGCAATAGCAGGGGACTATTTTCGGCTGCTGCGTGGTGTCATTGCGCCTGCTGCAGCCATGTTACAGCAGCAAAATCCTTGATTATTACGCCAGAATGAATTATTAGCTCCTAGCCAGATCTGCCTACAGAAGAGTCACGTTTTAAATAGGAAAAATATCAAAACTCTAGACCCGGACATCAGCTGAATGGATTCCAAAACGGTAAAAATGTACTGTTTAACTCTAGGGAATCTGGAAAATGAGCATGTTTTCAAAAAAAGTGGAGAGATAACCCTGAGTATTCATAATCTGACGTTTCACACAGTCTATTCCTAAACCTTCCTTTTCAGTAGGGATGTTTTTTAAGGAAATAATACAAAGGTACTAAATACTGTGGCAACTGTTTATAAAGCAAGATCATTTTTTCCTTGTTATTATTATTGTCCATTGTTCAGTGGTCTAACTGCAAATGAAACATTTAGAATGTAAATAAAGTAAAAAGCATAACACTTACATAATAAAGTGTTGGTTAATTAGTTAATGTAGGATGTAAGGTATAAATGATTTGATTTGTCCAGGTTTGGATCATCGCTGATAAAGTGCCAGGTTTTCCATCGGAGAGTTCAGGAACTGTGTGCCACAGACTGGGAGTGAAGCCCATGTACGCAAAAGGCCTGAGCTGGGACTTTGGCATCGGGGTGAGTCCTTCAATTTCCACTTGACCATCTTTAAAGTAACACTCAAGGAAGTCTATACTACCTGGACAAAACTACTCATTTTTCAATCAGGTCAATGGCATTTGCTCAGCAGGTGCACGTAACCCTGAAAGAGCCGTATTACAGTTTTTTTACAGACGCCAGGACACATTTCTCAATACTTAGGTCACTTTTGCAAAACTCTTTTCACATTCAAAATGCACTACAACTACCAAAACACTTTATTCAGGTCTCAAATCAACGCATTCTTCCAGAACACTAGCAAAGGTTGACAGCCGACAAACACACTTTGTCACCCACAAAACAATGACCTAAAAAACACTAACAACATGTAGCATTATACATGATCTCTGTTTATAATTCACCGCAATATATATTACTGGATGGAATCAAACATGATGCAGAATTCGTCAATATTTTATGTAGTTTATTTTTAGTAATTCCAAAGTAATTCCAGAATACAAGAATTTGTATACACACCATCCACTGATACAGATACAATAGTAATGCTAATCTACTATCTACTTTTTATAGCATTTGTTTTTAAGATTTAAAATATATTTCATTAAAATATTACTGTAGAAATGTAGCAAATTGCTGTCTTATTCAGTTTTGTATTATGTTATTGTTTTGAAAATAAGTTTAACAGTTTTGAAAACAGTATGTAAGCATTTGAAAATTGTCCTGTATGTATAAAGAGTTTTGTCAGTTGTTGTGTCTGAGTGAGAAAAGAATTCATGAAATTTGGGAGATGTAGTCATTGAATGCATTTTGTGCCAAAGCAAAGATAATTGATCCTCATTTTAGCCCACATAAACTTCTGTTGTGCTCACTGTGTGAAGAGTTTTGCAAAAGTGACCTAAGCATTGAGAAATGTGTCCTAGCGTCTGTAAAAAACTGACCTGGGCAGTTTAAGAAATATTTTTATTCAGTCACTGATCACTCTATTATAACTTTGCACTGGTCATGGCAAAACAAATCTATTGTACACACTAAAACACTCACTGGTAAAAAAAATCTACTATAAATATAAATTTTATTTATAAATTTAAATGCATAATACTATAGTTGTTACATCTACCAACAGAGGTGGACTGACAAAATTAAATTTTTTCTACATATTTTTAGATCTTTAAGGCCATTCACACCAAGAATGATAACTAACATTAGACAATCATGTTATGTTTATTTTCATGTGCTGTTGTTTCACATTAGACAATTTGGTCTAAACAATTTCATCTGTATGTTATAGTTATGCCATGGACTAGTAAGGTTTAGTGTGCTTTGTAAAGCTTATAATCTGGGGTGTCATGACTTTCTCTAATGCACTGATCCAGGGCGGATGGGAGCACCTGTCAGTGAGAGGAAACTCCACAGAGGCTCAGCGGGTGACTCCACGCAGTCCACATCCCAGCCGGACACAGAGTCAGGTGAACGGGAACATCATGAGCTGCTAGACAATCCTCCACCAGCCCATTTTCTCCATATCTGCCCACCCAGTGTCCTTTAACCACATGTGACTTGTTTATCTGTTGAATGCACACAACTTTGTTTGTATGATGTTTTTGAATCTGAATGCTGGACGTCTTTTGATTTCTTTGTTTAAATCTCCTTATTTTATTGATGTCATTTTATGTTTTGAGCAGGTCACATTTTTCTAGTGTGGTGTCATGTATTTCTGTTACTCATTCACTAATAATTGCGTATGTTTTCCTATTTATACCCACAATTGAACTTCTCACTAAATATTTCCACCTTAAGGGGCGGTCACGCTAGAGTTTCAGCATGCAGATATTTTGTAGACATTACTGCAAAAATGGAGTGCATGGAACAAAAAGTGCAGCGTGAAAGCCCCATTAAGAGTAAAAATTGGCAGAAAAGTTGTCGGAAGTTGACAGAATAAAACAAAATGTATAATTTTACTTAAACACATACTTGGTGAATATAGAAAAACCGAAAGGGGCCATTTAAATGGTCTCTTTATTTTTTCTGCATCATATATTATATTATTATAAGAAATTTTACTACAAAGATTTTTGTTGAATCAGGATTTGTTCGTGAAAACATTCATACGCACATTTCACGACATATTTGTGCAAACGGATGCTTAGTGAATAAGACCTAATGTTTGTGTTTTTTGGTTGATATAAATTTGTATTTGCAAACAATTTTACTTTCATTATTATTTATGTTATTGCATTTATTACATTAACCAACATTAAGTTACTGTGTTACATATTGACAAGATTTTAGACCTACAACAGTAGCCAAAAGTACAAAGTAGCTAACTGGTTACTGGCTATTATAACGTTAAACAATAACCCACATGCTCACCTAGGTGATATCAGTAAAATTTTGTGGTTTCAGAAATGTATTGTATTTAAATAAAAAAATTATGACCAGCGACTGATAAATCGTAGGCAGGAACGTTGGTCAAACAGATTTCATGATGCTGTGTGAACAACATGGACACAACGTCCCTACTGTGATCTCACCATGTTACGCTGTTTTGTTTTCAATAAAGATCTGTAGATAAGCACATACTTTGCTTGTTGAATTGAAATGATGATACAAAGAGACATAGAAGTTCATTTTCATTTAATAAACAGGGTAAGTAATTATAAACCATTCCTTCAATGACACCGAGCATGATCATCATCAATATGAAGTAAAAATATCACCATTTTTAAAATGTACAAATTATAAGGATGACCTGCATTTCCCCATTTCATTCATTTTTAATCGTTTTGTATATTTGAATAATTTCACACCCATGATATGTCTCATTTTTACGCTTTACAAATTGAATCCTCGCTCACCTACGCTTTACATCATTCCCAATTTACAGACGAAATTAAACATTTATATACACAATTCAACATTAAATTACACTTTAAAGATGTGCAAGATTAAGCAAAGTATACTGTCAAATAAAACCAAAGAATTTACAAAGTGAACTGAAATCGCGTGCTGGTAATACAGACAGTCAACTCGTCTAAAACATACAGCGTAATGTACTGAATTACAAGGGGATGTACAGTAGGTGTACCCGATTATTTCAGCGATAAACCCTAGAAATAAATAAATCTGCATTTTACACAATACGACAAAATCAATGTTCTTCATCATTGAATCAAGAAAATATTCAGTGGTATCAAAAGTTTATCTTGCAGATTATCTTGATTTGATTTCTATGTACATTCGTTTTTTAAATTTCTGCTATTGTCAAAAAAAATCTGAGTAGATGGATTGGCAAATATGAATGATTCACAAATGAAATTACCTTTGAGGTACACTAAATAATACAGAGCCCCCAAGGTGACATTGAAGTAAAAAAATCTAAAGTGAAACCACAATGTGCAGAATTTTTGCAAAAGTTTCAAGTACGCACGCAAAAGTTTCAAGTACACACGCAAAAGTTTCACGTGACCACGCGATAGTTTCACGTGCGCACGTGAAACTAAACTTTGTTTAATTTTTGCTCCATGTTCCCTTAGGGGCTCCGTAAAATAAAATAAAAAAATGAAAATTACAATTCATATCTTTGAAGTGATCATACTGGAGTTTTCCTGCTCCTTTGGATTCTGGAAATTTCTGCTAGCGTTCACATTTCAGTCTCTCTGTACAATCATCTGTGTTTTCATTATTAATCAACAAAAAGATTTATTGTTATGATGAAGGTTTAGCTGAAAATATGATTTCTGAATAATAATTATTAGGGCTGTCAAAAGATTAATCGTGATTAATCGCATACAAAATAAAAGTTAGTTTTTGCATAATATATTTGTGTGTATATATAAATACACACGCATATATGTATTTAAGAAACATTTACATGTAATGTACATCATAATAATTACACACAATACACACACAAATATATTATGCAAAAACAAACTTTTATTTTGTATGCGATTAATCGCAATTAATCTTGACAGCTTTAATAATAAAAATATATAAATAATCAAATGTTTGGGTCATATTTTATTTAAAAGTCAGCCATTATAATTTATGCAAGTATTAATTCATTTGTGATAATGAGAAATGACAGCAAAAAATCTTGATGGTCCTAAAAGACAGTATCATGCAAAGCATAATTTCTTCTTTATCTTGGCTGAAATATGACTCAAACATTTATTAACAGGTTTTGGGAGATTAATCTACCCGAGTTCAGAAGCTTTGCTAGTGGGAACACAGTTTACTTCATAAACACCCTGAAGTGCCGCCGTTAAGATTTACAGACTCCTACTGAATAAACTTGAACTGCTCATAATTTTAAGACTTATATTAGTGTTTCATGTCCTGATTCCTCAGCTGCCCATATTCGGACTTCTTTCAATAACAAAAAACACTGAACCTATGCGAGTTGTTCGGGTGAGTGTGATGCACTATTAAACACTGTACAAAAATATCTGTGCAGGAGAGGCATACTGATATGACTCTTGCTTCTATAACCATTCGAAACCATCACACCAGATTTCACGTTAAAAAAATTAAAATCCAGTGTAAAAGGCGAGTATCGTACAATTTGAATTGCACGAGCCTGTGAGCTCATTAGTGTTTAAGAGAGGGTCCACTGGTTGAACCATAGCTTAACAGCGAGGAGAAATGCATGAGCAAGAAAGTACACATACAGACGACAAAAGTGAGGCAGGACACTTAGGAAGCGTGTGAAATTGTCTGAAGCAAAGTTCCTCCAAAGTGCACAGATGAAAAACTTTTAGTGGAAATTTGGATCTCATCTGCAGAATACAGGAAGTGGTCACAGGGCGTTCAGAGGCATTGATGCCACAAGCTCTTCATTTCTCCAAATAAATACCAATTACCAAACAAAGCCTTCGAAGCATGTGTCTGTCAAATATCTTCAACATATAAATATGCATCTAAAACATTAATCTTTTTCTCCATCTTCACCGCTTCCTGAAAAAGAAAAAAGTGCAGAGAGACGTTCAAGTGTTATTGCTTGGTCTAAACTGTTGGCTTATATCTGGATCAGAGTGCTTGACTTCCCCCTTGCTCAATGTCAGAGTCTGTGAGGTGGGTAAGAGAGAAGCTAGCCATGCTGGCTGGGGAGATGGAGAAGCGGGAGTAGTTTGAAGGGCTGTTCCAACTCTGTTCAAGAGTGCGATTGGCAGGAGGTGGGGAGAAATACTTGGAAGCCGCAGAAGAGCTGGTAGTCCTATTGGAAGAATGGTCGCCTGTTGCCTTGGAAAGGAAATTGGGCTCTGGAGATGGGAAGTCATCATCCCACTCAAATGCACCACCTATCAAACAAATTTGAAAGGTTTGGCACAGGTTAGCAAACAACTGGGGCTGGGTGGTATATCGAGTTTTGATAATGTACAGGATTTTACGAGTTGATGTCTATATCTGTATGGTCTGATATGACCCTCATTCTTTGTAACAGAAGCTCTGCCAGAATCGCCCAGCTATACTAACCAAATTTCAACAACACAGAAAGAATTAAAACAGGAAAACAGGAAAGTTGGTAATCTCATAGTTACCTTCTTCATCTGTGGAGCTCTCAGAGTTAGCAAATCTATTAAGGTAGCTGGAAGAGGCCACTGGACTGCTGAATTCAGAGACTTGTCTACTGGGGTCAACGGTATGGTCGCCAAGTTCCTTCGTTGGAGTTTCCTGTTTAAATAAGTACAGGTCAAATGCAGTTTATGCTAATAGGCATAATCAAGATGAGTTTCTTAGTAAGGAAAACGTCAAACCTGGTCAAAAAGGTAGACAGTAACATCATCAAAGAAGGACACTCCACGTCTGTCACTTGCCTCTTCCATTGTTCGTTTAGCACTTTGGGGGGATTTGGATTTCAGCAGGCTTTTGAGGTTGAGAGAACTACTGTTGTCTGAAATAATAACAGGTATTGGGTGCACAACATCATCCTCACTACATTCCGAGCTGGAACTATGCAATCGGTAAGCACGCATGTCCTCATCTGATTCATCACTGTTTTCATCTTCTTCATCAGCATCCATTCCATCCTCTGGCCTGAACTCCAGTGAAGAGCCGTCAAGCTTTCCTAGATACCTCCCCTCCATATCCGACTCCTTCATCTTCACATCCCCAGCATACGTTCTTGTTAGTTTAGCATGAACCATGACATCTGTAGGGGGCGGCTGTGTTGAGGTAGAGGATGTCGTTTCATGTTGTGGGCCAGGAGTTTGGTCTGATGCCTGCTCAGAGGCATCCACAGACGCCTGTTTATTCTGGCTCCAGTCCTCCTCAGTGGTGAGAACCAACTCAGGAAGAGGAGTCCATCTGACCTGTGCATCACCATTAGCAGATGCCGGAGTTGGACCAGATTCAGGTGAAGTAACAGTCTCGGACACCAAAGGCTCCTCAATAACAGCTTGCATTGCTTCCCCTCCATCGGCTACTCGGTTGCTCTGAAGCCAAAATGATGCATCTACCAGACTGCTTCCATTGATGTCATCACTTTTCTTATCAAGCTCTTCATTGTCTGAAAAGTAAGCAGAGTCTCTGTAGTTTCCACTCAAAGGAACTTCACCAGGCTCTTGCTGGTGATCAACTCCATCACCATTTACCTGAACATCAGGTACGCTATCTACCTCAGACACAACGATTTCTGGAGGTACAAGTGCTGTAGGCTCCACAGCGAGACCTATTCCACTTTCTTCAGAGGACTCCCTCATGTCAGTTTGAGAGTTCCACTCTGGTGATTCCAGGTTTTCGGTTTCATACCCACTGTCAGCGGCTTTGTACGGTGGTTGAAGCTTATTCACGTGAGTTTCCGATGACTGTCCATGCACCACGTCCCCGTGCATGTCCAAAGAATCTAATGAATCAGGTGTTTCGGCAGAGTTCTCAATGGTTGGAAGAGTGGATAAGGTGCTATCTTCTAGTAGGCTGTCCTGACTTAATCGGTCAAGAGACGATTCTGACACCAACAGTGAGGGCGTGTCCTGAGTTGCATGGTTGTCCAATACAGTTTCATCTTGATCGATGGCTTCTGATGGTAGAGTATCCTTGGACATCTTGTCCAGCTCCATTATATCCCGCTTTGGGTCAGTACTTAGACCTTCAGTTAGGGAACCTTCACCACCGACATGGGAAGTAATAAAGCTAATCTCAGTTGACTCACTGACTCCAACATACTGGCCATTCTCCTTAGAGGCTCCAAAACATTCTTCAAGGCTGGGGAATTTGGCATCTATGAACAAAGTATCGATAGTGGCACTTTCAAGAGACCGATGACTATCGGATGGACTGTCAACAACGACCTCGACACTTTCAGAGGTAGACTCGGACGAAGAATAAGCCCCAGCTTTTGGAGAAAGCAAAGAGCCATTTGTATCTGGCAGCTGGTTGCTACGGGGTTCTCCTGGTATTAATAAATCAAAAGGCACCATTGATTCATTTCCTTTCAAAGGCGAGAGAAAATCTTCTAGGATTGGGTTGACCAAGTCCAAGAATTCATCCTTAAGCTGATCACAGTTCTCAGCAGATTTTAACGACTCACCTGTAAGGTTTACACTATCTGAGACATCAGTCTCAATGATGGGGCCAGGCAGAGATTTGTCCTTCATTAGGTTGTGATCTGTGAGGAACAAAAAGTTTTCGGCAAGACTCTCAGTGTTAAGAAGCTTCATCACATCTGCACTCTCTTGATCAGAGACCTCCAGATGACTAGCTTCTGGTCCAAACCCTAAAAGATTCTTCTGAAACGCATCACTCGCCTCTCTACTATTTGTTTCTACATCAGGATCCCTCTTCGGCACGTTCATCTCTGGGAGATCCATAAAAACTCCCCCAAATGGATGAGAATTGTCCAGTTTTGAATCAGCCTCACCAAAAATGTTTGCATGGTAAGGGCTTTCATGTTCACTTGAGGACCAAGTGTGGCTATCTTGAAGATAAGAGTCTTTTGAATCAATGCTCTGGTGGAAGAAATCTGCATCTGTGCTGGACTCATCGAGCCTGACATCCTGTAAGACCACGTACTCTTGCTGTTCTGATTCGTTGGAACCATCGGCACCTTGACTCTCCCCCATCCCAACTTTTCGCTCATCCAGCTCCTCCAACTTAATGAAATACTCATTTTCAGAGGATGCTTTATGTGCGTCAAACACCGGCAAGGTCCCTGGGACTCTGCTAACGTCGGCTTGAGCTTCCGTTTCAGGGAAGTGAGCCTGAATTTCTTGCCGTGGCACTGCAAAGAACATACTGTGATAATTCAGAGTAGTGTCCATGGCAGACCGACTGTGACTGTCATAATGGTCATGCTTGGCTGCCTCCCACACGTACTCGAAACTTAGGCCATGACTTGTTTCGGTGACCGTGAGCACCTCGTCTGGTTCTCTGCCATCGTCAAACTGCTCTAGGATGGGGTAAGAGGAGTGACTGATGGTGGCTTGACGGGTGGAGGGATTGGGTTTGAGAGAGCTCCAGCGCTGCTCAAAGTCATCTTCTACGTCTTTTTGGCCCTGCATACGGAGATAAGTAAGCAGGCGGTGGACCTCTTCAGCAGTGGCTCTCTTGTCTGGAGGCAGCCAGCAAAACTGCAGAACCTCATACCTGTAGACCAAAGCACATTGTTAATTGTAATGTTGATTAACTGATCTTGTTTCTACAAATGGCTGTTATTTTTAAAGGACTAACCATCTTTCTGAGTAGGGTAAGTCCAGCTGTGGCTTGAGAGGTTTGACTTGTCGATCTTTGAGCACATGATGGAGCACTTCTCTATCTGACAAGTGAGGATACGGCTGCTTTGCACCTTCAAACAGCTCCCACAGTGTCACTCCCAATGCCCAAACACAAATCTAAATGTTATGGACGTGTAAAAAATTAAAACCTCACAACATCAATTATTTCAACAATAACCAATACTTATTGTCGATATAGACAAATGAACATACGAGCGATGTGTGTATGAGCTGGATTGATGTATCAAACCCAATACTTATTTTAGATACCTACCAAACATTGCTGGGTTTAGTCTGTTCTGAAGTAATCAAGCCTCCATGTAGCTCACCAATCAGCTCGGGAGCAAGCCAGCGGAGAGCCACACATTGGTCATCTTCTGTGGTTATGTAATCCTCCTGTGACAAAAAAATATTAATTAACCAATTATAATTAATTTATGATTACAATAATATTTGTCCTATCCTATAGTATGTATTAATAATTCTCCCGTTTTTTTTTCATGTAAAGCTGCTGTATATGCAGTAAGTGAAGTCTTTATTCTTTGTCATTTCTGAAACCAAATTTAAGTAAGTGATGCCTTTAAATAAATATATTTTTTAAATTATAAGTCATATTTTTGTAAGCTTTACCTTGAAACTAGTCGATCCGATCCCATAGTCTCCTACTTTGACAGTCAGGTCAGTCGTGAGATAGCAGTTTCGCAAAGCCAAATCACTGTGAAAGAAAATGAAACAAATATTGGAAATGCATGCCTCTCAAAAAACAAAAAAAATTAATTGTTTAATCTCCTAAACTCAAACTGATAAACACTGTCCACATATAGACGGTTTCATCAGACGCATTCACGTTTCCACAGTTAACTGTCTGTTTATTTATCGGTCTGGCTAGTTCTACCTCTGGAAAAAATACCTTGTCGAAAATAAAAATGTTTCAGTTTCCTAAAGACGAGGGGAGACGGCGAGCATGGATCAATGCTGTGCGGATTTGGCAGCCAGACAAGAATTGAATGATCTATAAATTACATTGTTTACTTAAAGGGACATTCCACTTTTTTTGAAAATATGCAAATTTTTCAGCTCCACTAGAGTTAAACATTTGATTCCCACCGCTTCGGAATCCATTCAGCCGATCTCCGGGCCTGGCGCCAGCACCTCCAGCATAGCTCAGCACAATCCATTGAATCCGATTAGACCATTAGCATTAAGCTAAAAAATAACCAAAGAGTTTGGATATTTCTCCTATTTAAAACTTGACTCTTCTGTAGTTACATGATGGAAAGTATAGACGTATAGAATAGAACAGTTATAGAATAGATTAGTTAGAATAGTTTTGGACGGAAAATTAAAAGTTGTGACTTTCTAGGCAGATATGACTAGGACTATACTCTCAAACTGGCGTAATAATCAAGGACTTTGCTGATGTAACATGGCTGCAGTCCCCTGCTATTGAAAGTGTGAACCAAGGGACTATTTTCGGGCAGTGCTCAACACCACCACGCCTCCTGCAGCCATGCTACTGATCATTACGCCAGAATGAGAGTATAGTTCCTAGCCATACTGCCTAGAAAATTGCAGCTTTTAATTTTCTGTCGGTCTTAGTACACAATGTAACTACAGAAGAGTCAAGTTTTACATAGGAAAACTATCCAAACTCTTTGGTTATTTTTAGCATAATGCTAATGGTCTAATCAGATTCAATGGATTGTGCCAAGCTATGCTAAAAGTGCCAGCGCCATACCCGAAGATCGGCTAAATGGACCCCAAACTAGTAAAAATCAAATGTTTAACTCTAGGGGAGCTGGAAAATGATTATATTTTCAAAAAGTGGAATGTCCCTTTAAGAAATAATTGATTCAAAAATAATTCAATTAGATTTTTCCGCTATATGGTTACCACAAGCATTGCTCTGGTGGTTCTTTTAAGACATTTGACAGGTCAGTTGTGCGGTTTACAGATAAATAATCAACACCCATGAAACATTTCTCAACCATTTGTATAAAGCATTCAACAGCCCTGTGGTATAAAACTATATTAAGTATTTCTATAACTTGACGCATTTATTTTCATGCTTACACTATAACCCCCCAGATTGAAAGACAAGGCTTAAGGCTAGTCCTCACAGATCATAAGATATGCCAGTGTTAATGATGAGGGGTGTAATGATATTTTGCGATACACACTATAATACCTGTCCAATATTGATTGCAAGGCCGATATTATTCACAGCTATTTCATGTACTATGGCTATTGATAAGTCCTTATCGATCTAAAATCACTGTTAGTTTGAGTCGTTTATAACATGCATTGGAAAAAGCAACAGTCATCAAATATAATCATTATAAATATTTTTTATTATCATGAAAATGTTTAAAGAACAGCGATATAAATATGCTTATACATTTCCTGGAGCTGCCTGTTTAATGGTACTTCATCTGCGGCGCATATTGTGGTTTGCATGAGAGCGCCATCTGGCTTTTGGATGTAGTGACATTTCCCCATAATTCATTTGAAGCATAGCAAACAGAATTGGACAATGTTTTGTTACACCCCTACTATTGATTGTCTCAAAATACACACAAAGATAAATGACAAAATACTGCTGTATATGAGCATAAACAAAAAATAAAAGTCCTTACAAGCACCACATGCTTTTTTAAGTCTGGCTGGCACATCCGATTATCTACAAACTCTCAATAAAGATGTCATCACCTATATTCACGTCCATGTAATACAAATGCATGCTGACAGCATGGACACATCATTAATAGGTGATTGAGTGGCTGTTTTGTGGTTAAGTTGGGTCCGAAGGTTACAGACTAACAGTTGTGTGTGTGTAAAATCACTGATGCTGGAGCTTTTCCCAACCCTGTCATACAGCATCAGGATATTGTTCCCAGTGAGAAAGAAAATGCCCACTGGGGCAAGAAGTGAGATGACAGGACATATGGTGTCTCATTCAGACTGAGATTGTCTAACCAGTGTCTCTTTTACAGCCTCTCGCGGGACATTGCTGACACCGGAGCTGTTTGCACACAGAGCGCTGGCCTACTGTCATGCTCACTGAAACAGTCGAAAGATAAATGGACAGATATCTGAGACCCTGCACCCTGCCCCGGGCAAAAGAAGCAAATACAGTACTGTTGGCGGGTCACCGAGGAGTGGAGCTGAAGTTTTGGCCGTACATGGAAAATGAGTGCGTGGACGACAAAACGGAAACAGGAGCTACTGCTGTGTGCGGCAATTTTATACTTGAAATATATTATTTTAATATCTGTTTATTTATTTTTGACATACATCTTACAGTCCACAGAAAGACTGAATAGCTATTCGCATAAACTAAATCTGTGATACGTTTCCTTATTATATGTATGGGACAATATAAATTATGTAAATGTTATCATATTATTTTCATTCAAATAAATCACACTAATAATAAATTATATAAAGCTGTCACTGGGCAGAATCCCCTTTATTAAAAAGTACGCCTTTGCAACTAAAAAAATCATATTAGTACGTTTCTAAACGGTAAGGGGACCGCTTCAAAATGTACATTATATTTAGTTTTGTACACGCATACACATGCAAAAGTAAAACTGAACAACTTCCTCCGATCTCGCAGCTGTTTGGACTGTACACACATGTAAACTTGCTCATAACAAATGGCTTTGTGGGAGTGGCGAACAGTAAATCAACTTTCAAAGCAAAAATCCAAGAGCCAAATTATTTTCATGACGGGTCACAACAAGACGGAATCTCCATGCCTCCTTTGGAGTTGTAGCCCGGATAACCCCACCCACCAGCCCGCCCCGTACTCCAGGATCCTCTTACGCACAAACCGCAGAATCAACATATCCCGGCAGCGGAGGACAGCCAACACCCCGTAATCCAGGAGAGCGCTGCAATCGGACACCTTTCGGCATATTCTGAGTGCGCGGGAGGGTACGGGCGAGCTCAGCATGGCAAGACACCCTAGATAACCTAGCCTAGATCCATAAGACCGCAAGGGTAAGAATGAAAGTGCAACGTTGCCATTCTCAAATCCGTGGCCTTTTTTGGGAAAAAGAGAGCCGGTGCCAAACAGGAAAGCTTGCACGTGCAGGGCGCATATATAAATGACACGCGCCTGTTTATTTGCATGAAGGGTAGCCAATGTCAAACCCACACTAATGGCAAAGTCAAAACTGAAAGTGTCTGACCTGTGCAGGAAGTTGTGTTTGTGCATGTGAGTGACCCCAGCGGCGATCTCGCAGGCCATTTTCTGCAGCTGCAGGAGTTCACCGTTGCTGTACAGCCAATCATGACGAGACACGTAATTCTTCAGATCCCCCTGTAAAACAAAACACAAATGTACACGCAAATACATTTGGTGAAGCTTTTTAATACAAAAGAAACTGCATTTAGACTGAAATGCTATTACTGGTTGTGTCTACAATTTTTTCAGGACATGTATCAGGTATAAGGTATCAGTCAGAGACGGCCACAGAGGGGCAGTACTCTCTCTCTCTCTTTCTCTCTGAACAGATCCTTTACTGCCACCCGTGGACTCAACCAAATAAGGGAAAGGTTGTTTAGTAGAGACTACTATATGCTGTGTCACAGCAATTTAAAAATAAAAAAGCAGTGGTAAGGCAGGCCACACCGATCGCGCTGTGTTGGGTATCTGGGCTTAAAGACGAAAGCCAAGTTTAGGAGACGAGACGTGGCCCTGTGTGAGACGGGTCTCATTTAACTGCACAAAACAGAAAATGTGACAGAGAAGTCACTTGTAGTTTTTTCATTCAATGCATCAATTTATACAATTTATCTTAAACTCAACGTTTTAAAAATCACTCATAACATAAATTCAATCAAATTAAAACGCAAATTCAGCCTCCACGCGCAAGGGGGATATATATAAAAAAAGATGTACAATTTACTAGGATGAATCTTTCCACCATTTCAAGAGTCCTCCAACGACTCAATGGTTTTATATTCAAAAGTCTCAGAGGGTGTGCATGCTAGCCCTTAGAGGATCCTGATATCTCCTAGTGACAAAAAGCAAAGCATTCCCACTGGAACGCTGCTGGAGAAACAGGGTTACCTGCAGTAACATATTAAGTTTTGATAAAATCACACTTCCAATTAGGCAAAGCAGAAATTAAACGTGACTATGATGAAATAAGGAATTGTTCTTGCATTCATTACTACTACGCATTACCTTTCATATTGACTCCTTTAGCCCCTAGCAGTGAATCTGGACCACAAAACCAGTCATAGAGATTTATACATTATCTGAAAGCTAAATAAATAAGCTTTCCATTGATACCATTAGGACTGGACAATATTTGCCTGAGAAAGTCTGGAATCTGAGGGTGCAAAAAATCAAAACATTGGGAAAATCACCTTTAAAGTTGTCCAAATATAGTCCTTAACAACTGAATTCACTTATAAACAAAGTTTTGATAGATTTACGGTAGGAGATTTACAAAATACCTTCATGCTACATGACCAAGGGTTCCCATTCCAAATCAAATGTCAAATTCCCCAACTTTCACTGACTAATTTCCTTGACTTATGTATGTCTGAGATGCCGTGAGCCTGATAATGTAGTATACATCGTGAGTTTATATATTTTTTTTGCTTAAATGCATGAAAAAATTTATAAATGGCTGTTTATATTGTAGTCTCACTTGAAATCAGTGGAGGCTTGGACCCGGAAATAGCATAGGCCTACTTTACATCACAACTTAACAAGTGATGATAAACCTGATATTCCATGACTTGGACAAAAATATATATAAAATTCCCTGACTTTCAATGTCTGGAAAAGATCTTTAACTCTTTCCCCGCCAGCGTTTTTTTTTTAATGTTGCCAGCCAGCGTCAGCATTTTTTTTTTATGATTTTCACAAAAGTTTAATGGCTTCCAGAAAATGTTCTTCTTTAAATATATAAACATACAATAAATCAAATGAAAGAACAGACCCTCTGCTTTCAAACAAACAAACTAAAATACCAAATTTTGATTTGAAATAATTCCATTTTTGTGAAGGACATTTAATAAAGATCAGATTCAGAGCGATCCTCAAAACATACAAAGAGTTTGAACTGTTTGCCCTAATGCCGAGTTCAGACTGCACGATTTTAGCCCTGATTTTGACTCGCCGACAGGTTCTGAGAAATTGCAGACAAATGCCCGAAATCACCGGCAAATTATAAAAGACGCATTCTGAGAAAATCGACGACGAGTCGCCAAACCCCCGTGAGATATTTGGCATGCTAAATATCTGGACCTGTCGGCGATTCAAAATCATGCCGTGTGAAATGTGTTTTGACTGACAATAACATCGGCGATGACCTACAGCCAATGAGAGAGCAACATACATGGCAGCTGGAAGTTCGGGGAGGAGTCTCTCCAAACATTTCCCCTTCATAATCTTTATTTCTTCTTCTTTCTGCTGCAAATGAGCGCACATGCAATTTGTATGGTAAGCTTCTTGCAAGCTACCATTTTCAACAATAATTCCAGTCTCACGTGAGAACTCCGGTCTTGCACGCGTGACCTCGCGTTGCTTCTTTCGCGTCACCTTCTTGCGTGTGTTTGGTTGTGAGACATAGTTTGCGGACCAGGACAAAGTTATCAACGATTCTTCTTACGGTAAAGTCATGCAGTATGAAAACCCCTGTTGCCAATCCATCATGCAGTCTGAAACAGCAGCGACTTAACGCTTCCCCAGATAATCACGCAGTGTGAAACCACATGTGACCCGACTAGTTTGAAAATCATGCAGTCTGAACTCGGCATAAGGGAATACTTCCGGGTTTTATAAGTTGGGTAAGAGCACCACCTGATGGATAATAGCGGAAATACAGATTGCCGGTAATACTCGTCATTGGCAGGGAAGCGTTTTCTCTTAATTGACGAGTTAACTTGTCAATGGCAAAGAAAGAGTTAAAACTCCATGATATTTCAGAAATTCCATGACCATGATGGGAACCCTGTGTAGTGTACACCACGAGTTTATAAAAATGTTGCTTAAATGCGTGAAATGTCAATAAACAGCTTTTTAAATTGTAGTCAGCGGAGGCTCAGTGGACCCGGAAATGGTATCCTTATGTAACAACTTAAACAAATTATATTTTGACAAACAGAAACTAAAATTTAAAGTGACTGGAAAATGTCCATGATATTCCAGAAATTCCATGACCCGTGGGAACCCCGCACTAAGAAAAGTTTATATATATTTTTCGGTAGATTTACAAAAAATGCTACATGATCTTTACTTTACTTAGAAAATGTATAATTTTGACCCATACAATGTATTGTTGGCTATTGCTACAAATATATCCGTGCGACTTAAGACCAGAGGTCCAGGGTCACATATAATGTGTCCCTGATGTTGTAATCTATCTGAATGGCTTCAATGCCTAAAAATAAAGACGAGTAAACTAATCCAACATTTCATTAAACAATCTCCCTGTACGGATGAACTGTGGCATTTGAGGGATTTTCTTTATCTTTCATTATCAAGCATTTGAAGAAAGACCAATCTAGTACAGTGAGACAATTATGCCCAGGTCTTATTTCATTACCAAACAAAAATATACATCATCAAGTAAAGTGTGGCCAAGCTGTCACTGGGGTAGTACTTTTTAAAAAGGTCTTCATTTGTATCATCAAGGTCCAGACATGCATTTAGTACCTTTAGGTGCAAAGGTGTACTTTTTTTATTTATAGACAATGTTTCTGTTTTCTTCAGTTATTGAGTTCCTGATATTTAAATTTCACTTTACATTACATTACAGGTGTCTTCTGCCTTCAGATGCACACACATAACGCATGGCAGATCCCTAAAGACCGCCTTTACAGAAGAGGCTGTCACTCAATCAGAGAGCAACTGGCATTCTGTAAAGCAGCTCCAATTGCACACCACAGCTATTTTTCTATCTAGTGTGCACTGTGTCAGGGTTACTACTGGTTACCAGCCATACACACAGAAAAACAGCCATCCAAAGACCTTTGAGCCAAATTATACAAGCATTTTTATAGAAAGTGCACAATTATAAAAGTCCCAAAATACTGCATACTTCACACAATGTTTACTATCTGTACTTGTCCTTTTATAAGCTGGTTGATATTTGTTACATGCAAAAAATCACAGGGGAAAATGTGCACTTGTATACAAAGCAGCGGGTCATACTGCACACTAATCATGGACCGTATATACAAACAGCATACTAGTCTAAGAGAGCCAAAATTGTGCAGCTGCCATTAAATCACCCATGTTTGCTCTTGTATAAGATACTCCTTAATCGGTCTTTGTCTTGGCCTCTGTGAAGCCACGCTCTTAGACTTGGGGAGGATCGGCTTGGGTCGAAACCGGAGCCGCAACCCTGGCTAAGTAAAGGCCCAGACTGCATTACGCAACAACGGTCCGTAGTGAGCTCACGCTCCCTGGAGACGGGCGGCATGGCTCGAAGCCATCCACCTGCTCGGGCCCAGAGGAACCACGGGCATTGTTACTAACAACTGGTCAGGTGTGCAAAATGTTCCTATCCTCCAGCGCTGTTGTACTATCATCATGCTAACTAATTACAGATCACTAACATGCTATACATCAGCACAAACTGAATATATGAGTTGACTGGAGTCAACTAGTAATCTTCATAGTATTGCATCTTTTAACGCATGTGCATAAATGTGTCAGCAAGGAATTTTGTTAGTAGATGTTGATGACAGCCATTTTGTAAAACGAATCGAAACCTCAATATAAAAGGATCGGTGAACTTGTTTTTTATCATTAACTCAAACTTTTCATGTGTCATGTATAAACTCTCTTCTTCACAGTAACTTTTGCAGCATGCTGATAAAATGCACCAACACAGCGAGATGTGAGAGTGACAGTGTTAGTAAAAGAATCTTGTTGCTTTTTTGGGATAAGAGGGAATCGGAGAGCTACCTACTGCAGGCTGTTATGCGGCTCATATCCTTGTCGGGCACAAGCAGCGTGCTCGAAATAGATCAAGAAAAACAGAAAGTAAATCAAGGCGCAAGAAGCAGTCCACTGACAGACAGCGGCTATATAACTCATGATGGATGCTGGCCTAATTAAAGCCTTGGGAACAAATGAAGCACTGAATGATGGCGGGTTATCTTTTCTTTCATCGGACATGTTTGATATGAATTTGACAAACCCAGTGTGACACCAAGACAAAATCCCAGCAAGTGATTCAGTCGCTTACAAGGGTTACTTGCATTTGGTGCCTTGCATTGGGCCCTTGCTGACACGAAGGCCAGTGGTGGGTGGGACTTACATTTAATGACAAGAAAATAAAAAGACTCTTCTGTTATTCAAGTGCCACAATCATCTTATAGTTTTCTTGAAATAACATCCAAAATGTTTTCATTCATTTA
This sequence comes from Misgurnus anguillicaudatus, assembly GCF_027580225.2. Taxonomy (NCBI): domain Eukaryota; kingdom Metazoa; phylum Chordata; class Actinopteri; order Cypriniformes; family Cobitidae; genus Misgurnus; species Misgurnus anguillicaudatus. The sequence continues at coordinate 5,966,063 of NC_073355.2, forward strand.
TTTAGTTGTTTTAGAGGACAGATGTACTGCTTTAATCTGGTGTCTACGTTGGTGTTGATTTTTCTGCAAGTGAAACCTTTTCATGTGGACTCCAGAATTGAATGTGACCTAGAAAATGACCACTTTAAACACACGGTTTTTCTATATTACCTGGTTTTCTCTTCTGCAGTAAACATGTCATATTTTCTGACTCAAGTCTATTCTAGAAAACAGTCCTCGTTATTTTTCTGCTCTCAGACACTGGGGTAGGGCTGTTTAATTATGGGAAAAATCATAATCCTTATTATTTGGGTAAAAATCATAATCCCAATTATTTAACACAATAACTTAATGACTGTAGGGCTGTGACAGTATTGTACAATAACTATGATAACGCATCACGCGGTTGTGTTTTTATGACTGAAAAAATTGCATATTTCATAAAAAAAAATGTCGTGTATGTATGCAGTGCATAATGTGACTACGTTTAGTAAAATTCAGTACATAATTTTTTTTTAAATCAAATTAATTAAACTAAAAAAAGTGACTTGCATTACTTACGAAGTAAGTTACTTGCATTACGAAACGGATTGCGTCACACTAATCGAATTACCACGATTATCTTGTTTTTGCAATCTAAATGTGCAAAAATAGAAAATTAAATACTTTAATTGCACAGAACTATGCTGGGGGTGCTTACGATGTCGGTGCTGAAACCCCGCCCACTTGCGGGAAACTTTCAAATACCGCTGCAACCTGAAAGGATAATTGCGATTGTGTTAGGGGCGGGGCCATTCTTGGTGGCCCCAGTGTGTCAATAGTCCCTTTTACACATACAGTCTTTACTGGTAATTTACTGGTAAATTGCAGTTAACATGTCATGTGTGAACAGAACCTTTCCGGTAAATCAGTGCTCCCAATTTACCAGTAAGACAGGTTGTAAGATTAACGGGAATTTGCCGGTAAGCGCTGTGTGTGAACGAAAAATATAGCATTTAGATGACGTCAGACCGCGCTGACAGATCGGGCGGGCCAATCAGAAAGTTTTTTATACAGGTGACGCGGTTTCCCCCAGACTGTTTACGGACGTTTCCACACACATGTTGCTTAAAAGTCGAGCACACCTGAAGTTAACATCCACATTTCTTCACCAAAGTTGTTTAAAACAGCTTACCATCTAATTGCCAAATTGCCGACGTCCTTAGCACACCATCTGTGAAGCATAATGTGCAAACGCGCAGGTTCCGTTTGACGCCGCCTAACGTAATGTTGTTTGGTCACGAGCAACTTCGCGACCGTTTGCCACAGATGTGAAAACAACAAAATACGGACCGTGGATATTAAGTCATAACCCGCCGTTTACAAATATGACACGGACGGAGCTCGCCGGCCGTGCGCCACAGGTAACTTCCGCTTTCTCTCCGAGTTTACCGGTATTTTGATACTGATGTGTGAATGATGTCTTACTGGTAAAAAGACGGAACGTCACTGCATGTGTGAACAGCACATTTTTGTATTTACTGGTAAATTCATTCTGGTAAATTCATGGTAATTTACCAGAATTACTGTGTGAAAGAGGCTATTGAGCCACTGTTTTAGGCCCGCCAAATAATCCTAAACACAGGAATGTGAAAAACGGTGTAATTTCGCAATTCAGTACTACAGAGTTCACAATCTGTGTAAAGTGTTAGATTTCTAACATTTATAATGTGTTTAGATACAATTTTCTGAAATTACTTTACACAGACTTTAATAATTTTTTATGTGAAAATTTAATTTTTTCTTTAACTATTAGATTTTTTATACCATGAGATTATGTTACATGTGAGGATACTCTCAATCTTTGCCATATAAACTGTAGTTTAAACTTCTCATGTTTACTTTAAAGACCAAGGTGTTGGCTTGGTTGTCTTGCCGTCTTATGGATGAATTCAAGTTTATCTTCGAGTTTATCATCATAGAGACTAAATCATGATGAGTGCCTTCAGTGTAAAAGTACCAGAATACACAAAATAATGATCTTACCAAATCACAGTACTCAAACACAAGGAGGAATGGGATGGCCTCCACGCACTGACCAAGACACTGCAGGATATTAGGATGCTGAAGAACCCTGTGAAGATAAAAATAATGCTAACTGGACAACACTTCTCAATATGTCACATTATCGTAGTTTCATTTATGCACACATCAAAAATAACCCAGAGTATGTGTGACATGAATCTCTCACCTGTACGGGTCTCCCTGCTGAAGAAACTCATTCTGTTCTTTGGAGCTGGCGTTGGGCTTTAGCTCTTTGACCACCACTCGGGAAACTGCCGGTTCAGCATAGATCTCACTGAGCAGGACCTGTTAAGACAGACAGACTGAGTGTGGTCAACCGGTTAAACGAACCCTACAACTGACCAATCCTGATAAGAAATTCGTAACGTTCACAAAATGGAATACAAGGCCTGAATTCAACGCAGCAGATGAAGACGTTCCCATGGCTCAGGTAGGCAGGAAAAAGGACCAGGATACATGGTTTTCCCTTAAGTCCTTATCTTAGTAAACACATCCACACACAGGCTGTAGGAGGGCATCTTGAGTGCCACATTACTCTCCCTTGTTCACGTCAACCATTGGCCCCTAAGGGCCCGGCAGTCGGCATAGGGATGAGAGCAAGTACCAACAAGAACACGAGCGACGATTTCGAGATTAATCCTCGGGAGAAAATTTATATTTGGCCTTAACAAATACAACGCTTTGCTTTCACACAATGCATTCGCACGACTGACACATACGTTGGAAAGTTAAAGGCACCAGTCTATCGAGTCTGAAAGACTGGCGACAGAAAAACAGACTTACCTTTCCAAACCAGCCGCTCCCAATCTCCTGAATGTAACTGAGAGAGTGTCGCGCCAAGCGAAGACTTGATGAAACATCTATAAGAGCAAACATACCTCTGGATTAATGCAAAAAAAAAAAAATCCATTCCAATATACTGTAATGCTGCATTTAAACGCGAGTGATTTCAATGTTAAGTCAATGTGAAGACGCGTTGTCGTGCGTCTGGAGGACTCGCGGCGCAAATGAGGCGTTTGGCGCGGAGCGGAAGATGCGATTCCACCTCATTGACGCGTCTAGTACTTTTTGTGCATTTTGCGCTTGACGCGAATTTGCGGCTGACGCCCGAGTTGAATAATTTGAACTTTGGCGGAATTTCGCACCGCGTTAACCAATCAGGAGTCTTCTTGAGGCTGTGGGAGCAGCCCCGCCCGGAGTCACTCATTCAACCTGAAGGAACGCTTGATATTGTCTGTAAGCAGTCACCTGGAGCTATACGAAACAAGTTCTTATTTCTATAGAGTAGGGATGTTCATATCAGTTAATTTTCCCGACCGACAACTGCAGCTTATGAACATTAACCGTTAACTTATACGATTTTAAAATTAAATTGTCATTGAGTAAAAATACAGTTGACGATTGTCTGTGACCCGGTAAAAGCAAAACATTATATTTCATTTGAACATGCAAACAGCAGCGACGGATCAACAAAAGAACCAGGATTCATACATTATCAGATATTCACGCATTACCTTATCAAAGAGCACGTGATTTTGAGTCACGTGACGTTTATCGACCCGTGCCGTTTATTTCCCCCCTATAGTAAGGTGACCAAATACAAACCGGTAACTCCCTCAATAAATGCACAATCAACATCAGCCATCTTGCAAACATAGAACAGCATAGCACTTGCCCCTCCCACAAGAAGCGGATTTTGCCTCTGACGCGCGTCAAATGCTTGCTTTTTCCGCACGTTTACTTCGCTCTGCACGTGCGAATGCATTCAAACTGTTCAAGCGGCAAACTAGGTGCAGTTGACGTGATTTTTGATGCCTCAAACACGGTTGGTGTAAACTCAGCATAACGCTACAGTTAGTCTGAATATAGTGCTAATAAATGCAAAACCCACAGAAGAACCACGTGCATAAAATGAATTACTTCTAAAGGTAATGTAAGTCTAATAAATTCGGGTTTTTCCTTCTGTTTGATTCACCAATATGTTTCAAGCACCACTACACTGGAACTTTACAACAAAATTTGACATTCATGTCCATGAAGTGTGAAGCTAGCACATATGAGAAAGGGACTTGGTTTCAGCAGATACTCAGGGCCCTATTTTAACGATCTAAGCGCATTGTCTAAAGCGCACAGCGCAACGTCTAAATGGGCGTGCCCGAATTCACTTTTGCTAATTTATTGACGGGAAAAATGGTTTGTGCGCCGAGCGCATGGTCGAAAAGGGTTGGTACAATTTTTTTAATGAGAAATGGGAGTATTTCGGGCGTAACGTGCAATAAACCAATGAGAGCCTCAGCTCTCATCCCCTTTAAAAGCCTGTTGCGCTGGCGCTATGTCTAATCCCTATTTAGATGACGGACTTTGTAAACTGAAAAACTAAGCGGAGGACGAAGATCCCCAGTTTAAGATTAATGTTAAATAATTGTGTTGTTTTTCACTTTCACTTTTCACTTATTGAAATTGTTATTTTTTTATTAAAACCTTTAAAACCCTTTTTCTTTTAGTCATGGAAGTAAAAAAGCAGGCTTTTAATTGCTTTAAATGTATGGCTATCCAATATCATCAAAAAATAATTTACAAGTATGTAAGAAAAGGTTTGTACTCTAAAAATACTTTATTTGTAACAAACAGGACATAAAAAATTTACAAACGGCTCTCCTTTCAGCACTTGGACAGCGTCACGAGATTTTTCAAGCATTACTTAAAAATGTTTCTCATCTCACCATATCCACAGGTACAGAGTCATCATATACAATAAGTCCGTGAGGTAGCATTTAAAAAAACATTTAAAAACAGATGCATTTGTTTAAAGCAAAGCATTTGTTTACCTACCAGGCTGCAGGTGAAGCAGCTCTTTGCGCCTTCTAACGTGACGTCTCATAATTAGTCCTCATTTATGTCCTCCCGTTTATAGGCGCATACTAATGCGCTCTTTAAATAACAAAGAACATATTGCGCCATTGACTTTAGACTTTAGACCAGGTTTTTGTTGGTCAATGGCGTAGTCTATTTTAGTTGCCTCAAAATAGCAACGCGCCAACAATGCGCCTGAACACACCTCGTTTTTAGACCAGAACGCCCATGGGCGCAAAAGGGGGCGCAAATCAATTTGCTATTTAAACAACATGGCGCTAAACGTGAAAATTATAATTGCGCAGGGTGGAAACTAGCAAAAGACACTTGCATCACGCATTGCGCTGCATTGCGCCGGGTGTAAGATAGAGCCCTCAATATTAAATGACTCAGATAGAGGGCACAAAAAACTTAATTTGGACATCCCTTATAATGGTTGGAATTAGAGATGCACCGATCGACCAACCAGAGACCAGAATTGGAAGATTTTATGCACGATCAACCTGACCGCCCGTTCAGTCTTTGTTTTTCATTATTTTTGTACTTTCAAAGATGCAATGCTGCATGCAGTGAGGAAGATGTTTCTGACCTGCTATGCGGGGCAATTCGAGGTGAGGGGGTCCAGGTAGGGCCACAGGTGGAACAGCCAATGTATAAACCTCAGCAGGAGACTGCATAGAGGGCGTGTCCTCCGCCGGGGGTGTGAAATCAACCTCATCTTCAAAGTGGTCGTCAAACTCCTGACAGAATACAAATCATATTTCAAATTAGAGACATATCTGAATTGTTTGGAAAGAAATTGTTACAGAAAGTATCGAGACTTCAGGGAAGGAAAGGATGATATTTTCCTTACCTTAAAGTTGATCTCTTGCTCTTTGCAGCAGGAAACACAGTTGAGCAGCACTAAGACAAGGGCCAGCAGCGCAGCTAAAGACAACAGCAGCGAAACACTCAGAGAGAGATTCACATCTCCTGCAGACGCTCCTGGACACACAAACACCTGATTATAGTCTAATGTGTTACATACCGGATGAATGATAATCCATTAGATGGAGTCCCTTGAGTGTACTGTAGCAGATGTATTTATAATCATCAAACCCACACATGCATTTAATCATTTGTGCGCTTAAGACACAGCGTAGCCTTCTAGACTACACAACACAAAACACAACATATGACTTGCTTAAAAGAAGCTCTATCCAAAAGCTACACAATCTATGTTAGAAATACACAAAAATATTCAGCAATGAGGTTTTTGTGTTAATGTGTGTGAATTAGTTTACTCATTCGAAAAGAATTGCAAGAAATCCTTGCGTTATGATTTAAGGCAGGAACTAAGAATTTTTGCAAACATGCTCGTGTATATCTCAGTGGTAGAGCAAGCAATGTGTTAGCAGTGCAAAAGTCATGCGTTCAAAACCAGGGAACACACACATAATGATAAAATGTATACCTTGTACTGCACTGTAAAGGGAGTCGCACACCGGATGAGAAGCACAGCGCCGCGTCCCGTCTAGGACAACTCGGAGATATCGTACACCGGAAGTGCACATTAAATAGCGCAAGCTTAGTCAGATAGCGTCTAATTCAAAATGCAAAATATACGTTAGCAGCCAATGTTAATCGCTAATGATTTGGGACAAATATGATGTTATTTAATGTTAAACTACTTCTCGTCCGGTGTGAGACCCCCTTAAGTCGCATTTGATAAAAGGTCATTTTTTGCCAATGCATAAATAGCCATGTTTCCATCCAGGTTTAGCGCTGTTTTTAAGTGAACATGCATAAAAACGTTTGTGAAATTAGCTGTGTCCAGATCGCATGTTCATGTAGAGGGCAGCGTTTCCCATAAATTGATTTATTTGTGGTGGCCCACCACAGAATCAACACTGGACCCCACATATAGAATTTTCATGATTCCCATTTACATTTTCATTTCACTATTTAAAACAGCTTAATTTGGCTTAAAATATAAATTGATATATAATACAGATCAAATACAGATACAGATCAAAGAGTAGAAGTGAAACATATTTTAGGTGCCAACACTAGATCAAACGCAAACACGACATGATGACGTCACACATATGCTAATTAGCGGGTGACGTCATCACCACCACAGTCTCTCAAAATCCTGTGGGAAACACTAAGAGGGCATTCAAATATTGATAAATATTATCAAAACTATCAGATAATATTTAGACTTATATTTTAATTGATTTCAGTTGAAATGTTATAGCGCGCCCAATCTTTCCTGTTTGCCCTTCACAAATAAAGATCTATCATGTGACATCACATTTATTTGCGTAAAAGCTATTTTTCCTGACAAAAAGTGTTTCCAAACTACTTCTCTTTGCGATATTTGAGGTATCGACATTGTGTTCATGCACTAAACTTAAATGAAAAATCATTTTGTCGACACTTGCAACATGTAATCGATAATAGGGCTGTGTATCGCCAACAATTTCCCAATATGATACGTGTAGCGATATAAGGTCACGAATCGGTGCGCATCACGATACAAGTAAAATTTTTAATTATATTTTTGTTTAGAATTTAGTAACATTATTATTACTATTATCATCTGTTTATTGTACATTGTGTAAGCAGTGCTATAATGTTTTTTTATGGAATGCTTACAAGTAGGGCTGTTCAAAAAATCGCCTGCGACTCTCATGCGCGTTTCATCAGTTAAGCCGGTTCCTTGATTAGTAGTAAATCGCCATCACCTGTTTTCAGGGAGCGGCATTTACAGCCCTACTTACAAGACGACATGCAGTCTTTTTGTGCAATGCTACTTTAACATCATGACTCACCCCTTTGGGGCAGTTTAGGTTTAAATATCCGCGCTAACTTCATCATGACTTGCCCTTTAAAGCAGTTTAGGTTAAGATATCAGCGCTAACTAAACGACTTGCCCTTTGCATCAGTTTAGGTTAAGATATCCGTGCTAACTTCATGACTCGCCCTTTGCAGCAGTTTAGGTTCAGACATCTGTGCTTTCATACTGATCTCATCGAAAGATAAAGAGAGTACACACAGCGTGCCTATGCAAGGTGTGCAGACGCGTGCGAGACGGACACAGAAAGTCAAGTATACCCCACTACCTTTTTCTCTACGTACTTTGCGCCGTCACATGCGTCCTTTCCATATGGATCACGGTTCAACTGCGATTCATCATGCTACCTTCAAAAGTGCATACGAATCAATACGAAAGGCTCTGTATCAATGCGTGCATCATGAGGAGTTCATGACGATGTATCGTTGTATTTCCATCAGCTATATCAGTTAACATTTTCGATGTGCTAAAGCTTTTTTTGCAAAGAAAGACGTTGATGAAAACATGGCTAATGTAAATGCAATCCAGCACAAAATTTAAGCTCTCACTTTTTAATGCTTTTTGTGGTACCTAAAAATGTTACTTGTATCTTATTGGTTGATAAGCATACTTTGATTTAAAAAGAAAATAAAACAATTTAGGTGAATTTTTGCATGTAAAATACTTTACAGGAACACACTGTTCACCATTGTTATTTTGTTGTGGCAACACTCGGTATGAATAGGCTGTAACCCAAAAATAAAAAAGAAACACTTTGGAAATTTCATCTCTCTTTAAGGGATTACGGGACTCCCGTCTCTCAGCAGCCTACAGCCGAAGCATTTGTTAAACACTGGGCTCTAGATGGTTCAGAAAACAGTTCAGATATCAGTGTTGAAAGGCCGGATGTGTATCAGCACCTGTTCTGTCACCACACCACCATTAACACTGCTCTCTATTGCTCTCATCAAAACAAAACCAACCCTCTGGGGTTTACAACAGCAGCCAGTTTAATTGGTGGCAAGGAACAAAACTCGGAACGGGGGGTTAGTAACACAGATCTGAGATTAGATGAGAAGGACGTGATTTGCCTGCTTTCTGTGCGAGTGTTAAGCTTGTTGCTAACACGGCAATTTGTCTTTCGCAATTAGCTGGATAGGATACGCTTCAAAAATGATTGAAATCTCCAATTGTAGTAATTGGTGGTCGACTGAAATAAACCTCAATTTGTGATAAAAAGTTTTCAGGTTTTTTTTGTTTATCTCACATCTGTGTACCCGCTGAAGCAACTGCTGCGCAGCAGATCTCACAACTTTGTTTGAATAAAGTTGCTGTTAGGGCTGTGCCGGTTTCAGAATTGGTGATGACGGTTATGACGCGAGTCAAATGTGACGGTTCGTCACATAACCGTCTGGGGGGGGGGTTGCTTGTTTAAATGCTCGTGGATTGACGCGAAAGTGTCATTTTACCATAAAATCATGAATGTCATGCCAAGTGTGTTTTAAACAGTAATGAAATTTAACAGAAAGCAATTAAATATTTAAAAAACACTGTTGCCAGAAGACTGCGCTGTCACTCTCTGCCCAGCATAAATGAATCCTCTATCTATCATTATCTTAATAATCTTCAGAGAAACAGATTTGTGCCATGGGCTTTTAATGTCTATTATTGTGTCTATATCTGTCATTACACGGACCAGAACAGCACGAAAACAATGTGGATTAAAAAGCGTCTTGAAGAGGTTTTGCTCATAAATGCATGTAAAATAAAGTAATGTGAACTTGAGATTGTTATACTGTTATTAACTGCGCCGTATGCGCTGCAAACGCAGCCGGTGTAAAAGCACAATGGCCACGCGCGGCAAACGTTCTCCGCATACGCGCTGCTCAGTGCTCATGCTTGCGATGTGAAACCAGCATTTGAATAAACTAAATAGAGCCCGACCGATTTATCGTTTTGCCGATTTTATCGGCCGATATGAGCATGTCGCAGATATATCTGTATCGGCGTATAAGCCGCAGATATGAAGCCGATATGAACGTTCCTTACAGAAAACATTAAATGCTTTTGAAAGATGCAAGTACTTGTTTGTCCAGCAGAGCGCGCCCTATTGGTTGCTAATGGCGACCCAGGTCACTCACTGGAGTGACACCAGCCAATCCCCCGCCCCTTCACTTCAGTCAGTCAGTCTCTCAGTTCAGGTGGCGGTAGTCACGCGGTTTCTTCACAACATTTTACAACTAGTATTAAGACGCGCTTTGGTCGATTGGATTATAAGTGGGCGAGAGAGACACATTCCCGTTTAGTTTTGGTGTTTATAATCCGTCTCTTTTGTCCACTTGCGAGTTGTTTAAAACACAAGCGGGAGAAATAACCCGAGGCGGAGAAAGGACGCGTATAAACTCACGCGCAGTCTGTCCAAGACACATTCCCGTTTAGTTTTGGTGTTTATAATCCGTCTCTTTTGTCCACTTGCAAGTTGTTTAAAACACAAGCGGGAGAAATAACGCGAGGCGGAGAAAGGACGCGTATAAACTGACGCGCAGTCTGTCCAAGTACAGCTGCTTGTGCTGTTACCAAACATGCTAATTTCAAAGCAATTGATTAAATAAGCTCGCGCAACTTTACACCCTCGCTAAATAAAAGAGGCAGAGAGCAGACACTTTAGTTTTATAAAAGTTTAAAGTCCCGACAGAACACTGTGGGTTCGTGTTATAAAAACGTTGTGCAGTACATTAAACATAAGCCTACATCAGTATGTTGTCAGTAAGTCAAGCATTGTCGTCTGAATGGTACGTTTCTAATTATTTTGTGAAGTACATAACTTAATGTAAAGCTAATAAACAATGACTATAAGTTTCAATTTTTTTAAATCAGCCCAATATAACATTATTCTCATCAAAACTGACAATGATTTAAATTATATGTATTTTGTTATACTTATATCAGAATCATTTTGGATAATTCAGGGGCGGATCTAGAAAATTATTTATGGGGTGGCAAGGGGGTGGCATGAGAACTACGAGGGGTGGCAATGAAGTAAGCATCCTTGCATGGTTGTCGTGGATACAAAAAATTATATACTGTATATACTATATGCGTTGTATACACTGGACCTCAAATTTTTATAACATAAAAACAGGCAACAACAAATGTTCCTATAAGTACCCAAGCAGCTACCTTTAGCATCTCTACTGTAGCACCCTTTGTCTTAATACACACATCTTACTAATATCTAAAAACACTGACTGTAACCACGATGAGCAAGGTTGAACATAATGGTATAAAGACTGTTATATAAATAAAATAGGTTTGCCAAGTTTATATTAATGTAAAACATATTTAAAAGGCACACATCTCTTTCTCTCATAACCCTCTTCTTTAATCCTTTCACTCACTTCATGATGGATTTCTGTCTTTTCACTTCTTTTAGCTATTTGCCATCCATATGTTTCATTCTTTCATGACTTCATCTACTCCTTTCCCTCACAACATATTTTTCTGTTTTATTTGTACCTTCCACTCCCATAGTATTTGATTTTTCTATTATTTTTGGTTAAAAAAATGGATATCAGCCTTCTTTTCATAGTATCATTAAGTTTTGTCTTTCAAGCTTTCTAAACATACACAACACTGAATAGTTTTGTCTCCTTAATGAAGACTATATCATAACGAGTGATTTCATATATGCACGTATGGAATATTTTGATTGCTGCACTAGCTAACAAGACATGACGGGCTAACTAGAAAGAACTGCTTAAAAGATATTTACTGCTTACACAAACGTGCAGTTCAGTTGTTTTTATATATTAATATTAAACAATCAACAGTTTAACTTTTGTATTTTTATCCTGATGCAACATTTATCTGTAAAATATGACCGTATTCAGTACTCTGATTTGCTGATGTGATGCTCAACTTAATCACTTAAAGACACTAAAGAGAAACCACTCTTTTTTTGCCAGCATGTGATGATGTGAGGTGCTTTATTAGATCAGAATTACTTGCTACAGACGTGAAGAGACTCTCTCTTCATGGGCATAAGTTGCACATTCATAAACATTCTTGCCTTTCACTTCAACGATGGAAAAGTAACGTTTGTGCTTTTTATACTTTGTGCTTGCGTCCGCTACCTTTGTTTTGAGCTCGTTGTACTTTCCATCGCTCTGTTGTCGCGGGTTTGTGCGACTCGGATCACGGATGGACTGCAGCGCGAGAACCAGGCTGCATGTGAGTGCCTTGGATGGGGTGATGCATGCTTTCACAGCAGTTTCCAAAAGTTTCCAACCACGCCAGAAAAGATCGCTAGATTTGTCCTAGTCGTTTTAAATAAAGTCGCTAAAGGGGTCTAAAAAGTTTCTTAATATAGCGACAAAGTTGACAAGACTGCACGCACGGACTTTTTTTACACTGTAAAAGACTTTCTGCTCTGACTGACTGTTCGTGCTTGTATATGAACTCTGCTGCCTCTGGTTGGCTAACGATGGAAATTAAGCCAATCACAATCAGCTATGTGGTTGTCCCACCCCCTCTAAGACGCACACACCAATCATCGTCAGATATGTGTCTCCCACCCCTAAACACACGCAGAGAAAAACTGCATTGCCTTTCTGGTTAAAAGAGCCTACTCGGGTATATATTATATATATTAGGATACCAGCGCTGGGGTGGCATATGGGGTGGCAATGCTTTTATTTAGGGTGGCAACTGCCACCCCGTGCCACCCCGGTAGATCCGCCCCTGGGATAATTGCCTATATTACATATCTTTGTCACGTCATTTTAAGTGTTTGATCACCACTTTGTGGTGTGATCATTGCAAAAAAGTATTTATATATAGTATATTCTGTTAATGTATATAGTGTATTATATGTACAGTAGGCTATTGTAGTATAATATACTGTAGTATATGTGTACTGTACTATAAAATGCACAAAGAACATCGGCCGATATATCGTTATCGGTCTTTTTTTACTCCCTAATATCTGTATCGGCATCGGTCCCAAAAAATGCATATCGGTCGGGCTCTAAAACTAAACACTGATTAGCTACTTGTTCTACGTTTATTTACAATTAACAGCAAGACAACTAGCAGTGAATGTGCTTTCAGGAGAGTTAGTAGATTAACATGGGAGGATTTGAACTTGAAAAGCGGGCGGAGCCTTTCTGCGGTTAAAACATATTATGGTCGTTCATGTTTATTTGAATAATTATTTATTGTTTATTTAAATAGAAGGAAGAGATGATTTGAAAGGTGAGACTTTGTTTAATATGTTTAATCTCAAAAGTAACCAAAAAGTGCCCTGGTCTCTCCAGTATGTCAGCGCGTTGTCAGTGTCTGCTCCGCTCTGTATTTTTCATTGCGTGACGTGATAACATGGTGGGGCGTGTAACACAGACTGTTGACAATTGTTTTTAATTAGAATTTAAACATTCTTTATGATATATATATATATATATATATATATATATATATATATATATATATATATATATATATATATATATATATATATATATATATATATATATATATATATATATATATATATATATATATATATATATTTAATATTTTAATAACACGGTTTTGTCGGTTATAGAGTTTTAATGACGGTGTTCAACTATAACCGTCGGTCTCACGGTTATATAATAACCGTCACACCCCTAGTTGCTGTACAAGTGTTGTTTTGTGTGACACACAATGTGTGTCTTTTAAAAAAGCAAACAATAATTGGTCATTTTATTGTCCTTCAGATGCTGGCTTTACATCCGAGTGCCTTTTCTTAAGGAATAAAGTGGTAATTCACTTATATGGTAGTGAACAAAGATTTTTAAAAATGCCAAAATATTGGCTAATATATCGGCCATGGCAATATATCAGTTGACCGCTAATGCCATTTGCAGTAGGGGTGTGATGGATAACAAAACTTACGGTTGGGATAACAATACGGTGCGGATCGGATAATTTTTCAGATCAGCAAAAAAATGTGTGGGAAAAATCTAATAAGAACATCAAATAAAGAAACTACACACATTTATAAAAAAGAAAAACGTTAAGTAAGTTCTAAAATTAGCATTAGGTACAGAAATTGAATCAAACGAATAATAACACTGTCTTTATTGTATAAATTGAATATAATTATTATTTTTAGAGCTACAGAAGTGATTTTCTCTGTGTCTTGACACAGACTTAAGTAGGTTAATTGAGGTTACTGTCTCTTTAAAATAAGCGTGGACAGGTAGCTGCTTAAGACTTAAGACGTAAACAAATGTTTTTATCAGAAAAAAAATAGCGTGGAGATCTTTTTGTATGTATGTGTCAAGAAAAGAAAGTTTTTGTGTTCGCTTGTTGTTTGAAACGCGTCTCTCCATGTATGCACTTTTGAGTGCACTTAAAGGGACAGTAAGCAGGGTTTTAAGTGTTTTATTAATCAAAATCAATGTCTTTATTCATATTCAGATCTGGACATTAAGTGACATTTTGCTCTGTCTTGTTTGGGTTTAGAAAATGGAATAAAAATGTTTTATTGCCTGTCCTCCTAAGTACACCAGGCACATTGTTATACCATTTTGGCAGCATTAACACAATAAAATCAATGTAAGCTTATGATCTTACAATGCTTTTCTATGGCGCTAAAAACCCGCAGTTGTCAGAGTTCCTGTCCCAATGCAATTTCATACTGAAATGAAATTGGCTCATCTATGTTTCGAGGGGTGGGGCTTAGCGATATGTAAATTAGAGGGCGCCGGCACCGTTGCAATCTTAACATCTCTACCAGCTGACGTAAAACGCAACACACACAACCAATAAGGTAGGAGAAATCTTGACAATACTAAAATACTAGTAAATAGTACGAATACTGAACGCCATTGGGCAGTCCTTTATGTTGAGGCCTGTTCATGTTTAGTGCACTATACTAGTTTTGTCCACTGTTTGGGGACATCTGTCATTTTTTTATGTGTTTCGAAATTAAGCTGTGTGTGCTTCATTTTAATGAAACCTTAGTATTAAACTGATACTATTAAAAAACACTTCTCCCAATTTACTCAGAAATGTAATTTTTTTAACTCTAACCTTGGGTTCAGCAGACGAGCATGGGTGAGTAAAGGGTTATAATCTAGCCACGCCCCTTTGAATGAAATGGATGCACATATAAAACTCTCGGGAGTAAAGTCACATGACATTAGAATCTAACCCCTCCAATTACATGGAAATCTTGAGGATGTAGATCAGACATCTGTTGCTAAGCAACCAGTAGAGATGTGACTGAGGGAAATAAGACAAACCTGAGGTAAAATCACAGCGGCAACACTGTAATGTGACAAACTGCTGTGTGAAAGGAACATTTTCTCTCACAAATAAGGTATGAAGTAAAAACCACATTTTATGTAAACCATACACAAAACAGCCATAAACAAAAAAGAATGATGCAAAACAATGGAAAGGTGGTCACAAACACCTGTTTGGCATAATATTTATGTGTCTGGAATGAACACAGAACCTTTTTGCAGCTTGAAGACTTGTTGTTTACTAATCATTTACTATTGTTTTGTTTGTTGTTGTTGTTATATGTTAACTACCACTTATTCATAAATTACAACAATTCAGCTATGTCTATTAACATTCCTGTGGCACGCTGGGCTGAAATAAAATTGACTTAGGTTTAAAGAGCACTCATAGTCCTATTCACGATTTTACATTTGCTTTGGTGTGTAGGTGTGTATTACTATGTTAACGATATGCAAAAGGTATAAACCCCAAAGTAAACGATGATGAGAGTTATCATCTCCAACGTAAATTTCTTTTCTTGGACTACAACAAAGACACGAATTGGAGGCAACATGTGAAGTAGCAGTATTGTATTTGCAAATTTAATGAGACATAAAAGATTCAGATGTTCTAGAGTGTCAAGAATACTTAGTGAGATAAATAACTGAGGTATCAATAACTGACAGTGATGAATAGAAGACCAATGAAGGAAAACAACCTGTCATTTATGGATGTATCCAAAGTCATTAACAGGACACTTACTACAAGAACAATCCACCTAAAGTAACCTGAGTAGGGCTGCACAAATATCTTAAAAAGATCCCAATCTCAATTCAAGCAACCACACAATCTCATTCCTAACTTACAACGACTCATCTTTCTATTAAAGCTTTGACAAAAATCTTAATACTTGAACATTGAAATATGCGTAGGCGCTGTCGTGGAGTCAGAGCAGTCCTCATGTAAATTGGGATTTTTAAACCGTGGGTTGCAATGACAATTCTTCATTGGTTTACTTGAAAGCTTCATTTGTTCACATTCATTGTGCTTTGCTTTCACTGTGCATTGAAGTGCGGATAAAGTTTGTGTTCATTGTGCTTTGCTTTCACGGATGCGCCAGTGGCGCGTTGCAGATAATGTTTGCGTTAACTGTGCTTTGCTTTCAAAGAAGCGGGACGTTTGAAGTGCAAATGAAGCTTGATGTATAGGTTTCGAACAGCTCTGTTCAACCAAACAGTATTATTATTTCTTTCTGCAATATATATAAAAAAATGAATAAGCGCATAAGTAGTGTGATAATAGTTTACGGTTTATGGTCTAGGCAACATGCAGCGTATTGTACCGTACCACGATACACTGGAGCATGACCCATGTATCGTGATATGTATCATACCGTGAGGCCAATACCCAGCCCTATTTATTAGTGAGTCATTCAAACCAATTAAACATTTTTAAAGAGACTAAAAGATTGTGATTCTTTTTTTTTCCAAAATCATGCAGCCCTAAATCTGAGGTTTATCTGTCTTTATCAAGAGCACAAGCAAGTTTACTTACAACCTGCTAGAACTTTACAAAAATACAGCTAAAAATTGTGTTAGAGTAGGAAAAACTTCATAAGCTGTCCAATGACAGTCACTGTTTTTAAAGTCAGGTATTGCTCTATGTCCAATTAAATCAGCAAGGCAAGGGATTACAACAGAGTATTACATTACTTATTACTTGACTCAGAGCAAATGAATAACAATCTTGCATCATGTGAACTAAAAATTAAACAAGCAAAAGTCAAAGTACCCATGAACCTCCTGAGACCTAGTGTGAACAAAATAGTTCAGTAACATTACTGTAAAGGGTTAGAAGCCAACAAATGGTTATTCAATGTCTACATTTTTCTGTTGTGATCTATACACTATGGTACATTGATGCAGAGCTAATAATTGAGCCAAAACAAAAATGAGGTCATTGCGTCAATGGTAGGCCACATCTAGAGCTGTGTATTGCCAACAATTTCCCGATACGATACGTATCCCGATACATGTCCATGATACGATGCGCATCACGATACAAGACAATTTGGAACTACATTTTTGTTTAGAATTTAGTAACATTATTATTATTATCTGTTTATTGTACATTAAAAAAAAGTGTTGTAACAGTT
Organism: Misgurnus anguillicaudatus; assembly: GCF_027580225.2. NCBI lineage: Eukaryota > Metazoa > Chordata > Actinopteri > Cypriniformes > Cobitidae > Misgurnus > Misgurnus anguillicaudatus. The sequence goes on from NC_073355.2 coordinate 5,983,204, forward strand.
GTGTTTTTGCCATTCATTTATTAGCTTTTGGGATAACTTGTAGCCTGGCTCCGCCCTCCTACGTGCTTCCGCTTAATTATCATTTCGCTTCAGTACAACGTCTGGGACTCCTGTGTGTAGAGTTTCAATTTCTCAGGCAAAAATCTGCAGGTCCAATCAGCGAACAGAAGGGGGTGGCTAGGAACAATGACATTGAGGTCATGCATCAGTTTGTGTTGTAGTTCAGTAATGGCAGCGGAGAAAGACGTGAGAAAAGCTATTCGGTCCGTTGTTGCAAAACTGCCGAATATACAGAAGTTAAAGCCGGAGTAAGAACAATGTTTTCTGAGTTTTGTTGGTCTGATCATTCAGACTTGTTGTTTCAGGCCGGTTTCGGCATATGATATACGTCACGACCACATGTTAGCGATTGCCTATGGCAGATCTTGAGTGACTCTGGGCAGATCCAATAGTTTTAAACTTCAACAGAGGACCCTCCTTAACAAAAGTAACGCTTTGCAATGGAGTGTGGCCAGACTCTCTGTACAAATGAAATGAATGTACGAGAGTCTGGTTGGACCAGGCTAGGTAACTTGTAGAAATACTTAAAATTAAATAAGTACTTAACTTTTTTCAAAGCAGTTTTACAAAGATAGTGGCTGTTTCTCAATATGCGTTCTTCAGCGATCTTGCGTCCTCGTTTCCTCGCTCTACGTCATCATTAACGGTCGAAGTTCATTCCAATTCTAAAGAACGCAAGGACAGAGGACGCATGAAAATACCCGGATGTGTTCTTGATATCGAGGATGCATCGAGTGCAGACTTACTGAAATCGCTTTACGCCCCAGAAGTCATTGCGGCAAAACTTCCGAATTCGTTCTTCCAAGGTCGCCTGGCAAGACCGATCTCCACGAGGACGCAAGACCGTTCTTTGCGTTCTTGGAATTGAGAAACAGCCAGTGCCTTACTCTAGGCATTATTGTCTCTCATTTAATTTTTCTATATCTATGAATATATGTATAAACATGCAGTCAGACTTAATAATATTATTTAATAGAAATCAGTTTATTAATGTGACAGCTATAGTTTGTGCAGCTTTTTGTCGTGTTTCTTTGCAAATGCGTTAGCAAGTTGTGCATACTCGTGTGGCCACGAAACGGACACAGAAATTGAAAATATACCCCGCTACCTTTCACTCTACGTACTCCGCGGTCACATGCGTCCTTTCCTTATGAATCACAGATCATCAGCGATTCGTCACACTACTTTTAAAAGTGTATCCGAATCGACACGGAAGGTACTGTATCGATGCACGCATCGTCAGGCGTTCACGGCGATGTATCGTCGTATAGATATTTTGAACACAGCACTAATCACATCCATGGGGTATGATGTAAACACAATTAAAAAAGGGCTGCAACAACTAATCAATAAAATTAATAATAATCGTTTATGAAAAGTTCTCAACGAATTTCACTAAATCTAACACTGAACAAACTTTTTACTAAAGGCATACAATATAAAAATGTAAGATTATATTAGTAAAACTCAATGTGTGGCCTTTTTTTAAGTAAACTTCTACACATAAATACTCAAATTTAAGGTTTTACTAAACTATAAATGAAAAATTTAATTGAATAGATGTTTAGGGTCTTTTCTGATTTTCTGAGTTTGCTGTCCATCTGGAATTCCCCACATTTATTTAATCACATCAAGTGTGAGGTTTTTTAGAGGCAATATGAAGAGTTTCGTTGCAAAACAAGATAACCACCGTTTTGTTAATTGTTCAGAAATCAGGTTTTTTGGTTGTGCATTTCAATTAATTTCAATGCAACAGCAGTTGGTTTGTTTTGATTTAAACCTTCATAACTTAAAAAATACAGCTAAGTAGCACCATAAAACAAAATAATAACATGATAACATAATAATAAACATGTTTTGACAAAAATGTTAAAAAATGGATTTATCTCGTTTTGCAACGAAACTCTTCATATATTGCATGTTGTCATTAATAATAAATGAGGTTACAGGTGAATTTCTTCCCATATCAATAATTCTGTAACTAAATGTTATCGTAAAGGTTTGTTTTAATTATCTATTTGGAACAAAATTAATAAAGGACACTTTCAGCTCAAGTTACTCAAGCAAATGGTTATATTTCTCTGTGCAGGAGCATTAGATTGAACTGCTCATCTGATGAGTGTCAAACAGTCAAAAATCACCTCCCTATATTTTTTATCTGACTCAAGGGCTTACAGTAGTTAAGTTAAGACTTGACAAACAGCTCCTGCTCAAACTAATAAACACCAAGCTACCAGCTCTTATTTCAGTCCCCTTGCATAATAAATTGAACTTCAAACACACTGAGATAGAGATGACCCAAGTTGGAAAGGGTGTTGTACTCTTAATTTGGCAGGTGTTTGGACAGATTTGGGTAGTTTTAAACTGTCCACTTAAAACCAAGACTCATCAGAGAGAGCCTTGGCAAGTCAATCTAGATGTTAAACACCATGAAATCAATCGTGTTTCATTTTTATTCAGCCATTTTATTCAGCAATATTTATGTTATACTTCTAAATGTTGACAAAACAAATGCATTTCAAATTCAAAACACTTTGTCTTCCTGGAAAACTGACCAAAAATACTGATGACTGATATGCCTGCCCTAAAACCCTCTCCAGAGATGTTGTGAATAAATAGTGCTAAGTGAAACTGACCTTTTACAATGCAACATTTTTAAGATTATAAAGATTAGATCTGCCAATTCAGCCTCTTTAAAGTTCCACTACAGCCATCAAAGCGCCGCTTTTGTAACAAATTCCCCACCTTTAGCAATAAACTATTATTACCTCCGGATGTGCAGTTAAAAGTCATACATGACTCTAAACAACCACTAGATTTAACTAGATGTTCAGGCAACCTACTTGTTCTCTAGTTTCAAGCCATTTCCTTTTAGATGTCAACCATTAGTACAGGTGTAATAAATCATTTTGGGCTGTGAACAGGTTTGTTTCATTAAAAATGACTGTCTGACTTTAACAGGATTACTCATACAGAATAATGACAGCATGACACTGCAAGAGCCCAAATGAAAATAAACAATGATGATGATGATGATGATAAAGTCACCATGTTTTCTGTGTATGGCAAAGGGTACTTGGTCACCTTGATGTTCAAGTCCATTACAGGAAATAATATCAGAGGAGCAAGTTGAAACAGTCAACTATCAATGACACCTCTTAAGGGCTCATTATAGTTGTGTGTAAGTCCTACGCCATAGCCTTGAGGCTGTAGGCTTTGCTTCGGTTTTCATATATACTTCTGCGTTAGGGGTGCACCGATAAATCGGCCAATGATGCTTGCTATGCTTCTCAGTGAAATGCCATACATCCAAAAGCAAGAGGGCGCTCTCATGCAGAAACTCAATATAGGCCAAACATTAACACGCAGCTCCAGGAAATGGCTTAAGGATATATTTAAATTGCTCTTTTTCAAACCTTTTCAGGTATTTTCATGATAATAAAGAATATGTATAATAATTATGTTTGAAGAGTGTTGCTTTTTCAAATGCATGTTATGAACGAGTCAAACTAACAGTGATTCCAAATTGATAAGCACTTACTGATCAAAAGCCGTAGTACATGAAATAGCTGTGCATATTATCTGCTGTGCGATTCTGAATAGTTGTCAGGTATTATTAGAGTATATCGGCATTTATCATTGCATCCTTATTCTGCGTTGTCATCCACGTCGACATGCAATTACATGTGCAGAACGCTAGTAGGCATACGCCTGTGTAACCACAGTAGCAATGAAACAGCCAAAGAAGCAGCAGCTTGGACAGTAAACTCATAGATATGTATAAAGGCTAGATGTCTCGCCCTGATTGGTCTGAGAGAATCGTCACTGCAGCTTCATCGCTATAATGTAGATTAGCTTTACCTGTGCTAGGCTAGCTTGCGCTGTCTCGAGCAAAAATGTTGTCATCTGTGCTCTGCTATACACCGTGTGCAGAATTATTAGGCAAGTTGTATTTTTGAGGATTACTTTTGTTATTGTACAACTACAGTGCTTTTGCTCAATTCAAAATGTTAACAATAGTGCTGCCTCACGATTAGTCGCGACTAATCGTTTGCAGAATAAAAGTTTTTGTTTACATAATATATGTGGGTGTATTGTGTATAATAATTATGTATAAATACACATACACACATGCATGTATATAATTAAAGCAACACTAAAGAACTCTGGCTCTTTGCTCCCCCTACAGGTTAGAAGCGTAATTGTTCATTACCACTGTCGTAAATACTGCAGCATAGCTGGCTCTGATTGGATTGTAGGTCTGCCGTAAAGCAAGTTTTTGTAGTTTTCACTCGAACTACAGGACCACTACCCGACGGTTGGAAACTTCTTTGGTGCGGTTTTGGCCGATAGAGGGCTGCAAAGCGAATGTGAAAGTGCCGTCACCCTGTTTCGAGTGGATGAACCACTGAAACTTTATTGGAAACGTTATTTTAAGGTAAAAAAAACTCTTTGGAGTTGCTTTAAGAAACATTTGCATGTGTATATACATGTTTATATTTATATATAATCTATATTATATATAAATATAAATATTTATTATATAAATATATTTTTTTCTTAAAATTATACATTTATGTGTTTGTATTTATATAAACATAATTATTATACACAGTACGTACACACATTTATTATGTAAACAAAAACTTTTATTCTGCAAACGATTAGTCGTGACTAATCGTGAGGCAGCACTAGTTAACAAACCCTCAAACCTGAACATTTAAGTAGTAAAAGTGAAATTTTGGCTTTCTTAGGGGCCAGTCACACCAAAAGCGCTTTAAACGCTTGCAAACGCAAGGCGCGACGCACTGCCTTTTTTAAAAAAGAGCAGTGCGACGCGGCTTTTCATATTGCTAAGCAACCACCGAGTCGGCTGTCTTGTCAATCAAATATTGAAGCATGAACGCTCTTTTGCTGTTAACTGTCATATTAGCAGAAACTTTAAAAAAGAGGGCGCTTGCTCTGACCTTGTTTGAGGGTGAGAGGTGCACAAACACGCAGGAGAGAGTGAGCGAGTGGAGTCCGGTTCTTCAAAGCAACTGTAAACTTCCCTCACCACAACGTAAGGCCCGCCTCTCCCCTCATTCGATTGGACAATGGAAGACGCGAATGACGTCAGGCGCTTCTCCGCTCTCAGCGCTCCTTCAAAAACGCGTGCGCGGCAGCCGGCAAAAAAACGCAAGGCGCTCGGCACGCAAAAACAGCGCGCAAACGCGCCCTGCCCATAGAATATCATTCAAAAAAGGCGCCTGCAACTGCCATAAACGCTTTTGGTGTGACTGCCCCCATAAGAGAATATTTCTATGTACATCATTATTAGGCAACTATTAGTGTGCAGAATTATTAGGCAACTAAATGGAAAACAAAGATTTTACCATCTCACTTGTTTTTTTTCACCTGTTAAAGTGAGAATAAAGTGAGGTGAGCTGAACACAGCTGACCTGACCCAAACTAAACTAAACCGTGGGGTACTATGCAATGGAAAAGCGCCATAAGACATCTAGCCTTTATACATATCTATGAGAAAAACCCAAAAATGAAGTAGAAGAAGTTTGTTATGTATGATTTGAGAAGACTAGCAGTAATGAAGGTAAATAGAAAGCGACTTTTGTTGCAGTTTTAGTTTAACCACTGCAAATCTTGGCCCATCTTTGTTCTCACCGTCACAAACGGAAATTTACGCACGACTATAACTTGCACTTTACACATTTAGGTACACTCATCTGCATGAAACAATGTGCAAATTCAACCAGATTTACAAATGAAAAGCCATATGCATGACCAAGAAAATTACATGATAGTTAGTGGCAATCAAGCAAGTCCAATGTAACACTTGCGTGTCCACATTCAGAATGAATAAATCTGTCGGCGCCGATAGATAGCCCCATGGTTAGTGCATCGACATATAGCGCCAGTGTGCTCGCGGCGACCCGAGTTCGATTCCCGTCTCTGGGGTCCTTTGCCGATCCCGCTCCCCTATTTCAACCCGACACTTTCCTGTCTACTCTCTACTACAATACTATCCAAATAAAGCATAAAATGCCCTAAAAAAAATTTTTTATGAATAAATCTGCAGAACAGGGCGAGCAGGAAGAGGCGTGCTTCCCAAATCAGAAATTAGCAGCACATTAATTACTGACATCATAAAGGGTAGGCAATTTAAATAAAAAAGAACGAAAAAGTTCAAAGAACTGTAATAAATAAAGAACACAATAGCATTAGGGGTGCAACAAAATATGGATACACGTGTGTATCTTTGCCGATACTGAATCGATTCTCAAAAACACATTATAGATTTTTTTTTATCATACAAGATTCATGGCAGAAGTTTCGTTTTCAGTTTAGGAAAACGAAACAAACGTCCCGACTGTTAGATAGCGGTTGTCTTATCTCTAAATTCAACGAGTGACAGGAAGTAAAGGTCTTCACGGACCCGTACAAACACCAATTATCCAATTCACGATTTTAAATTTCCTTTGGTGTGTGTGCATTAGCACATGTTAACGATAGGGCTGTGTATCGGCAAGAATCTGGCAAGAGTCGCAATACGATTCAATGCAATACATTCCGATACTGCAAACAAGGCGATACTGTGATATTTCTTATTTTGGTAATAGAATAGGATATAATTTTAGAAAAGCTGTCATCAAAAAACACACCACCATATGCAAACCTTAGCAAAAAATATTTAACTTGTAAACTAGAGTTAGTAATGAACCGACCAGGACCTGTGCAGAACCAAAAATGCCCATTAATGTAATACTCAGCAGCATTCTACTTCGTAAGTTGCCTGACATATGCATACAATCTATATCCATATTATTCCTCTCTGAGAGCTTAATCCACTCATTTTCCAGGTTCAAACATCTACGTGCTGTCACTGTGACTTTTTTATCTTAAGTCATCTTACATAATAAGGACTGTTTGCCTTTTGAACTATAATAGTGATTGCTCATTCAGTGTGCTTTCTCTCTAACTCTCTGAGCAAACATTTTAGGTACAAAAAAGACGGTTCATTCATAAAGAAATGGGGGAAAAGTTTAGCGCATGATCGCAACTTTTAAAACAGGAGCCAGTTGTTGTCAGTCGCCATAGAAACAGGATGAGTGCGGTATTATTATAAGATGATCCCCTTCTGACATCACAAGGGGAGCCAAATTTCAATTACCTATTTTTTTACATTCTTGCAGGGAATTATTTACCAAAACTAAGTTACTGGGTTGATCATTTTCACATTTTCTAGGTTGATAGAAGCACTGGAGACCCAATTATAGCACTTAAACATGGAAAAAGTCCGAAATTGTATGATATGTCCCCTTTAACTGCGTGAACACATTGTATTACACCAAATACACAAAAAAACATTGTTTCAGCAACATAATAGGGGCTCTTTAAAGGGACACTTCACCCATTTGCATTAATCATGTTTTTTCCATCTTCAGCTTTTATCTAAGATTAAACCTTTTTTAACGTTGAAACATTTTGAGTTAGTCATGCATACTTTTATTTCTTCACGTCTGGACTACTGCAATTCACTTTATACTGGAATATCCCAAAATGCACTTTCGCGCTTGCAGTTAGTCCAGAACTCTGCGGCTAGACTTTTAACAGGAACCAAAAAGTGTGAACACATCACCCCCATCCTCGCCTCATTGCACTGGCTTCCTGTTCGATTCCGAATCGATTTTAAGATTTTATTGTATTTGTTTTTAAAGCGCTGAGTGGAATCATTTTGCATCATTGAAAGAAGGAAGTCCTATATCTTTGAAGAGGGGGTGAGACTACAAAAACTCCTTTTCTCGGTCAAATAGGCACCTAATTAGAAATGTATGTTACATTTCGACTACAAATATGATCCACTTTTAATAAAGATGAATGTTTCTACGGGTGAAATGCTCCTTTAAAGGTGGCTGGTCAAGCCAGTATTGTTATTCTAAGTTCATACAACAGAACGCTGATCCCGGAAAAGTCCCATAAAATTGCCAGTGTGCCTTTCTTGTGAATGCAAACACTTCCAGTAATTGTTTCTGGGGTCGCTCCCGTGAAGGGGACCCAGTAACATTGGCATAACATTTACGGAATGCCAAGTGCAGGATTGTAAATACGTCACGTGTCTTTACAGGATCTTCACGGTATGTATGTGAATGGATGCACAGATTGCAGTGTAAATGAACCAAATCCTGTGTATTTTCCGTAATCTGTGTCTATAAAGGCCTTATGTTATTGTAACTGTAAATAGGGTCGTGTCTTACACAAGACCAAGAAACCAAAGCAATAAGACTCCATTTGGTAAACATCTATTAATCAGCACAGACTGCATTATGCTGTCATAACTGCTACCTTCAATAAATTTTTTATCACTACCAGTTTAACGCAGATTTGTTTACCGAAACCCAGAAGCCAACTGGACCTTGAAAGTGGTTTTTACTCATCACATGACAGTGATTAACTTGGATTATAAAATGCTTGTGATTAGTAAATCATCTTACTTAGAGTACTTTTTCAACAAGTCAATCATTTACTACTGATAAGAACTGGAATGGGTTTATGATTTGCCTTTACTGTAACTCTTGCTAACCTGTAACGACGAGGACATGCCCACATCTAACATGTCATTCAAGAGAGACCTGTTTCAAGTACATCAAGGCCCTTTTGTACCTGACACAAATAAATTTGTCGGGTACACTTGTAAAAACAACATCTGGTATTAACACTATGAATTTGATCCGGCAAATAGTTTATAGTTTCACATATTTAAGTGGTTTGTTTATGGAGTGGTCAACTATCTGTTCACCTGCTGACATATCATACTAATACCATTGTGTTTTATTAAGACCTGCATTGCTGAGTGCTTTGGAGTATCCATGTGTCCATACTATATAGCTGTCAAAACAGATTTCTAGGTAGGTATCATGTGATGCAACCCACTAGCTCGCTTTTGAGACAAAACAACATAAGTAAATGCAGTAAACACTCATTGTCATTGCATTGACAGTGCTCGACATCTTACCTGAGTGTTCATAAGAGACTGGAGCAGCTTGTGTTAGTGTGACAAATCCCAGTAAACACAGAAACACACCTCCACGGAGAGCCTCCATCCTCAGCACTGCGGCTAATCCACAACCAGAGCTACTGTACCTCAATAAACAACGCAAATGACGCCTGAAATCGCACATCTATATCTTTATACATCTATATTGTTATAAAATCCGTGTCAAAGACTCATTTTGTATGATTCGATTCATGTGTTGTGTTATTAGCTTTAGCTAACACAGGACAGTTCTGTGACGTTCATGTAGCTAAGCTAAGGCTAACCGCTACCGGCGTCTTAGTTACGGTTAATTTTCATCGTTCGCCCTCGCTCGTTTGTTTACTACCTCTCCTGGACGATTAAACGAGTAGATGTGTCGTTTCCCAGCATTGTAAAACTCCTGGGTTCGTATGAAAATCAAAACCGCCGTAAACACAGTGGTCCAGCATCACCTTTCCGCACGAGCGCCATGTTTCATGACGTCAAGCGTCGGTGGCGTCGCGTCACGAACGATGCACGCGCGGGTGGTGACTGACAAAGCTGACTGCATTTAGATGACACATCGTTTGCTCATGTTTTTCCTGTTAATTTCGTGTACTTTCAGAGAGAGAGCCTGCTTAAACTGTTATAATATTCTTTCACAATGCATTGAACCTAAGTATTAATATTAATATTAATATTAATATTAATGGTATTATTATTATTATTATTATTATTATTATTATTATTACTATTTATATTATTATTGTTATTATTATTATTATTATTATTATTATTATTATTATTATTATTATTATTATTATTATTATTAATCCTTTGTTCCCATTCCCCTTTGCACATAACTGTAAATACAGTAAGAGCTCCTCTGTACACATACAGTACACACATAAGGAGTTAACATGGGCAATACCACAGATTTGAATGGTAACCAAAAACTCTTTCGCTTGAAAACCTTCACTTGTAAAGTTTTCCAAGTCCTTTATCTTCAAGTTATTAAAAAAAAGTATTGATATAATTGTGTTAAATTATAAAAATTTAGTGGATGTATGCAGTCACCTTTCACATATTAGGAAATGTTTGCAATTTAGACCTGTTGTCTATGAAGGCGAATCATAGTGGAAACTGAGAAATAAAATATTTATAGCCATCAACTATCATCATTAAAAGCAATAACAATTCAATTAATTGTAAAAAAACAATGATATTTAGATAATTTCAGATAATTGTGCACGTACATTTCTAAAATGTGCTGTAACGTAACAGTAAACTACTGGCAGCTAAGTTGCCAGCAATCTACCGTTAATTACCATCTCTCCTATATTAAATGGTAGGTTACCGTATTGATACCCTGAAACCTAACACATTTCATTTGGGAAACCAGTTGCCTTGAACCATTTAAGTTTAGGATGCAAGGATGTATATTTCTACAGTATTTTACTGTTTTGTTGAAAACAGCATTTTCCTGTAAATTCTGGGCGGTTTTTAACAACACAATGTAAAAAAATCCGTAGAAAATACATTGTCACTTGCAGCTGGTTGCCGGTAACTTACAGTAGATTTAAATTTATGTTATTTACTGGCAAGAGTTTGTTCAAAGTTTAATAAATTATAAAGTCTTTATCTTTACAGAATAAAACTATACAATAACAGCCTCATGCAAAGCATTCTGGGAACCAGAAATCATCATCAACCTCTTTCTGTTTTTTGCTTCAGATTTTGTTTCCCAGAATGCTTTGCTTGATGCTGTTATTTTAGTTTTACTCTGTAAAGACAAAGACTTGTTAATGTTTAATGTTCATTTAACTTTGAACAAAATGTTGCCAGTAAATAACATACATTTAAATCTACAGTAAGTTACCGGCAACCAGCTGCAAGTAACACTGTAATTTCTACGGATTTTTTTTTACAGTGCAGTTAGTTATCAACAATCTACTGTTAATTTACAGTTCTACTACAGTTAATTAACAGCTCCCCTATACAGTATTTAACAGCATGTTACCATATTAACACTCTGGAACCTAACTCATTTAATTTGGGAAACCAGTTGCCTTGAGTTTAGGATGCAAGGATGTACATTTTTTACAGTATTTTACTGTTTTGGTTTAAAAACAGCATTTTCCTGTAGAATCTTTCTGTTTTTTAACAGCAGTTTTTATTTACTTTCTTTGTGATATGAGTATGCCGTTTTTATCCCTCCTACACAAGTAAGAACAAAAGCAGAGCAAAAGCAATCTACTGTTAATTTACAGTTCTACCAAGGTTAATTAACAGCTCCCCTATACAGTATTTAACGGTAGGTTACCATATTAATACCCTGGAACCTAACTCAATTATTTTGGGAAACCAGTTGCCTTAAGTTTAGAATGCAGTACATTTTTTACAGTATTTTACTGTTTTGGTATAAAACAGGATTTTCCTGTAGAATCTTTCTGTTTTTAACAGCAGTTTGTTTTACAGTGTGATATTTCTTTGTGATGTAATTATGGCGTTTTTATCTCTCCTACACAAGTGAGAACAAAAGCAGAGTGATGTTTGCATCCTGCCAGCATCAATAGATGTCCCAGTGGTACCTCAGAGCCAATGACCTCCGAGCTCACCTGAGTCCTCCGTGAGTATATGCAAAAATCTCATCCTTTCAAACCAATAGCTGTCAGATATTATTAACTAATGAGGAGGGAGGTGTTTTGTGCTAAGGAAGGCCTCCTTGGGTTTAAGGGGAACCACCGTGACCATCTCTGTGCACTTTTGATCACAGAAGTGAAGGAGAGGGTCTCTGTGTCTTCATTGTTCCAGAGGATACGGCTGAGGACGGGCTCCGGTCACGCATCAACTTTTACAAGCGGGCTAGAAGGTCAGTGCCTGTTTTATTAACATGTAAACACTTATACCTGTATGCTGTTGTTGTCAGATTTAAATTTTTATTGTCGAAATTGCATTTTTCATTACCTCGCAGTCGTTTCTCAGTTGAGGAAGTACTATGAGGTTTACTTTGAAATGCATATGTTTAACCTGATGCTATAACATGTATCTGTATAACAACATTGAGAGAAAAGTTGGTGGACGTTATCAAATGTGCTCTGTTTGCTGTTAAAATATGCAAGATATAAAATGTGTGGTCTTGTGTTTTTGTGCACCTCTATTGATTTTAATCTGTATTTCTAGCGTTTAGTAGGGAAAAATCATGGCACTTGCAGGATTACTGAAAAAAGACGACATCACAGCAGCCGTCCAGGCTTGCCAAGGTGAGTGATATGGCTGCACACACTGAATCACTCATTATCATTAACGCATTACATTTACATTCATCTTTGCTGGACTCATTCATATGTGCATACGAATGCACAACAACAGCATAGACACATCTCTGCCGGCAGAGAGACTCCCATAGGCCTGTGCATCGGGGATGAGTAGCTCCAGGTATCCAGGCAGCCATTGAGCTGGGGAACGTTGCCACCAGGATACCAGTGTGTTTGTGCCAAGCATCCAAGGCCACACATGAGCACCAGACATGCAAATTTCACATAATAATCGTGCTTAAGTATTTTTTCCATAAGATGATGCTCAACTAGGCGCAGTAGGCACACGCACAACGTCAAGCCAAATGCAAATATCAATATTTTTATTCAAACACTTGCCATCGCATGTACAATTTGATACAAATCTATTTGGGAATACTATAGATTTAGCATAAATGCAGTAATGTTTATGCAACTATTATTATGACAAATCAAAACATAGGTATTTTTCATTATTTGTTTGGTCATATCTGTTGATTTTTAGCTCCCGGAAGTTTCAACTACAAGTCTTTCTTTGACCAAGTTGGACTGATGGGTAAAGCCTGTTCAGATGGGGAGAAGGTTTTCAAGACTCTGGACCAAGACAAGAGTGGATTTATTGAAAAAGAGGAGCTGAAGTAAGACTCAAACCAAGTAAAACCTTTTTGAAGTGAAACGTATCATGAAGGGAACCATCATTCATTCGTCTGATACCGCTCTTTGTTTTGTGTCTCCAGACGCTTCCTCCAGAACTTCTGCTCAGGGGCCCGAGAGCTCACCGAGGCAGAGACCAACGCTCTCCTGGCAGCTGGAGACTGTGATGGAGATGGCAAAATCGGGATGGAAGGTAAAGCCAAATCAGCAACAAGTCCTTCCGAAATTGGTCTTTGGGGACTCTACTCCTATAGAAACCATAGGTCCCTCTTTAACTGTTCGGCTCTTGTTTAACCTGAGGGATTAATCAGCGGTACATTTGAGATTTACACCAATTTCCAGTCATTTAAACACATACAGATCCGGAATTCTCTGATGGGTATTCTCCAATGGGAATTCTCTTCCTTCCTCTTCCAGTCAAATTAACACATCTTTCATTCTGGATGTTTGACTCTTTGATATTTATGCCATAGATACGAAGTAATGGAATGAGGCACAGTTCTGAATCTCTCTCTCTCTCTCTCTCTCTCTCTCTCTCTCTCTCTCTCTCTCTCTCTCTCTCTCTCTCTCTTTGTCAATTTTACAGAATTCTGCGCCTTGCTGAAATGAAAACGTGGCCTGAACTTCCATCTGGATTCATTTCATTTTTCTGTCTTATTAATTTTGCATATATCTTCCATGTGTTGCTTTTTGATGTGAGCTGCTTATGAAGGTCTGGAGAAAAAAAGTCCTTGTAATTGTTTAAATCTTGTTTGGGATTAAAAATAAACATCAAAATTGGCTTCTGATGATCATGAAACTGCTAAATAAAAGTCAAGTAACACTTCTACCAACCATTGCTTAGTGTGGTCTTTTGTATCGAAGTGTTGAAAAGCAACACTACAAAGAAAAAACAACAAATAACAACAACAAAGAAAGCAAAACGTTTAAAAAGGAAAATATACTTTTGCATCGTTGAAAGACAATCAATGTTACAAGTAAAGGTGGTTGTAAACGATGAACCTTCACTGTAAAAAAATGGTTGTAGTTATGCGGCAGTTTGCCAGTAACTTACTGTAGATTTATATTGATCTAATTTCCCTACTGAGGGATCCAGCTAAGACCAGCATGAGCTGGTCGCTGGTATTGCTGGTGTAGCAAGCTGGTCTAGTGGGTGTTTTGGTCACTTTTTAAGCTTGTCTAGCTGGACTTAGCTGGTCATACTGGAAGACCAGCTGACCCACCAGCTTGACCAGCTTTGCCAGGCTGGGAGGACCAGCTGAGACCAGCAACTGCCACCTTAAACCAGCTAAAACCAGCTACTAGTTATGCTGGTCTTTGCTGGATTTTTCAGTACAGTTTGTTTAAAGAAAAATGAACATAAAACATTAACAAGTCTTTGTCTTTACAGAAAAAAAGATAAAAACAGCCTAATGCAAAGCATTCTGGGAACCAAATATCCTGATCAACCTTTTCAGTTTTTCATTTGGGTTCCCAAAAACGTGCTTTGCATAATGCTGTACTTTTTATATTTTTTTTCTGTAAAGTCTTTGTAATATTTAATGTTCATTTATCTTTGAACAAACTGTTGCCAGTAAATAACATCAATTTAAATTCACATCATAAACATAAATATTATATTTACTGTCAGTAATACTGTATCCAGTGTTTATTTTGGCTATATAAAAACCTTTACATTTGTTTCATAAAGGTTTTTGTAGTTAAATGTTAAATAAAGATGTAAAAGATTATACACTGCAAAAAATTCTTTTCGAGAAAAAAAATCTTATATTTTTGTCTTGTTTTTAGTAAAAATATCTAAAAATTCTTAAATTAAGATGCTTTTTCTTGATGAGCAAAAACACCCCAAAAATAAGTCTAGTTTTTAGACCAAAAATATCAAATTTAAGTGAATTTGTGCATAAAACAAGCAAAAAAATCTGCCACACTAAAACAAGAAAAATTCAAGAAACATTTGCTTACCCAATTGGCAGATTTTTTTGCTTGTTTTATGCACAAAATCACTTAAATTTGATTTTTTTGATCTAAAAACTAGACTTATTTTCTTGGGTCGTTTTGCTCATCAAGAAAAAGCATCTTAATTTAAGAATGTTTTGATATTTTTTACTGAAAACAAGACAAAAATACTAAGAATTTTTTCTTGAAAAATATCTAAAAATTCTTAAATTAAGATGTATTTTCTTGATGAGCAAAATGACCAAAGAAAATAAGTCTAGTTTTTAGACAAAAAATATACAATTTAAGTAAATTTGTGCTGAAAACAAACAAAATAATCTGCCAATGGAATAAGAATTTTTTTTACTGAAAACAAGACAAAAATACTAAGTAAGAAAGTATTTTTTGCAGTGAAAAAATGGTTAAAAATTATATATCATATATCCTGTAAATAAGTATTCTGCATATAAGGATATAAGGTTACGTATCCTTATATGTACCATTTAAGTAGATGTGTATGCATTTGGTACTAATAGACTTATTTACATAGGTCATTTTGCGCATGAACATTTTTTTGAATTTCAAGATTTTTTAGGAGTTTTAGATTTTTTTGTGGTTGTTTTAAGCACAAATGCACTTAAATTGTATATTTTTTGTCTAAAAACTAGACTTATTTACTTAGGTCATTTTGCGCGTGAACATTTTTCTTGAATTTCAAGATTTTTCAAAGGTTTCTGAGTGTAGAAAGAAATTTTGACTGAATGGCTCAGTTAAGCTTATTTTTATCTATGTCATATGTAGAGTGTTATGAAGGTTCATAGCTAAAAACATGTTTATTCTGTAAAAATTCACCATCACTATTCACATTCTCAGTATACCTATTCAACGTATGCCATAAATACTCATGAATTATAGTTATCTCTCAATGACATGATTTACAGCTTTGAGGCGTGCTTTACGGCACAGCTCTCGTCCAAAGTTTCTTACCTGGAAAAGAAACCAGACTCACCCAATCAAACATATATAAATGATACCACTTATCACTCATGGCAATCAAAACTTGTGCTTTTAAATTAAGAGTTAGTGGAAGCAAACACATGGGGGTCTTCCAAAATGTCGAGTCGTAGGATAAGGTGTGAACGGTCGGTTCACCCGAGCTCTTGCTCTGAGAGGAGGGCCTCGTGAGATGTCTATAGGGTCCCACACATGGGTCTAAACATCATTTGTGGGACTAAAAATAGCCTAACTTGACTACTGGACACATTTTTTCAACCTAAGCTAGTCCTACATGAGGTATCTGTTACTGGGCATTAAATTCCTGTAAATGGTGAGGCTGAGGGTATATAAGCAGGGACACACAGAAGCCTCGGTCACACCTCGACTAACTCCTTCGGTTTTCACTCGCCTAAGTCAAGCGCAAGGTGAGTGGATGTGGATGAAGTCAACTACAGAGTGTCGCCAACATGTTATTACATTATGAAAAGGCATCGTCGTATCATACTTTGGAATATGTTATATACTGGGGATGCTCGGGTGCATTGGGCCGCTGAAGAACTTTGGAGATGAATTGTCAATGGCCTACCACTGAGGATAACTAGTTGTTTGAATGAAACATACTTAGGGTTTTACTTCTGTCAACATGTGCTGGAATCTTTCACCCGCTCATTCATGAAGATGAAATTCAGATACTGATTTTTAAAGATCAAATGCTTAAAAAATTGATTGACAGCACAGTCCATGTTAAGATGTTTAGCGGACATGCAGATTTTTTGTGTCACATTGCATAAATTAAGTGTATTGAATTTGATGGATCTCAACTATTTTGCAGCTTCATCAGAACCAGTAAAGATGGCCGTCGCTTCCTTGCTCGCTGCCGCTGATGTGGATGCAGCTCTTGCTGCCTGCTCAGGTAAGATCCATGTAATATTTTATGTTTTTACTGTAAGCATTTTAACCATCAAATGCATTATATGGTTATACTTCACAGATCAGAAGTCAATCTGTTATTCAAACCAGGTTAAACTCTTATTATGTAAACCTGAGATTAGGAGCATCATTGCATTCATTCAGCATCTTTGACAGAATCTTAAAGATATTAAAGTTATATTTTCACACAATGTAATATATTATTATGTAGGATGATTTAATGTACAAAACAGTTAACACAAACTGCAAAAATGACTTTGTTACTTAGTATTTTGTCTTGTTTTCAATACAAATATCTAAAAACTCTTAAATCAAGATGCTTTTTCTTGATGTGCAAAACGACCCAAGAAAAAAAGTTTAGTTTTTAGACCAAAAATATCAAATTTAAGTGATTTTGTGCATAAAACAAGCAAAAAAAAAAAAAAAAAAAAAATCAGCCAATGAGGTAAGAACATTTTTCTTGAATTTTTCTTGAATGTAGTGTTTAAGAAAAATTTTCAAGATTTTTTGCTAACCCCATTGACAGATTTTTTCATCTTAATTTTAATTTTTTTTTAGATATTTTTACTAAAAACAAGACAAAAATACTTCTCTTTATTGAAAATAATTTTTTGCAGTGTGGTTTATGTGTCATCTTTTGATCTAATGACATATAAATTAAACTTTCGCTAACTATAATGACTTTAAAACCATTGAAATAAATGTAAATGTCCTTCATCCACACAGCTGCTGACTCCTTCGACTACAAGGCCTTCTTCGCCAAGGTCGGCCTTTCCGCCAAGTCCGCCGATGATGTCAAGAAGGCTTTTGGCATCATTGACCAGGACAACAGCGGCTTCATTGAGGAGGATGAGCTGAAGTGAGACTCCTTTTCGATCATATACATTCAGCATCAAAAACCCAAACTTGTCACATGAGTCACATGACTTTACTCTTTGTTTAAACTGTTTCTTCAGAACTTCAAGTCTGGTGCCAGGGCTCTGACCGACAAAGAGACCAAGGCCTTCCTCGCCGCTGGTGACAGTGATGGTGACGGCAAAATTGGAGCTGAAGGTACATAAGAAATTACATTTTGATGCATTTCCAGAAGTGATGCCAACAATACTGTTGGAAGTTGTTGTCAACAATACTGCAGAATTGAGTGGTAGTGTGCTGCAGTAAGGATGATCACAGATCATTGTCACACTTTTACCATAGTGAAGTTTTATTTATGAAAGTCAAATATGTCCCAATGTCTTGGCTTTAAACATCATACAGTTTATTCATAATATGATCATATTGATAAAATGTACTATATGGGCAATTATACAGTCACATAGGGGTTATTCAAATCTTACCCTGGAGGGCCGGAGCACTGCAGAGTTAGGCTCCAACCCTAATCAAACGTACCCACCTGTGATTGTCTAGTGATCATGAGGACCTGGATTAGCTTGCAGGTGTGTTTGATCAGGGTTGGAGCTGAACTCTGCGTTGCTCTGCACCTCCAGGGTAAAATTTGAATAACCTTGACATAGCATATTAACATAGGAAAACAAATAGTACACTGTAAAAAATTTCTGTAGAAATTACAGTATTACTGGATATTACTGGCAACTGGCTGCCAGTAACTTACTGTAGATTTTACAGTTATGTTATTTACTGGCAACAGGTTTAACATAAAACATTTTCAGTCTTAATCTTCTACAGTAAGTTACTGGCAACCAGCTGCATAATTACAGCTATTTTTTACAGTGTAACTATGTTAAATGTAAATTTTTTGGCTTACAGAAATAACACTTATTTAAAAGTAATGTGGCATCCTGCCCTTTAAAAAAAATGTAAATCTAGCTTCATACTGTATGGTTCATACTTGTATAAAGGCTAGTGTTGTTTCATTGCTTTTATACATTGTCAGAAAAAAAATTTATATAAGGATGTAAAAAAATTCTGTAGAAATTACAGTATTACTGGGTATTACTGGCAACTAGCTGCCAGTAACTTACTGTAGATTTTACATTTACGGTATGTTATTTACTGGCAACAGTTCGTTCAAGGTTATGAACATGAAACATTTTCGGTCTTTATCTTCTACAGTGAGTTACTGCCAACCAGTTGCAAAATGTTATACAGTGTATGTACCATTTAGGTATAGATGTGTATGCACTGCAAAAAATTACTTTCTTTTTTTAGTATTTTTGTCTTGCTTTCAGTAGAAATATCGAAAAATTATTTAATAAAGATGCTTTTTATGATGAGCAAAATGGCCTGATAAAATAAGTTTAGTTTTTAGACAAAAAATACTATTGAAGTGTTTTTTTTGTGCTTAAAACAAGCAAAATAATAATAATAATAAAAAAAAAACTTTGAAAACTTATTGACAAATTATTGAAATAATTCTTACCTCACTGGCAGATTTTATTCTGTTTTAAGCACAAATTCACTTAAATTTAATATTTTTTTGTCTAAAAACTAGATACATTTTCTTATGTCATTTTGCATCAAGATTTTTATTGAATTTCAAGATTTTTCAAGAAGTTCCAGATTTTTTGTTGCTTGTTTTAAGCACAAATTTACTCAAAAGTTTATATTTTTCCTAAATACTAGATTTATTGTCTTACTGTAGATCATTTTGCTCATCAAGAAAATTCATTTTTTAGATGTTTCTATTGAAAACAAGACAAAAATATTAAGTAAGAAAGTACGTTTTTTCACTGCAAAAAAATTATTTTCAAGAAAAAAATCTTAGTATTTTTGTCTTGTTTTTAGAAAAAAATATCAAAAAATTCTTAAATTAAGATGTAAAAGAATAAGTCTAGTTTTTAGACAAAATGTATCAAATTTAAGTGAATTGGTGGATAAAACAAGCAATCTGCCAATGGGGTAAGAAAAAAAATCGTGAACAGTTTTCTTAAAAACTAAATAAATAAAAAATTCAAGAAAAATTTGCTTACCCAATTGGCAGATTTTTTTGCTTGTTTTATGCACAAAATCACTTAAATGTAATATTTTTGGTCTTAAAACTAAAGTTATTTTCTTGGGTCATTTTGCTCATCAAGAAAAAGCATCTTAATTTAACAATTTTTTTTAGATATTTTTACTGAAAACAAGACAAAAATACTATGAATTTGTTTTTCTTAAAAATAATTTTTTGCAATGTTTGCAGTGTAAAATGTACATAATGCACTCTTTAGGTGAAAAGGTATACTTTTGCAATGGTGTACACCCCGGAGACAGATAGGGACCATTTTGTACCAGTTTTTCTGACAGTGTACCCAATAACTATTATGCACAAAAAAAAAACATATAAAATGATGTTGATATTTTATTTTTTAGATTTTTTATAACTTCTATAACTTCTGGCCCTCTATGCCATTGAGAAAATCTGGTAATACATTGTGTATAGCAGGAGTTTACTTTAACTAATGGTAATCTCATCTTTTTTTCACCTCACAGAGTTTGCTGCTCTTGTAAAGGCTTAAATTTTCATCTGACCAGGACCCTTCTGTATTCAAGGAACCAGAACTCACGACAGCTCACACCTTTCTCAGCTTACCTTTTTTTATATGCATATCTTATTTATAAAAGACATTTAGACGGTTCGCTCATTTGTGAGTCGGCCGTCTGGATAGGGGTATTGCTTGTGTTAGTTGGATGTTTTATTTTCGAGCCCATTGGCTTGTGCAAATGTACAATCTCAAATGCACTTATGGGGAAGAGTGAAAAACAAGGAATAAATATAGTTTTGGTGTAATAAGTCTTTGAAGTCAACTCTTTTCGCTATGGATGGGAATGCGCTCATGATAATGGACCGACAATCAGGGATGTCCTGTAGGAAGTGGCCGCTCTTGGCACGTGGCTGGGCGAGGGAAGGCCAGGAGATTTGCTGAGATACACAGGAGAGGATTTGCAGGGGATAGTTTTCGCATGCCCAATTAGAGTCCATGGCAGCTTCCTAAATGCTCAGAATAGCTTATCGAGCAGGGGAACAAAGCACAGGCCAAGTTTAGACCTCCGAAACCTGTTAAACGCCCTACGCCGCCTGTCATTTAATTAAAGCATTTGGCAATGCACTGTCAGTAATCTCCTGCTAACTATAATGGTTTTGAAATGCACCAAGAGTAGTGGGTGCTTTTATCCAAAGCGTCTTACAACAGGAAAGAAAGCAATAAAGTGATAGCTAGCCACATTTCTCATGTTAAAAAACGAAACACAGATAAAATACAAGAAAAGCAGCTTTACATTTTATTTATTTTCATGTTAGCCGGCTATACACAAGTGAACCGGAGCAGAACCCTCTGCTTCCACCTGCTGTTTAAAATCAGCATACAGTGTCAGGTCTAAATAATATGATCTTATACTTTATACTTATTACTTATTTGAACATTTACAATAATAGCTTAAGTTATTTACAAAGGTTTGCTTTAATCTTTTGCAATGCATTTCATAGAAAATAACTGAAGCAAAACATGATGATATACTGACTATAATAGTATCTAACATGGCTAAAAGATTGACATACTCTAGCTCTCCAAATTCGCTCAAAATATCATGCAACTAAGCACACAAAAAGTTTTGGTATACATGTTTACACATCAACAGATATCTAACCAGACTTTATACATAAATTTCAATAACCAGACTGCAACCAAAATCCATACCCAGTACAAAAAGCAGGAGACTATTCTACAGTCCCATGTGCCCAAAGTTCCTTGGTGAAGTCCTTCCAAGCGAATGACCATAAGATCAGATCCATGCACTATCAGCAGCGGATATTATTAGCATTGAAGTATATGATGGACTTTTCTCAAACGCACCTTTTAAGCATCATCATTTTGGAAGATAAATATAGTACAGTGTGTCTACTGGGCGCATGTCATCTGGCCCCTCGTCCGGCCGGGGTGTCTATTACATTACGATTCATATTTGGAGTCACCGACGATATATAAGGAAGAGATCAGGGCCCCGAAGAGCACTGCAGTCCACAGCTCGAGTCTTCTCACACTACCTTCAACACCGAAAGACAACAGAGGTGAGTTTACACTGGGACACTGAGTCGGTCTATATGGACAGAAAGGACAGCTTCATCCTGAATTTCATTGTGGAGCGATCAGTACAAGCAGAAAGTGGAATCTGATCTTAAAAATCTGCCTTGGACTGTCTTTGCCTGCTGATTTCTTTTAAAGTGGACCTCATGAGGACCTTTTGGGATTTAACGTCCTCATAATTCACATCCACACTGTGCCCTATCTGCGGTGCTTTTATGGCTAAACCAAGTGCATGACAGGAAAGGGCTCAGGTTATGATTGTATGCTTATGTACTGCATGTTAGACATCGATAGAAAGGAGATCAGTTGGGCCTGCACTTCAAGTTTTGCAGACTTAGTAATAATGCACGCAGTATTGAATCATGCATAAAATGACTTTAATACGATTTGTTTTATCATTCAGCTAAAGATGGCATTCGCCGGAGTCCTGAGCGACGCTGACATCACTGCAGCACTGGAGGCATGCAAGGGTGAGATTCCCGAAGTCATTTAACACCTGCAGTGGGTCTGTTAAAGTGGGGTGTATATTTACCCGTTTTATATATTTCACACACAGCTGCTGACTCCTTCAACCACAAGGCATTTTTTGCCAAGGTCGGCCTGGCCGGCAAATCCGCCGATGACGTCAAGAAGGCTTTCGCAATCATTGATCAGGACAAGAGTGGCTTCATTGAGGAGGATGAGCTTAAGTAAGAGCGAGCATTATTCATACTTTTCAACACTATTCGTTCATAAAATACAAAAATCAGTGGTTCATAAATGAATGAAGGACTAACTGCTGTAATACAATGCAATACTTGCAATTATAATGCTTAGTATTTTTTGTCTTGTTTTCAGTACAAATATCTAAAAATACTTATTAAATCAAGATGTATTTTCATGATGAGCAAATCTGGTTTTTGGACAAAAAATATACAATTTAAGTGAATTTATGCTTATAACAAACAAAAAAGTCTGCCAAAGGGGTAAGAAAAAAAGTCCTCAAAACTTGTTTTGCACAAATTCACTACAATTTTATATATATATATTTTTTTCTAAAAACTAGACCTTTTTTTAGATTATTTTTCTCATCAAGGAAATGTAAGAACGTCATTTTTTATATATACACACTGCAAAAAATGACTTTCTTAGTTAGTATTTTTGTCTTGTTTTAAGCACAAATATCTAAAAATTCTCAAGTCAAGATGCATTTTCTTGATGAGCAAAATAACCTAAGAAAATAAGTCTAATTTAAGTGAATTTGTGGATTAAACATGCAAAAAATAAAAAAATATATTTTAATCCACAAATTCACTTAAATCTGCCAATGGGGTATACAGCAAAAAATGATTTTCAAGAATAAAAATTCTTAGTATTTTTGTCTTGTTTTCAGTAAAAATATCTAAAAATTCTTAAATTAAATTCCTTTTCTTGATGAGCAAAACGAACCAAGAAAATAAGTCTAGTTTTGTGCATAAAACAAGCACAAAAAAATAAAAATCTGCCAATGGGGTAAGCAAAAATCTTATTTTTATTAAACACTAAACTCAAGAAAAATTTGCTTACACCATTGGCAGATTTTTTTGCATGTTTTATGCACAAAATCACTTAAATTTGATATTTTTGGTCTAAAAACTAGACTTATTTCTTGGGTTGTTTTGCCCATCAAGAAAGAGCATCTTCATTTAAGAATTTTTAGATACTTTTACTGAAAACAAGACAAAAATACTAAGAATTTGTTTTCTTTCTTTCTTTACTTAGTATTTTTGTCTTGTTTTCAGTAGAAATATCTAAATATTCTTACATCAAGTTGATGAGCAAAGTGACCTAAGAAAATAAATCTGGTTTTTACACAAAATATAAATAATTTAAGTGAATTTGAGGTAAGAAAAACCAATGAGGTAAGAAAAAAGTCCTCAAATAAGTTTACTTCTTTTCTAAGAAAAATTGTCTTACCCCATTGGCAGATTTTTTTGCTTGTTTTGCACAAGTTCACTTAAATTGTATATTTTTTTGACGTTTTTTAGATCATTTTTCTCATCACGAAAATGCATCTTGATTTATTTTTATTTTTTAGATATTTGTAACTGAAAACAAGACAAAAATACTAAGCAAGAAATTATTTTATTTTTTTGCAGTGTATTGTATGGTATATTTGGTATATACATTGGCATTCTATATTACATTATATAATACTATAAATACTGTACTGAAATCCCCAATGCACTTGCTACCAGTACTCAGATGTCACAGGAACTAAATTAAATCTTGTTATGGCAAGTGTCAAGCAAAATTGTTCTTATAAGTGTAGCATTACATGATATGGGATGCTTATAATTATATCTAGCTTCATAAATTTTATATTTGTGTTTGACAGACTGTTCCTGCAGAACTTCAAGGCTGGTGCCAGGGCACTGACTGATGCTGAGACCAAGGCCTTCCTCAAGGCTGGAGATACCGATGGTGATGGCAAGATTGGAGTTGATGAGTCAGTTATTTTTACTACAGTGTGTCTAAAATACACTGTGAAATGTAAAATATGGATAAAATTAAAAAATGACTCAAATTACTTCAAGTTTTTCAACTTAAATTTAAAAAATTGTATTGAAACATTTTAATTGAATTGATTTAAGTACAACAGCTTTCACTTTTTACACTGCAGTTGGATCAACTTAAAAAAATCAACTTCAATTAGTACCACCTAAAAAAATTAAGATTTTTTCCAATTTAACTTTAGTGTCACTTAAGGGGAAAAATAGAAGTTGAAACAACTTTTTTTTTAGGTGTTACCAATTAAAGTATTTTTAAGTTTAAGTTCAGTGCAGTGTAAAGTTAACTTGCAGCAATCGTATTCAAAATCTGACGCTTTATTTCTTTTCCTTTTGACAGAGTTCGCTGTCTTGGTTAAGGCATAAAAAGCTTCCGACCAACAACACCTCTTGCTCTGAAGGAACAACTTTGCCCAAGACCTCCCATTTTCAACTTACTATAAATAATTTTTATACTCATGATGCTTATGAGAAGTTTCCTCCCATGCAGCACACTGTCAAAAATGATGACTGTGAATGTAGCAGTTGTGTCTCCTGTCTTAAATATGAATTTTGCTTACTGTAAAATCTGATGCACTTTTACGGGAACGGACGATAGGAAAAGAATAAATATTCTTTTGCAATATCGACTTATTTTCCTTTCTTGTTCAAAATCGGATGTATTTTGCTGTATACAAAAGGTTTCTAATAAGAATGGACTAATAAGAAAACACATCGTGGAAATTCATCACTATCATCAGATACACCACCATTACCAATTGTTGTTGACAGTTGTTGGCAAATTATTATTTAAGATGTCTGTTTGTTTATTATTTAATAAACACAATTTAAAAACCTAAATGATTTGGGTTTTTTTAGTCATTCATAAATTTAAGATAGATGCACTGTAAAAAAGATTTGTTGGTTCAACTTAAAAAAGTTAGTTACATGGTTGCTTTAAAATTACAATTCATTCAACTTACAAATGTTAGCTGACTCAAAAAAGTTTTTTTTTTTATAAATTAACTCAACCAGGTAACTTGTATCAACTTTTTTACAGTGTATATAGAAATATAGATAGATAGATAGACAGGCAGACAGACAGACTCCGACTCAAGCCTGTCACTTGTCCACTAGATGTCCTTATTTTACAATGAGTGAAATGCTAGCACTCCCAGTATTGTCATTCTTATGGCAAATTTTTTTAAACATGCTGGTTGGCTTTAAAATAATTGTAAACACTAAATAGGGAAACTAAAGCAACCTCTAAATAACTCTCTGCAGCAAAATAATATTGCAGTAGATTATTGTACCTTTGTCCATGTACACTTGTCTCTCATAAGGACATATTTTGAATCATTTTGCAATGAATACACAACAGGTACCAAGCTGAAGGTTGTAGAGTTCAGTGTAGTGTAACTGTGTGCATGCAAAGAACGTAAGCAAATGTAAATGAATAAATGATCGCTCAGTAACCGTATAGGACGCGAGGTATCATCATAGCCCATTGCATCAGCGCTGCCTGGTAAGCAGCACCTCTGGATCCGGTGTCCTCAACCCATGGGCTCTTGAGTTTCTCTGCATCTTGTAGGGTTATCCCACACCTGGAGTGTCCCAAAACATGTCAGAAGTGCTGCTGACCTACATGTGCAATGCAATGCAATATGCAAGCCAGCACAGTCTTCATGTAAATGTGACACTTACTAGCAGGTGTGCTGACCTTGCTTTTATCTCCCTGGGTTTTATAACTAGTCTTTGGGATCGATAAAAGACTCTGGAGGACCGAAGGACACGGCCTAGGAAGTAGCGGGGCAATAAATCAGCATGGGATGTATTGTGGAGACTGACCATTTAAAGCTTTAAAAGTTAAGACTAATATTTTAAAATCGATACAAAATTTGATGGGTAGCCAATGTAGGGAGGATAAAATGGGTGTGATGTGTGTCCTTCTGCCAGATCCTGTTAAAAGCCTAGCCGCCGCATTTCGAAAGATTTAAAGCAGATTTGTTGAAATAAGTAAAAAGACAATTACAATAATCTAAACGTGAAGAAATAAAAGCGTGGATAGGCATCTCAAGATCAGAGTCCAATAAAATTGCACTCAATTTTGCAATATTTCTTAGATGGTAAAAACAATTTCTGACCAAAAGTCTAGAATCGTAATCCAAAGACATTAATTGGTCGAACCAGACGACAACATTTCTGAGGCTCGACTGGACAGATGAGCTCAGAGAACCAAGGTGTTGGAGGATTAATAGGATTTTGCTATCTGGGGCAACAATTAGGGCTTCAGTCTTTTCAGAATTTAATTGTAGACAGTTTCTAGCAAGCCACAATGATTTTACACAAGAAATACTATGCAACAAGTCTGTGAGTTTGTGGAACTCAATCATTAAACAAGCAATACAACTGTAAGTAATCAGCTTTAAAATGATATGACACATTCATAAAATGGCTCATTTTCCCAGAGGGCTAATATACATTAAAAACAAAAGTGGACCTAAGACAGAGCCCTGGGGAACACCACACATAAGTGGAGTGGCTTCAGACAGTATAGCATTCACATATACAGAAAATGTTCTGTCCCTCAAATAAGAGAAAAAACAATTTAAAACAGACCCAACAATACCAAACTCTTGTTTCAATCTGTTCAACAGTATTTTGTGGTCCACTGTATCAAAAGCTGATAAATCCAATAAAAAAATAAATACAGAGTACATTCCAGAGTATCATATTAAAATCATATTTTAAGGGTTTTGCAAAAAATGTGCATGTGCATTTGAGCATAAACCAATTTAGATTTCTTCATATTGTGTAATTTATAAAACGAAAAAAGCAAAAAATTTAAAATATCAATATAACATCATACTTTTATTTTTTTTTTAATACAAATATAAAGGATGTTGCATTTAAAGGGATAGTTCACCCAAAAATGAAAATTCTGTCATCATTTATTCACCCTAATATTGTTATAAACCATAATGAGTTTTTATTCTGTTGAACACAAAAGAAGATATTTTGTTAAATGATGTTAATCACATAGTCGACACTACCCATCGACTTCCATAGTTGGAAAAACAAATACTATGGTAGTCAATGGGTAGTGTCAACTGTCATTTATCAAAATATCTTCTTTTGTGTTCAACAGAATTAAACTTTAAAATAACAAGAGAGTGAGTAAATGATGACAGGATTTTCCATTTTTGGGTGAACTATCCCTTTAACTCCATAGTATGAAAGAAGATTTTGAATTAATTGTAAGTTTGGTAAAACAAGTTAAGTGCTTAAATGTTTTTTCCTCCACTTGAATCTATAAAATATTAACATTTTGCATCCTCTTTCATAATGCATGCATCTAGCAGACGCATTTTAATCATTGATCACAGCGTGCTAAACCGCTGCTGTTGGGCGCTACCCAAAAGGTGACCTTGCGTCTCTGAATCAGCACCCAAATGATATCCTGGTGTTTGCCTGCCTATGTTGGATGAAATGAGACGGATAAACTTTCCCGACGTTCTCTACAATGCATACAGACATAGTGTGCGTGTGTGCCGGGTGTTTATAACCATACCTATGAATTAGTTTGCATCTGCTGAGCAGTGGATTATGTGTTCCCATCTGTTTGATTCAAGAGAAACAATTTAAAAAATAGAAATGTTGACCCAGATTACAAGATGATTTATAAAAAAACCTGCCGTGTATTAAAGTTTACATAAAGACAGGTGTTTTTTCCACTTCCCCTCCCAATGCAAACGTTTAAGTACTTATGTAATATTATAATGAGGCATTTAGGATGACCTCATGTAAAGCATGTGGAAAAAGGGAGTGGAGAGAGACAGACAGGCGATCCTGAAAGAGGGATTGGATGTGCATGAAAGAGATGAATGAGAATGTGGGTTGTTTTGTGAGGTCTGTATTATGATATAGGAAGGGAGGGCCGTGATGCGGTGGCACAGGAGACAGCAAAGCATTTATTACTTAATTTGCCTTTTTACAAGGGCGTCACAGATGTCTGAGGGCTGGCCCACACACACACACACATAGAAGTCAAACCGATATAAATAGTACAGGTTAATTAGTTAGCAAAGTAATTTGAGCTTGGGCCTGCCAGTTAGAATTTGATCCACGGACAGGTAACTTAAGAATTGCCCATTGTCACTGCATTCAAATCTATATAAATCGCACCTGGACCGACTCGCACTCACCACTCAGCCTTACTTCTCTTCATTCACCTGCCAGGAGAACTTCAACGAGGTAAGGGCTCGCACTTTCCGACCAAATCGGATGCGGACTCGGATGGCTTTGCTCTTTGATGCCGCATTACTGCATACCTGTTTGGTAAATGCATATGCGAGCTTGCATATGAAACATTTCTACCGAAGTAAAATGCCTTTTTTGGACAAAAATTGCATTTGAAGAGTGTATTTTTAACTAAAGATTAATTTATAACTGCATACATGCATGCATGTCAATTTTTGCTAACGGCATACTAATAGTATTTAAAATAAAAATAGTCATCTAGTGGGTCAGGGTTTGACTGCTTAATAACATCCTCTGATGGGAAATTATTTATTATTTTGATAAGCAGGGGTTCAATTTTATCTAAAAAAAGAGACAACTCTTGATGACCTCATTTTAGTCTAAATCTGATTTGTATATGCAAATGAATTTGGTATTAGTCGGTTGACATAAAAAATGATTATTAATTATTAAAAAACGTGCATCCACAGAACCATGTCTCTCTCATCTATCCTTTGTGCTGATGGCATCCAAAACGCGCTCAAGGACTGTCAAGGTAGGTGACACCGTCTCTCCATAGTTTGGGTGCTGGTGTTTGTTTTGATCATGTGTGCAGTTTTATAAAAACGTATCGAATGTTTCGTCTTCTCATCATAACAGCACCAGACTCCTTCAATCCCAAAAAGTTCTTCCAGCTGTGTGGAATGACAAAGAAAAGCCCTCAGGATGTGAAGAACATCTTTAACATCCTGGACAACGATGCCAGTGGATTTATTGAGGAGGAGGAACTCAAGTAAGAACTTGTGCATTTCTTTTAAAAGAGATAACCAAATGTTTTCATCAAAAAGCAGTTTCTTATTTGGCCAATGCATGATCAGTTTAGCACATGCACTTGAATAACTAAGCTTTCAAAGACTGAAAGGGAATTAAGAGGGATACCCTGTTGCTGTACACTGTATTCTGTGTCTGCGTGTTGTACTTTTGTCTATAGCCTACTTGAAGAGGTGATTGTGAAAACCAGTTGTTGTTAGAGCCGGCTGTAATGTTGTTTGTTGTGCTGTTTCAAGTTTTTCTTGCAGCGGTTCTCGGCTGGTGCTCGCGTACTGACTGATAAAGAGACTAAGGCTTTCCTAGCAGCAGCCGATGATGACAGCGACGGCAAGATTGGAGCAGATGGTAATTATGACTGTGTTTCCAGCATTCATAATTAACACAGACCGGTTCAGCCTGTTGTGGTTTCCATTACATTTCTATTCATTCGAAAATAAGAGTTGGATTTAAATACTCCATTCAGTTTGGACGCACTTCATTGAATCGCTTGTCATGTCCCTTCAAACCTTTCAAGCTTGTGCCTATTATTTAAAAAATATACATCCTATAATTTACAGCCTTTACAAACCTGAAATTAAATATGAATTAGACTGTAAGCAGCCAATACGTGTTCTGGAAAGTATCGCAGAATGCACTTCATAAAGCTGGTCACAGTCAAGTTACTAAAATTAAAAATATATAAATGTATATGGTCATTGCATTAAAAAATGAGTTGATGAAGTTCACTGTAAAACATTGCTGTCATTATGCAGTTGATTGACAGTAACTTACTGTAAAAGATAAAGACTGAAAATGTTTCAAGTTCATTTAACTTTAAACAAACTGTTGCCAGTAAATAACATAAATGTAAAATCTACAGTAAGTTACTGGCAGCTAGTTGCCAGCAATACTGTAATTTCTACAGATATGTTTTACATTCACTGTAAAAAAAATGCTGCAATTATGCAGCTGGTTGCAAGTAACTTACTGTAGAAGATAAAGACTGAAAATGTTTCATGTTCATTTAACTTTAAACAAACTGTTGCCAGTAAATAACATAAATGTTAAATCTACAGTAAGTTACTGGCATCTAGTTCCCAGCAATACTGTTATTCCTACAGATATGTTTTACATTCACTGTAAAAAAAATTCTGTAATTATGCATCCGGTTGCCAGTAACTTACTGTAGAAGATAAAGACTGAAAATGTTTCATGTTCATTTAACATTAAACAAACTGTTGCCAGTAAATAACATGAATGTAAAATCTACAGTAAGTAACTGGCAGCTAGTTGCCAGTAATACCCAGTAATACTGTAATTTCTACATACATTTTTACAGTGAATTATTGCATGAATAGTTTTGATGAATAGTTTTAATGGTTTTAATTATAGTAATAACAAAAACTAAGTAATTGTGTCCAAACGTTGGTAGTAGTGATGTCACTCTACATGCTGAAATAAAGGTATAGATGCTGTCACTGGGTGGTATCCTTTTAAAAAGTACACTTTTGTACCTAAAAAGTGCATATTGGTACCTCAGACGTATATAATTATACCTCACATCTGTACCTAATGGGTACTGTCACAGTGAAAGCTTTTGTGGTAGGATTACTCTCCCCATATATTTTTAATAATCAAATGTAATAAACTGCTGTTGAAAAATGGCAAGAATCTATACAGGGAAATGCTGTTTTCAACCAAACAGTAAAATACTGTAGAAATGTACATCCTTGCAACTTAAATGGTTTAAGGCAAGTGGTTTCCCAAATATTAATACGGTAACATAACATACCATTTAATATAGGAGAGCTGTTCATTAACGGTAGTACTGTGAATTAACAGTAGATTGCTGGCAACTTAGTAGTTTAGCATTATGTTACAGCACATTTTTACAGTGAATTTGATTTGAATGTGTCCTTTTGCAGGTTTGTAAATAAAGTGCAGTCTCTCATACATGAATTTTTTCTCTGATCTCTTACAGAATTCCAGGCTTTGGTTCTGTCTTGAACGCTCAGGGCATTGACGTTTCCCCCCTCTCTCGTAGACAGATATCAGTTCAGCTGACCTGTCTTTTAATACACAGGTTTATTTCCTTTCTCAGATCTCCTGGCCACTGGAATCAACACTCATAACAATACACCCCAAAGTTTTACTTGATTTTTGAATATGTGTATAGAGGGGCGCACAATGAGACTGACTGTATGTACAACATATATTTATTGAAATGAATTAATAAATAAATGGCTAAAAAGATTCAAAATGTTGTCTGTGGTATGATCACTGTACTTAAAATTTGAAATGGGAAAATATTTTAAGCATCAGAATACACTATGTTAAGAGAAAATTACAGTTAATAAAAAGGTAAATAGAATTTAATGTGTGCAAACAATTATTCATTAAATACATAAGACATAAAAAGGTGTTCAAATACACCTGATGAAGTTTACTAATAGTCAAATCACCTGCTAATAAATACTGATCAACTATAAATAAATATTGACATAAAAACAAAGATCACTCTTTTTAAAACACTACAAAATCATTGACATCTCTGACTGCAAGTCTCAAATGTTTATACTGTATATCGCATCATTTTATATAATGCAATAGATTAAAAAATATGCAAAATATTTCAGGTCTATTAATCGAGGACTTTACCTTAGCTGAATGTAAAATACTCTGAGGCCATGTAGTATGGGTACACAATGCAAAAAGTGAGTAAATAGTATTATTAGAAATCTGATCACTGTCTGTCAGCTACCATGTGAATATCCGCCTTTAAACCGGTTTGTTACTTAAACAAATATTAAGATAGGCATTAAATGCGGTGTCCCCCTTATAGGCTATACTGTAGTTGAATTGCATGCTATTTGGTTTGCACTGTATGCACTGTATGTTTGTAGTCAGACAGGTTTCTGGTTCAAGACTTGAACTTGATTGGTGTGCTGTTAACCATCATCACCCTTTCTTCAGTTTCCTTAGATAAAGTCATCTTCTAACCTGTGTTTAGTTTGTTTTATGAATGTCCTTTTTGTTGCTATCAAAACTTTATAGCCATGACTTCGATGGACAGTTGTGGCACCACATACGGTACATCCACCCATTTTATAAATGCATTTTCTACACAGATGCATGTTTTCCAACAACCTCCTCATTGTCGGCCTTATACCCGAGAATTACATAACAGGACCTAGAATTAGACAGAGCAAGTTAGACACCCCACCCTGACATTATTACATGTGTGAGCAATCTGCTGTTTAAGATATCTGGATGAGGACTATATTTCAAAAGTCTTGGGGAAAATATGGAAAAGAGATATTTAATGACTGGAATGTGGTCTATGATTACTGTACTGAAAATAATAACATATGAAAAAGGTTTTAAAATCAGAAATGGCACAATAAGGTTTAATTTATTTCAGGATAATATCTCAAGCGTCAGAATACGGTATGTTAAGAGAAAATTACGGTTAATAGTAAGGTTATTGTTTTCCTCATGTGTTGCTTAATATAAATAAAAGTACCGGGTAAATAAGTGCAGACCCTCTCATGTGTATATTTTATATAGAGAGAGTATATATTTATATTTGCAGTGTCATTTTTTTTGTACTTTAAAGTGTTTTACACAAAATTACAAAATACTTGTTGTATATAAAAGAAGTTTATTGTATTTTTTTCAGACTGATCATACAGAAATTCGTACATATTTTACAAGTTGGCTGATTCATATGAATTTGAGTGAATCATAACCCTAACGTCACAGGGGAAAAAAACTAATCTTACAAAAACTTATGAATGTGGTCGTTTACAAAATTATACAAATTAGCCACCTCGTAAAATACGTACAAATTGTACTATTGAGATTGTGTTGGATTTTTTGTAAAATTGTTAAGTAAGGAATAATTGACAACGTGCCGTATTCGAAAATAATGCAAACCCAATGTAGTAATGCGACAGAACGCAAAGCAGAGTTATTTTCCAATACTTTTAAGGAGTCAATTAATCCTCTTATACCACGGTTAACACAAACATTGCTCTGGTGCTTGTTTTTAAGACATTTGACAAGTTAGGTGTGCGGTGGTTGGATAGTGCAGATTAAGGGGTGGTAAGATCCCCTTATGACATCACAAGAGGAGCCAAATTTCAATTACCTATTTTTTCACATGCTTGCAGAGAATGGTTTACCAAAACTAAGTTACTGGGTTGTAAAGAGATTGACCGATATGTGTTTTTCAGGGCTCGATACTGTTTATTAAAGATTGAGTAGACCTATAACTGGTATTTTTAACCGATATGTCTGGTGTAAAAACGAAAATTAATGTCAAAATTAAGACACAGGCTCTGACAAATACTTTCAATGCTTTGAACCATTTTTAATTCTGACTTTAAGAAATGCTAATTATAACAATCATATTATTAAATATAGCTGCAAGCAGCAATTTAGGACCAGCACCTTCAGCGCACCCAATGCACAGAAAGCACCCACAGCGCAGCAAGCATAAAAGGTGCAGCAAGCACCCAAAGCACAGAGGCAGAACCACGGCAGTGCAGACCAACAGCAAAGATGGCAAAAATAGAAAATATCGTCGCTGCCCGATGAAACTCACGTATGTCCAAAACGGTTACTTTTCAGGAAATAAAAAAAACACTGTATAACAAAAGCAGTTGAATGTAGCGTTGTCATACTTGGTACAACATCTTTACATGTAACCATATTCTTGCCAGTGTAATGATATAATCCACATTTGACCAAAATTGAGTTTAAATGGACATACGTGCATATTTTACAGTAACTTTGATCGATACGCGTTCTTCCGATCATTAATTAGAATGGCCAAGTCGCGTTCCATATTGACAGATAAATACGCTCAGTTTATTAAATAGCCTACGTCTTAGTTAAACACGCTTACTTTATTTAATATTAATTATACATTTATTAAATGTCTCTTGCAAACTATGAAGGGACAATGAATCAATACACTGACATGGTAATGCTTAACAGTTTGTGTTGAAAAGTGGTGGGGAAAAAGATCAGATAAAAAACATTACAGCAGGACGGGAAAAAATATTGAATAACGGCGCATCAAAAATGGGCATAGCGTATGCCAGTCAACAACAAGAAAATACTCTGCATAAAACCCTCAACAATGTCGACTGCACACATGTAACAGTCCCTGCAACACCAGCTCAACCGAACAGTGCAAAAGCACCATAACGTAGAAAACAGCAGCGCATTTAGTCAATGATTGCAATGAATTTCATTACATCTGTAAAAGAAAACACACCATAAGCATACAACACAACATATGTGACCCTGGACCACAAAACCAGTCTTAAGCATTGCTTGATTTTTAAAAACTTTTTAACCAAATGCTTTCAAAAAGTGGTGGGATGACCCCAGCGTCCCCAGTGTAAATAACACCTATGCTAGACAGATACTTTGTTTGCACAGTCCTACCGTAATTTTGTCACTCCTAGATGTAGGTCTGGCGTCAGGGGGAAACGTTTACTTCGATGAAGGAAAGTCATTGTCTCACCAGGCTATGTTTATTCGGCTATATCCAGTGAAACTTTACGAGACTGGCGAGATGCTTCCAGAGGGTGGGAGATACGTGGCGTGATTGAGAGTTTTGACACCAAATGGATATACGTGAAAATCAGATGACATGATTTCACAACTTTCATTGGCCATTTAGGTATGTGAAGCATACTGTATACGGAAATGAACCTGGACATTCAATTCATCAAAAAATCTCAAAATTGGCAAAATGGACATACGTGGTTTTCATCGGACAATGACGATATGTGAAACACAGACAGGTTGAGAAGAATAGGTCAGGATGAACACAAAACAAAATTTCAATAGATGAAAGGACCAGAGGGGATTTGAACCCAAAAACTCAGAATCTCGATGCAGGTCATTTATTGGATGCGCCACTTAGCTGACATGGTTCTGCTAGAAAAGAGCTTTCAAAGCTGCAAGCATTTAAATATGCCTATCACCGAAGGTGCAGAAATGACACAGCAGAGTAGAGATAACAGAAATACAATTTATATGATAATCAAATAGGTCAAGTCAGATTGAAAAGAAGAGAAACTTTGTATAGTAATGCTATGCAATGTTATATACATTCAAAAAGACAACATCACAACTTTGGTCAACTTTGAACAGGTATTTCTCAGGAAGAAAACAGAATATCAAAAATCTGTTGAGTCATTTCTGTGCAGAGTGCTCCAAAAAATTATACCAGCAGAACCTGGCATAAAATAAACAAAATTTGTAAAAGAAGTAGCAAAAAAAAATGTATTAACCAAATACCATATGCTTTACAATAACACATGAACAGAATGTTGGAAAATGACAAATGCGATATTGTTGCAATCGGCATAAACCTGTGAATACAATTTCAGAAAGATAATGAATATCAGACTAAGTATTCAGAAGTTATGAGCAGTTTTATAATAACTGTTATAGTTTATAACCTATAGGTGGCACTGTACTCAGACTTCTCAGGTACCTTCAGGACATCATGTCGAAGCTCCCTACCCATTTTTTTGGCGGATGTGTCCAATAGTTCAATGACAAATTTCAGAATAGCGGACAGACGATTTCGGTAGTTATGGGCAAAAATAGCAATTTTCCATATCTCATGACCCATAGGTGGCGCTGTCATTAAATTTTGCATGGACCCCCATTTCATGGTCCATGTGAAGTGTACCAAATTTCAGTTCAATTGATCAAAGAGTGACAGAGATACAGCTTTAGAACCATTTTTGCACCAACCGTGTTAAGTTTGCCACATTATAACTTTTAAAACTTCCTCAGAGCAAAAAATTCTGTTCGGTCATTTCTGTGCAGCTCACTCCAGAGACAAACATATGTGCCCAATTTCATAACAATTGAATCAAATTTGAAAGAGGAGTAGTGAAAAAACTAAATACTGTACGTTTCAAAATGGCCGCTACTGTAATGGGTGGAGTCTTACTGTAAGGTATTAAATGCAACATGTGTGACGAGAGAAATCACGTGTACTAAGTAGAATTTTCATAGATCAAAAGAATCACCAGTTATAACCATTTGAACATTGCATTTTTTCCACGGCTGGTGGCGGCGCTGTAACAAAAAGCGCAGGAAGCGCCCATAAACTATATATACATAAAAACTATAAAAAACATTGAATTAAATAAATAAATTATTTTCTCATGATTTAATCATTGCATACTATTGTAGGACTATTCAGTTAATCATCTTGCATATCAATGGATTAACTATCCTATGGATATAATGATTAACTAAACCATTTGAATTTATATAATAAAGGTAAATAATTTAATTGTCTTTATATCTTCATTGTGTTTGTTGTTGAAAAGATGGGAAATGTTTTCATGAAACTATAACACTAAAGGTGACTTTTTCCATGTTCTAGTGCTATAATTGGGTCCCCAGTGCTTTTATCAACCTAGAACATGTGAAAAAGATCAACCCAGTAACTTAGTTTTGGTAAACCACTCTCTGTAAGCATGTGAAAAAATAGGTAATTGAAATTTGGCTCCCTTTGTAATGTCAGAAGGGGATAATACTCAAAATATGTGTAAAAAAAAACCTAGAGATATGTAGCGTTGGAAAAGCCACTGACATAACTGTTCAGGGACTCAATAGATCAATGACCATTCAGGGGTCAGAAACAGTGACTTGTAAACAGGAAAGAAATCTGAGATGTCAGATCTAAGCTGACTGTCCAGTGGGATCATGTGACAAGGGCAGGTAAGCAGGAGACTGCATTATTATTAAATATGAAGACAGTCTGAATTACACAGCACAGAATGATGCACCTGTAGACATAAACATATACTGTACTGAAAATATACACTGTATAGGACTGCAAGAACAAAGTGATCTTTTCAACTCATGCACAAAAAATGATATAAATAAATGAATGATAGACAGGTGTCTGTAATAGTTTTGAAAGAAGGAGTTGTTATTTATTGAAATAATGCTTTATTTACAGTAGTTAAGCATAAAGCTCGTGCAGCTGTTCACCACAACGTAATAAATATTTACCAACTGCACCTTATGTCACCTCAGCTCACTGAAACTATACACAATAG
The DNA here is from genome assembly GCF_027580225.2 of Misgurnus anguillicaudatus. Taxonomy (NCBI): domain Eukaryota; kingdom Metazoa; phylum Chordata; class Actinopteri; order Cypriniformes; family Cobitidae; genus Misgurnus; species Misgurnus anguillicaudatus. The sequence goes on from NC_073355.2 coordinate 6,020,773, forward strand.
ACGATAATCCCATGTAATTGACTTACTGTAAACAGTGTCTGATAGATTTTATCAATAGATGTGCATGGACACATGAAGAAGCCTTGAGAAAGAAGTGAGATCAGATTCCTTCGATTTGAGACGACGTACCATGGTCGGGATTATCACCCTGTAACCCTACCAGGACTTCCAAGCATGATTCGATGAGCATCTCTGATCAAGGCAGCGAAGAATTAACTAAATAAATAATGTCGGCCAATTTCTTTTGTCCTCTCGCGGGCGATTAACCGGTCTGGTGGGGGTGATACTTTAGGTCGTGGATACATGTCTTGTGCCGTCTTCTGGTCAATAATTCATGCATCTCGCACCATTGTCACCAAAAACTCATCAAAAGGAAGAAGTGTCAGGGTCGTCTTACTTATTAAAGGTCTCTGAATCTTTAATGGGCACCTCATCCTCTATGATAACACACCGTTACAGACTGATTGTTTGTTTCGTCCAAGTATAAAGGCAATAATTACAGTTTTGGAAAAAGGGGATTACCCGCTGGGTGTTATTATTTATTTCAGGGTTACATGGGTTTTCGAAAAGATCATTGAAGTTTTTACCGTTCTGCATTGAAGATTAAGGTTGGGTGAATTGTGCACGGCCGTGGTTCATGTATAATGCAGGTTGGGCCTGCGTCCAGCTAGTCAGCTGCTATTGTTTAATCTCTGCATAGGGTTTCGTACTGGCACTTACACGCCATGAGAAATCTCAGCCAAGGTTGAGAATGACACCAACCCTGATATAGTTCAAGGTTTTTGTTGTACCATACACCGTGATCCTCAAGTCAAAGGAGAGCAGACATCATTGAATCGTCTCCATGCTGCACGGCTAGTAAACAAATACATTGGCTCCAGAAAGCATTTGGACACTTAAGCTACTGTGCATTTAAAAATGTATGAACGTCACTGCATTACAACCAAATATCATACATTTTTAGAGCAATATGGCATAAATATGCTTTTATGCAAAACATTTAACATAAAGTGGTTTGACACCTGTATAGTTGAAGAAGTTGAGCTGTTTTTAGCTGGTCTCCAGCTTGGTTTTAGCTGGTTTTGCTGGTGTAGAAAGCTGGTTTTGCTGGTGTAGCAAGCTGGTCTAGCTGTGTTTTGGTCACTTTTTAAGCTGGTCTAGCTGGACTTAGCTGGTCAGACTGGAAATCCAGATGGCCCACCAGCATGACCAGCTTTGTCAGGCTGGGAGGACCAGTGTAAACCACCTCAAACCAAAAACCCCGTTCATCCAATCTGAGGGATCTGGCAGAAGAGTAGATGTGAAGTAATTCAGAAAGATAAGGTGCGAGATCATTTAATGCCTTAAATGTAAGTAGTAAGATCTTAAACTGTATATGTGAAGCCACCGGTAACCAATGAAGATCATGCAGTACAGGAGTTATGTGGTATGTGCTCAAATCCATCCTATTTACTGATTTAACAAATAAACAGTAGTGGTCCAAGGACCGAACCTTGAGGAACACCATGTGAAACTGGAGTTATGTCAGATTTATACTCCTGTATGGTCATACTTTCTAGTAGATAAACCAGGACAGTGCTGAGCCAGAGATAGCAGGATGTCATTGACTACACAAAGAAGTGCCATTTCAGTGCTATGTAGTCGACAAAATCCTGACTGGAAGGGTTCAAGGACCGCATTTCTTAAGATCTTAGTTGTGCAGCGACAACCTTTTCAAGGATTTTATTAAAAAATGGTAAGTTTGAGATTGGCCTGTAGTTGTTCATGTCCAGGTTGTTCAATGACTGTTTTTTAAAGTACGGGGGTCACAGCAGCCGTTTTTTAGGTCTACTGGAATGATGGCAGATACCAAACTAGTATTAATCATGTGTGTTATGACCGATACCACCTCCCATGGATACAACTTAAACAAAACAGTAGGTATAGGATCAATCTGGCAGGAAGTGGAGTTAGACTTCAATCAGAAATAGCAGCAGACATAGTGAGATTAAAAGCAGAGAGAGGATGGACTACTGACTTCAGGATGACATTAGAATCAACCATGTTTGCAGTATCTATGGAGAATGATTCAATGATTGAAATAAGTTTGTACAAGATTTTTTTTCACCAACAGCTCAGAGCCCGATATAACAAGCTGTGATGGATTAGAGTTTGTTGATCATGGTAAACAGAGATTCCGGCCTGCATGTAGCATTCTTAATAATGGTGGTAAGGTAATTAAGAGCCACATTAAGAGCATTACGGTAACTCAACAATTGTTCTTTCGGGGCCAAAGAGTGCACACTGAGTCCAGTTTCCTATATTGTCTTTCTAATCTGCGACCAATAGCCTTCATTGCTCAAAGTTCTGGAGTAAACCAAGGTGACATATGAGTAGATGGCACGTCTAGTTTTAACAGGAGCCAGTGTATCAAGTATATAGGCGATGGTATTATTATAAGTAGTGGTAATAAGCAATCAGTCAATGCCGAATCCGTTATTGCCTCAGAAAGGGCAGATATGTCAACAGTGCAGATTTTATCATACGTGAGCATTTTTCTTCTCATGTGGTTAGGCATTGGAAACCCAAAACTCAAAGATAACAGCTTGCGATCTGATAAAGCAAAATCAGATCCGGTAACATGAATGTTATACAAGCCAGATGTACATATTAGATCAAGTATATGACCCCTGAAGTGAGTAGCAAAGTATACATGCTGAGTTAAACCAAAGCAGTCCAGAACAGACATCAATTCATTGCATTGTACAGTGTTTTCATGGATACTAAAGAAGATTACAGATGGATAACTAACACATACCAGAGTGAGGAGCTCACTGAAATCAGAGAGAAAACCAGTATGAAGTTGAGAGAAACGACTTTATGTTGTAGGCTATATCCAATAAAAATCTACCGATATTTACCAAATGACTCACTAGTTAAAATTCATAAAAGGCAAATGAAGAAGTTTAAGCCTCATTTGATTGCAGATGCCGATTGGTTTAATATTTTTTTCAAATGTCCAAAGTGTTACTTACATACCTGTTTTTTCTAAGGGGCCATTTAAGTGTGTTTAAAATATGAATATGTACTTAAATTCCTTGCATAGATCCTGAAAATGTATATTTTGTCTTTGTGCTGTTTGCATTCTGTTTTAAAGTCTTATATTTACTTTAGTTTTGTGAACATTAGTTAATCCATTAGATAACATAAACTAACTCCCCTAGAGTTAAACATTTGATTCTTACCGTTTTGGTATCCATTCAGCTGATCTCTGGCGCTAGCACTTTTAGCATAGCTTAGCATAATCCATTGAATCTGATTGGACCATTGGCATCGTGTTCAAAAGTAGCCGGAGAGTTTGGATATTTTTCCTATTTGAAGCTTGACTCTTCTGTAGTTACATTGTGTACTAAGACCGACAGAAAATTAAAAGTTGCTATTTTATAGGCAGATATGGCTAGGAACTATACTATCATTCTGGTGTTATAATCAAGGACTTTGCTGCCGTAACATGGCTGCAGGAGGCGTAGTGATATTACGCAGTGCCCAAAAATAGTCCTCTTGGTAACTTGCAATACTATTTTCGGGCACTGTGAATATCATTGCATACATTTTAAATAGGAAAAATATTGAAAGTCTTTGGTTATTTTTTAGCGTGATGCTAATGGTCTAATCAGATTTAATGGATTATGCTAAGCTAAGCTAGAAGTGGTAGTGCCCGACGCGGAGATCAGCTGAATGGATTCCAAAACGGTAAAAATCAAATATTTAACTCTAGGGGAGCTGGAAAATGAGCATATTTTCAAAAAAAGGAGGGTCCCAACCAAGGCATAAGGGTCTTATCTATCCACATGATAGTACAAAAACTTTTAAACCACAACTTCTCGTCTTAAGCCCGGGATACACTGCACGATAATCGGCTGTCCCAGACGAAAGATTGCCATCGTGAAACTATCGTCGCGATTTCTGTGATCGTGGCTCTCCATCGGTGGTCCTATGTCGTACAGTGAGAGAGGTTCAAAGATGGCCGTTTTGCCGGTCTTGCGTCCAAAGATAGCCTACGATAGTTTTCTGGCAGTGTCAGAAATTCGGCATGATCACCGCACAGTGTGTTTGCTGCTACGACCTGCGTGCCGGTATTTGTTTACCACGAGTGCATGCTGGTGACGTTGCGCAACGTGTGACGCAGCCGCCGAAGCTTCCGTGTCATCATCGTACAGTCTACATGCCTCTCGTACCCGAGTTTAAACGATACATGTCGCACAGTGTGATAAGGTAATGATCTTATAAGAGGACAAAAATCGTGCAGTGTATTCCGGGCTTAACACTAACCGTGTGATGCGCCAGCCCAACCTTGCGTATTGCGTAATCATGTGAAAGGTCATGATTTACTTATGTGAACTGACACAAAAACATTAATTAGCATCATTCCAGATGAGAAGTTGTGGTTAAAAAGTACTTTATTTGTGAAAATGATTGTTGTTTGATAGATAAGAGCCATATCCCTCGTTTAGGATTGCTTAAAGGTCTTTGAAACTGGTAACTGTTGAGGTCCACTAAAGTCCACTATATCAAGAAAAATCCTGGAAAGTTTTCCTCAAAAAAAAAATTATAATTTCTTCTCGACTGAACAAAGAAAGAAATGGGGGTGGGTAAATGATCAGAATTTTTGTATTAAAGTGGAGTATTCCTTGAAACATTATCTAATGCACATGAACAAATGTATTGGCATTAAGTAACATTAACAAAGATTAATAAATGTAAAAAACTATTTTGCACATTTTTTATGTTAGCTAATGCATTTACAAATGTTAACAAATACATGCTTCTGTACTGTTTAAATACACATAGCCTACACACACAAACACACACACGCGCGCGCACACACACACACACACACACACACACACACACACACACACACACACACACACACACACACACACACACACACGTATGAATGTATGTATGTATGTATGTATGTATGTATGTACACATACATGTGTGTGTGTGTGTGTGTGTGTGTGTGTGTGTGTGTGTGTGTGTGTGTGTGTGTGTGTGTGTGTGTGTGTGTGTAGGCCATGTGCATTTAAACAGTACAGAAGCTTGTATTTGTTAACATTTGTAACATACATATATATATATATTCTATGTTTGGTCTTGTGAGCACATTGAAATTCTCTTGTCCCTTGTTTGGTTTTGCAGTTCCTGTACACTCATTCATGTTCTTAAGGCATTCAAATGTTGAGGAATGCTTCATTTGACAATAAAACATCATTCAAATGTTTGGCAAGGCTTCATTTGAAAATGCAAGACCATGCCTTGTGACTCCAGTCTGTTCATCTGAACTCACGCATCGCCGTTGATGACTTCTTTCAGGTTTTGACAACCCTGAATGTTCTAACCAAGCAATCAGGACTAAAGTGTCCGTTCAGTACTGGTCAATATTAAACAGTATATCCTGAACTTCTGGACACTGCGTTAACCTGATACATCTGATCAGTAGCCACTGTGTAGCCAAGGTGCTGAATACTGATCGGAGCTCAGGCCGTGTGAAAGCCTCACACGAAACAGACATGAAACCTTGCGCTTCTCGCATCCTTGCCGAGCTTCATTTCCCATCTGCGCTCGTGTTTCGGCATTATTAGTAGAGTTGCTGTTGGGTTTCAGCGTGGCTCAGTTTCACAACCGGCTCTCTGAGCAGATCTTCTCCACAACACCCTCATCACATCTTCAGCAAACAGTGAATTATTAAAGCGTAACAAGCTGTCGGGACACCAAACTCAATTGTGTGTTGTAATTAAATGTCTCTCTCTCTCTCTCTCTGCTGACAATGAGACTGTGCTGTTTGTAAACAGATGAAGTACAGTACATGGGCTTATTTAATCTGCTCACATAAACATCTTGTAGCTTTAACAACGGTTTTGTGATTTGCCTATGTAATTATTTGTGTAGTGGTGGTGTTTGCTCAGGTAAACATTGATAATAATGTTGCTAATATTTAATTTTTAAAACTAACCCTATGAGAGCTATTTGAATAATACAAATAAATGGCTCGTTATATAGATGTGTGCTATTGCTCTCTTATAAGCAATCAGACTTGTGATTTTCCTTTGATGATAAAACAGGAAAAATCCTTTAAGCTTATGATCGAAGAATAGATCTGAGCCAATGTCAAGAGACCAAAATATCACATAGGCTTGAGGCTGGGCTCTTTCTAATCATAAAAACCCCTTAGCATGTTTAAGCCCAAGAGCTAACAACTCCTTATGACAACAAATGGTAACCACCCTAACAACATTCTACTAGCATAATAATCCACTGACATGCACACATGTCCTGAAAACCAAGCACAACATGTTAGCATTAATTTGAAAGCTGGCTTTATTCGTATCTAGTTTAAAGTTGGACTGAATTGAAATCTGTTTAAACGTTGACCTGTAAGTTTACCATGTTGTGACCTCTTTGAGGTTAACCTCAGCAACTTAACAACACATAAACACTGCCTCACATCACACGCACACACAGTGAGGCAGATCAGTGAGCTCAGCAGTAAATGAGCAAACGAAAGGCTTTGGATAGCAAAATAGATCACAGGTGTGCTGACAGAACACAGTCACTGTCCCTGAGCTGATCAATGATGAAACTACACACACACACAAACGTGCACACTAAGTTGCACGACACAGTCATTTACATGAATGAACAAATAACAGACACACCCAAGCAAATCTATGTACTTATTGATCTTAAAGTAGATGATGTTATAAAAAGCTTGTGATAATTAATCTGGTTCAAAGAAAACAAAATAATAACAAATCAAAACAGAAGGCTATACCCATGTGCCAAAAAAAAATCTCTGGGCAAAAATATATTTTAAATATATGTTAAATACATTTTGTAGAAAGTAATGCTCAATTGAATATATTTTTTAATTTGGAAATATATTTAGTTTTAACCTTCATATATTTCAAATGTATATCAAGTGCAAGCCAATACATTTCTAATTTTACATCCCATATGGCAAAAATGTATTATTATTATATATTATTATTATTAGTTTATAAAGCATATTTTTGAATTTCATAAACTCTTATGTTTACAGGAGCATAACGTAAACAAAGTTTTTTCTTCCAATGCTAGGTGAATTTATTTCCTTGCATTAAAAAATATGTAGTGCTAAATAAATGCTTTAAAATGTATATTTTTTATTATATTTCAAAATATACAAAAAAAATTAAAATGTAAACATATTCCAAATTATATTTCAGCCATTTTTCTATATTTTGAATTACCGGTATATAAAAAATATATATTTTTGCCTATTTTATTTTTATCTATTTCTTAAATAGTAAATGGTAATAAAATAGTAAAATTTTCTAGTATAAAAAAATATAATACGTTTTATGTATATTTAGATTCTAATAAATAATAAGAATAAATAATATACATTTAAAATCCATCAGCTAATGCCATACTGACCTGAACTTGACCCTTTAGTATTATAAATAGTATCATACTGCTCTCTGGTGGACACGAGCACTAATAATCACGTGGGGAAGGAGTCCAAAATTAACTTTATTGTTCAGAAATATTATTAAAAGAAAATTAGTCCCCATTCATGAGACGAGTATTTTGGAAAAACAGTGTTTGTTTACCTACAAAAATGCAAAGATTTTGGGAACACGGATAGCAGAAGAATGTCAAATTTTATATTTGTTTGTGAATGAAACTTTTACATAATGAAGTGGGCAACCCCATACGGCAAAAATATATTTTTAAATATAATTCAAAATATATAAAAATATTTTTTGAAATATATTTTGAAATATGTTTGAATTTTTTTGTATATTTTGAAAAGTATTTTAAAATAAATACATTTTAAAGCACTTATTAGCGCTCCATAAATTTAAATCCAAGGAAATATAATATGTCGCATTGGAAGAAAAACCTTGGTAATGTTACGAAACATAACAGTTTTAAAAATGTTAAAATTAAATATATTTTTAATTTTAAAAATATACTTTATAAACTATAACTTGTATTTAGTATATATTTAAAATATATTTTGTTATTTTTTTTCCATATGGGATGTAAAATTAGAAATGTATTTGCTTGCACTTAAAATACATTATGAAGGTTAAAACTAAATATATTTCCAAATTCAAAAGTATATTTAATGGAGCATTACTTTCTACACAATTTATTTAGCAAATGTTTATTTTAAATATTAAAATACACAAAAAGGTCAAAACACGGTTCTGATGTTACTGCGCGCTTTCACTCTCACCGGAAGTGACGCATCGCGGCCTCTACCTCCTCAGTTGCAGTTGCCTGCGTGACAACGGATTGTGTAGAGATCGATAAGTCTCATCAAATACAAACGTGTTCGGATTCCGTGCTTTTATTTTGGCACCGGGGTGTATCTATCGTCCGTCATCATGCCCATGTACCAGGTAAAACCCGTCAGTACCGGTGACAAAAAGATTGATTTGCCAACGTGCATGTACAAGTTACCGAATATCCACGCGCAGGGAACGAGCAGCTGCGAGCATGCGCTCCAGGTAATCACATTACTGATCTAACGTTAGAGAACAAATCGATTTTTTAAACTCTGAGCATAACAAACACGACTAAATGCATAAAATAAACACAATGACAAATTTAGTACAGAAACAACGGGATACGCGCAAGTCTGAAATGACTGACAGCTCCATATTGCAGAACAGACAACGCATTGCTTTGTGAGAGGTTGGGGCATCATGAGATTTTTGGTAACAGAAAGATGCTTTACACACAGAGGCACATGATTAAACTTATATCCTAGTTGTCCCCTGAAACACCTTTAACTGTCAGGAAGTGTATGCATTATACTATGAAGGATGATGATGATGTGGTAAATTGATCTTCATGTTGTATAAAGGACTTGTTATAAAAGTGAATCCATACAGATGCATGTAAACCATCACCTTTATTTTGTTTCTCCAGAATGGGGAAGTGGATCCTGCTATAAAGGCGCTGGAGGCTCGACAGGATGATATCTTGAAAAGACTTTATGAACTGAAGGCAACGGTCGATGGGCTCGCGAAGACCGTGACCACACCTGATGCAGACCTGGATGTTACCACGCTGTCACGTGAAGTTTCAGCGCCCGTGTTTAAAGGCACAGCAGATCTGGACTCCTTACTGGGCAAGGTGAGCTGTTGATCATGCTATTAAATGATTTAATAAAGACTCCTAGACCACTTACAAATAAATGATGTCATCATTTTGTCAATCTCATAAGATGTGCTTATTATTGGGTCTGGTGCAACAAGAAGATAAATACGTTTACTTTGAATATAATTTATACAATCCCTTTAAAAGTTTTCCTCGAGTTTCAAGTCTAAGAATTAAAACGTATCAAAAATCTGGTTCATCCTCCACACTTTCACTTTCACCGCTAAACCAGTCCAGTCATGTTAATCTAGTTAATCAAGTCTGAGTTTCTAAATTTACATGTTTGTCCTCCAGGATCTGGGTGCCCTAAGGGACATCGTCATAAACGCGAACCCCGCCAATCCTCCCCTGTCTCTGCTGGTTCTTCATGGTCTTTTGTGTCAGCGGTACCGGGTGCTGTCCAACGTACACGTGCACTCCTCCGTGAACTCCGTTCCTCCTCTGCTACTGTCCTGCCTGGGTCCACGACACATAGACACCTCTGCCCGCCAACGCTTTCAGCTTGGCTTCACTCTCATATGGAAAGATGGTGAGAATGGGTTGTATGCATAAATCAGTTTTTTGTATCTGTGTCCGAAATTGCTCCCTATGATGTTAAATATTGCACTATTTGAGTGGACAGCTGTTTTGTAGTGATGTCCAGTATCATAGTGGACATTATACATAATCAATGCACTTGTTCAATCCCATAATGCACTGCAATAACGAATGTACACTCAACAGATACTTATTTAGTTTTGTGCCAAGTACACAGTACAGGATTTTAAGTCTGATTTGCAAGTCATCGAGCTCGCCAACAGGTTGGGTTGTGATCAGGAGCAAGTCAACGGGTGATCAGCGCTTGCCAGTTTTTATGTGTGAACTAGTCGATGACTCATAAAAGAAGTTCGCTGATGCCTTGCAGACGCCAGACAAATATTTTAGCATGATAAATATCTGGAGCTTTTCATCAACTGTTAAATTTGTGGCTGAAGTATGAATACATTTCTTATATTGAGGCTTGAGGTATCAATCCAAATTCAACAGTATATGCATTACAGTAGACACAATCTAAATTATTTTGCTGTCTATCTCTGTTTAGTGTCAAAACTGCAGATGAAGTTTAACACGCAGAACATGTGCCCCATCGAGGGGGAGGCCAACGTCGCACGCTTCCTCTACCGGCTATTGGGCGCCGAACCCCAGGACCCCATCCTCGCCACGCAGATGGACGGCTGGATCGATACGGCGGTTTTCCAGCTGGCTGAAGGGGGCAGTAAAGAACGGGCGGCTGTGCTGAAGTCACTAAACGGGGCGTTGAGTCGTTCACCCTGGCTTTTGGGTCAGGAGTTCTCGCTAGCCGACATCGTGTGCGCCTGCTGTGTCCTGCGGGCCAACAACGGCACCTCTGCACCAGCCACCGTACAGGGCTGGCTCAAGTCCTGTCAGAACCTGGGTCACTTCGACTGCGTGTATGCTTTACTACAGTGACAGAAGCTGTGAGATCAGTACAGGTCGTACTCCTACAGCGAGAGTATAGATATACCACAAACAAAATATGTAATGAAAAGGGAAATGTGACATCATTGGAGACCACATGCAAACGGACACCTGCAGACTTTTAAATATTTTATCTGTACTTGGTCATAATAGGTGTTTTGGTCAGTACGATGATGTCATTGATTGTAACTGGAGTTGATCTTAAACTGATCCCAGGTCAGGCTCATAATTGTCTGACTGACATTAAGATAGAGGGCATTTGAAACTTAGGGTAATGATACTGTAAAAACATCTCCCTCCCGCCTTGTGCCTAATACAACATTGTACTAGAAAATGTGTGTTGCTGTTATTAAATTGGTTGAAGCGCGGTTGAAATGTGAACCAAAGGACCTACTTGTATTTATGAGAGGTGATACTTTGTAGCGTCTTTTTCTTAAAAAATCTATTAAACTTTTCACTGCGGGTCAAGTATTTACAGACTGTTCCTTTCTTCCAAAAAACTAATTTGTTTTGGAATATTGTGGGATTTTCTTTACCAATGACTTATCTGTGAGCTTCTTAATTTTTTAAAAAAATCATGCGCCCTTATAATCTTTAATCAAAAATTAAAATCTGCGAATTGAAGTCCAGACCTACCGTTTGTTTCATTTGAGAAGCTGTTTCACTCGGATATAAGTAATCGCAGGAAAATAATCACTATCCGTTTCATTGCGATTTTAACATCCATTTCAATAATTGTTCTTTGCAGTGAATAAGATTATAGATTGTTAGATTATAAAAATCTAATATAAAAAGGGTGCAGAAAAAACAGGGTATAGCTGTGTTTGACACATGAAAACGTCTCGGGTTACGTATGTAACTGTTGTTTCCTGAGAAGGGAACGAGACGCTGCGTCTCCCTTGCCATACTTCCTGCGTCCCTGTAACGCCGTCTTTGGCAATATTTCAGATTCAGGGATATACTTCCTGGCTCCCACGTCATCGTCTTTGTCGTTAAGCCTCACCATTGGTTGAATTTGATTTACACATTCAGACGCACTTACCCCTGTAGGCGTCCCCAAAAAAAGGTAACACGATGTAACCTTGCTCTCACTTGAAATGTATCCACACATTTAGTCCTTGAATTTGAGGTTGTTGGTCCTGGAAAGCTGTAGAGATTAGTACATTGTGTGAAAAATACAGTTTTTTACTGTAAACACAATTAAAGCGTCAAAAACACAGGAAAAACGGGACCTTTAAAATGTTGGCTTACATGTGCATTGTATATAATCCAAACGTCTGCGCAAGGGCACAGCCAGGGTTGCCAGTTTCGGAAATCAAAACCAGCCTAATGGACATACAAGACAGCCCAAAAGTATCCCAATGACTCTTAACAGCCCAGATATCAATAACTTACAAACAAAATGTTTTCATCTTACTGTAAACATTTCTGTAGAAATTACAGTGTTACTGGCAGCTGCTTGCCAGTAACTTGCTGTAGATTTTACATTTATGTTATTTACTAGCAACAGTTTGTTCAAAGTTAAATAAACATTAAACATTTTCAGTCTTTATCTTCTACAGTAAGTTACTGGCAACCATCTGCATATTTACAGCAAATGTTTTACAGTGTAGGCAAAGAAAACAGTTTAAGAAAGGCACAACGCTATTTTATTGCTTTATAATAATGTAACCTAATGAAAGAAATGAAGGCTGCAAAATGTATGTACAGTGTTCTGGAAATTTCCTTATTTTCAAATATATTTCTTTATTTTCAGGTATGACGTAAATAAGAGGTAAATATAAGACGAACTTAAGCACAATTCTGTGCATGTGTACGAGATATTTTTGCATCCAATTGAGAAAATACTATTAAAAAGCAAAATAAGCAAAACTTGGACCTAACTTCTACTAGGTTTTTTGCATATTTTTACATCTGTAAAGTGAGTATTGCATTTACATGGATAACTCACTGGCATCATACAAACAGTTTGTCGTCTGTCCTCAAGTCAAGTGAATACATATTTTTACCCATTTCAATGCTGACTAAAAATGTAAAAGCCAAGGCACTATTAAAAAACCACTGCTGTAATATTTTATGTTTCCTGCAGATGGCGACTTGTAAACACAAACTGAGTTAGAAATGCCACTGCAGGCAAATCATTGTGATTTCACAGCTCTCAGATTTGTTCTGTACTCACAAAGGAGAACACAACACAAATGACACTATCAGACTGAAGTGATGTTTGTTTACCTTGATCTACTTTTGTTGCTCCTTTGGGATGTAACCACCACAAGTTGGGGTATAAATACATTTGAATAATTTAAAGATTGACTGCGTCAGTCCACTTTTAAAGGCGGAGTGCACAATGTTTGAAAAACACTTTGGAAAAGGGAGTCGGGCCGATTACCAAAGCACACTTGTAGCCAATCAGGAGCGTGTCTACTAACCAATATCTTTGCCTGGGTTACGTATGTGTGGGGCGGGTCTATCAAAAGAAGGTCCAGATTCTATTGGGGTAGGGGCGTGTTTGTTTAGGTGATTTCAAATATCAACATTGGCTTTCAAACATTGTGCACTCCGCCTTTAAACATTACATTTGACAAAATCTTTTATCCAAAGCAGTGCATTCAAGCTACACATTTTATTAGTATGTGTGTTTATTGTGTATATCAAACCCATGATGTTTGCATTTCAGGTGCAGTACTACAATTGAGCTACAGGGAACAATATAAGGAGGTCTGGTGGTTACATTCCTACCTGGAGCGTTTTTATGGTCACCTAAACACTCCAGATGTGCAATGTTCTCTATTCAATGTAAAATAGAGACATCTATTAAAACCCTCAACCATGGTTTTTAATCTCTAAATTAGTTTCAAAATCACAGTCAGTGACTGCTGATGTGTGAAGTGAAAAGCTCAGGGCTGCGTTCTCCGACAACGTTGCCTATTAGCGCGCTACGAAGATTCAAAAGGTACACCTTAACTACAGGTATACCTTTCCTACGTGTTTTCTCGGAACTATACCTTAGGATGTTTCTTAAAGCAACACTATGTAGTTTCCATGTAAAAATGACTTACAGCTCCCCCATGTGGTTGAAAAGCGCAACAGTACCTGTTATCAGACACTATTCTGCAGGCAGGGGGAGGTGCGGGGCTGTGTGCTCTACCCTCCACCGCCACTTTCAGAGTGTGCTTGTAGCAGCTAGGAGGCTGCTCAGGTTGCAGCAACAGTACTATTTGTCCAGTTAAAAGTTGTTCTATCACTGAAATAATTTTAGAGACATTATTTAAAGGTTAAAAAAAAACCTACATAATGTTGCTTTAAGGTAAACCTTCTTAAGTTCGACCTTAGCAGGTGCTGTCCATGGTGGAGGTGCTGAATAGGTTGATATCGATTGCTCGACAATCAATTATTCACTTCATGTAATAGGTTTCGCTGCGTTACGAGATAGCGGTGTTCTTTATTAAAGAAACATTTTAGAAATAGTTCAAGTTAAATATATATTATGATTACTTTAGATTTTAGTTTTGATTAGTTTTAATGTGGAAATTGTGTTGACCTTAGGAGACTATACAAGCAAGTGCGCAGTTTATTTTGAATGTTTATAAAGAATATGGCATGCAGTTGCCTCAAAGTTATAAAACATTAAAAAACTTCGATGCAAAGTCGAATTAACATTAACAATCCTAATTAGTTTTTTATTTTTTATTTAACCAATGTATTTATGCAGCTAAAATACTTGCTGGTAGACTAAGATTTAACGGATATGAAATGCACAAATGAAATAGTAGGATTCGCTGTATAGCTGCCAGTTTCACCAACTCCATCACCCAAAATATATTTTTAAAATAGTTTCTTAATCCTGTAGCATTTAATAGTTCGCAGCTGATGTCCCTTTGGAAAACATAATTACAAATCTGACAACCATCAGTGATGTCTAATTATGTGAATGTTTTATTCTTTAAATATAAAAATATTTGCCTAATTAAACACGGAATGTATTGCAACTTTTTTTTTTTTACAAATATTTATTTATATGAACTGCAATGTAAGCTTTTATGAAAGTGATGGCCCCTAGCGGAGTCATGTGAGATAAGGTATAGCTAAGAGTGCTCCAGACCAACCTTCCGAACGTATGACTTACAGAAGGGATACGTACGTAACTAAGAACGTTTCGGGAAACACGTATTAGCAATAAGGTACAGCTTAAGGTACAACTTAAGAACAACGTAGCGTTAAGGTAGTTTCGGAGAACGCAGCCCAGGTCTGGTTAAAAGAAAGCGAACAGAACAGAAAACGAAACTAAAACTCTTTTAGGGGGCGTGCCCACCAAGGCGTTTACGTCAGTGTAGGTTTTCGTTTAATGACTGATAAACAAAGCAGAAGTATCATAGCAAACTAAGCGCTCAGCTTAAAAAAGCTTTGGGCATGATCATCCAGAACTGGTTAAAAGCAAACTCTAATGGTGCGTTTACACCAGCTGCGGTAGCGGCGTCAAGCGCAAGTGATTTCAATGTTAAGTCAATGTGAAGACGCGAACTTTGACGAAAAAACCAATCATGAGTTGCTGTAGTAGTAACGTGATTACAGAATGCAAGCGGAGTCGCAGAAGCCCCTCCCATGACGCGAATTTCTGCGTGAATGTCTCGTTGACTAGAACTTCACGCACGGCTTTCATGCGCGAATAAAGCGAGTACACTTAAAATGTTCAAGCGGCAAACTAGACGCGGTAGACACAATTTTGACGCCTAAAACGCAGCTGGTGTTAACCCACGGTAAGAGAGCATGTACACTGTTGCTACGAACACATCAAATGCGGGGCATCGCATTAGTCGCTCTAGATTACTCGCGGGATTTTCAATATCGTTTCATGCTTTTGCTTTTGAGGCGAATAGCCCGTGTTTTCGCGGCTGAAACGCCGCCCTTATCGCGTCATTCAGATCGCCCCACGCAAGGACGCGTCTGATCGCGTCTTTGCATTGACTTTGACTATGTAATCTACTCGCGCAAATCATTGAACTCGCGTCTGGTGTAAACCTACGGTAAAGCATTTAAAGGCGTGTGAAAGCACCTGGCGGACCCCGACTGTGGGCACTAGCCAACGTTTTTTCAGCTAAGCACTTTGGCATTTTTGTAAAGCGTGGCGCTTCCATTGGAAAACATACGCCAATTGCAGGCGTAAACTCTTTGGTGTACACACTATCTAACTGTATCTCATTGTCAAGAAAAGATTTGGGCTTGTGGTATTTTTTTCAGTAATGTATGCAGCCGAATTCATAGATAGTTTTGAATGTTAACTGTGCATGAATAATGTTGAGTATTTATATGCATTCAAATGTTAATGAGTAAATTATACAGCATTCCTTTAGGGATTATTGAATCATTAGACGCACACTGCATAAGTTTATGATCATTTTTGGGTTGAATTATTTCGACTTAAGTAAATACCCTTGAGTTCTCTGACAGCTGTGCCCAAGACCCATTTAATTACACGACAGCTTTAAAGATTCAATACTGCAGTCGGGAATAAAAACATCATGTCTTAATATATCTAAGAGCATTTCACTCTTTTGAACATATATACACTTTTAAAAATAAAGGTGCTCTACGATGCCAGAAACCTCATTCACACAGCACTTTGCTACCAGAAAATTCCTGTTAAATTGACAGACAGGCTTCTGTGTGAACACAAACACGTTCCGTAAATGTTCTGGGATCACTTACGGAAAGAGGACCTAGATATCTATTCTTCAACTGAACGCCTTGTAAAGGGTGATTTTGTAAGCATAAAATCATATTTTCTTTAATCCCAAAGTATTTCACTTGCTTTCACTGATCAGTACTGTATCTAGCAGTTACATGGCAATCGGTTATGAGACTCTGAAAACGATCCAATCACATGAGGTCAAAGACATAAAAACTATTCTGATTCGTTTACAACATAAGTGGGAGGGTTTGGGGCGCACAGTCCTGCGCCCCAGGGGGGATCCGAAACCAGCCCATTAGAGCTCAGCCTCAGGTCACATGTTTTTACCCTTTTAACTGACCTACATAGACACTCATTAGGGGTGCGCCCCAGACACACAAACATGACACAAACACAACGAACTCCATTTTGATTTTTACTTTTTTTAAATAAATGATAACATGACTAACAGTGAAATAGTACAACTAAACGATTTTATTTTGTATTAATTTGCATTAAACTTTTTTGTAACATGTTAAAGTAGCTTTCTTCTCCGGCCATCTTTGCGGGGCGGCGCCCCCTAGTGACCAGCCACCACTGATGAACAAACCAAAAATCAAACAATCCGGGTGAATTTTCTGTGTATTTTCCATAATCTAAAGACTAGGAGAACCATTTTTGGCTACATAGTTCCATAAAGAACCTTTAACATCTTAACATAAGAACCTTTCTGTTTCAATGGTTTCAAAGTATGGAATCACTCAAAGTTTTTAATTTCCATTTCTAAAACAAATACAGGGACAATCATAAAAAAATGCTTATTAGTAAGCAGTTAAAAGAGCGCCCTTACACACCTTAACCAGCTACTGGACTTGACTTAATTGAAAGAAAACATGGCCCCAAGTGTAGCCAAGTCAGCTAGTGTCTAAAATTTGGTGCAAGTGTAAACGAAATGGGAAGGTTATAAAAGAAAAACATACAGGCAGATCAAGAAAACCGTCAAAGCGTCAGGATAGAAAACTCAAAGCAATCTGCCTTGATAATAGAAAATGCACAACAAAGCAAATGGGCAGAAACATGCGTCAATGTTTGTGACAGATCTGTAAGAAACCGGCTGACTGAAATGGGCTTTACTTAGAAAAGCCAAATAAAAACCAGCACTAACACCTAGAAGAAAACAAGGTCACTGTGGGCTAAAGAGAAGCAATCATTGAGTCTAGATGATCGGATTAAAATGATATTCAGTAATCACAAATCTGCATTGGCCAAAGCAGATGATGCTGGATCTTTTGTTGCTCTAATGAAATATGTGACCCTGTACCCTATTTTCATGATCTTTACTTAATATCCTGATTTTTTAAATAATTTTGACACATACAATGTATTGTTTGCTATTGCTACAAATATATCCATGCTATGGTTTGTGGTCCAGGAATGTCTGCTTGAAGAAAACAATTCATATAGGGTTGCATATCATATAATTCTGAATCCCATACATCTTTTCTCATACATAGATCAAGGTTTTCACCAGTGGGTGGAGCTTACTATAAAGGGCACTATAAAGTGCTGACCTTTGTTGTGTTCGTCCAGCTTGTCAGACAATGAGACAATCTCTCCTCTCAGATCGTGGCGCTCAACCTCAGGTTTAAATTGGTGTTAACATCACGTTTTCAGGCTTTTATCACACCTACCTCTTCTGGCAACAAAATCTCAAGTGCTTTCATTTGCACAGCATACATCAGTATCCACCTGCATGTACACGTGGGATTTGTCTCTTGTACAAAAGATTAAATGAGGACAAGGATATATCAAAAGAATTTCAATAGTGGTGCTTGCTAACGTATAAGCACCATCACTGTGTGTCTCATACTTTTGGGAAGGGTTTGGTACTCTATAATTGTAAACTTTGCATACACACTTAAAATGATGGGTTGTTTTTGCTTGTGGTATAATAGTCAAATATGGAAATCTTTGGAAAACTCAGATAGCACACATACATCTCGAAAGCAATTTTTGTCTTTAAGGAATAAAACTAAAATAACAGCCTCATGCAAACCATTCTGGGAACTAAAATCGGGAGGAAAAAACAGGAAAAGGTTGATGAGGATTTCTGGTTTCCAGAATGCTGTGCATGAGGCTGTTATTTTATAGTTTTGTTCTGTAAAGATAAAGACTTGTTAATGTTTAATGGTCATTTAACTTTAAACAAACTGTTGTAAATAGCATAAATGTAAAGTCGCCATGAAATTGAAATGAAAAGCAGTAATATTGTGTGTGTTTTTTAAATGAATTATCTGTGAGCTTTATTATTTAAAAAAAATCATGTTCTCCTCCCCTCCTCGAAACCATCTCTCTTTACTGCCGGTCATATGGTATGGCAGGTGGGCGGGGTCCAAGAAAGATCGCAGCGATTAGCAAATAGCAACACGACTCAACTTCAGAAGATCAAATCAATTCTCGATGGACAAATTCAAATCCAGCCCTGCCTTATTTCATTTCAGAAGCCATTTCACTCGGATATACGTCCCCACGGGGAAAATAAGACAATGGCCACTTTTGTTTCATGGCGACTTTAAATCTACAGTAAGTTACAGCCAACAGCTGCCAGTAATACTGTAATTTATACACACTGTAAACATTTTCCAGCATTTTTGTCAAATCAACACATATTTTTGTGTTACTTTAACATAAAAAATTAAGTTAAATAATTTCAACTTGAATGTATAAGTTGGTTAAACTTCATGCTGCATTTTTTTACAGTGCAGAAATTTTTAACAGTGTAGGTTTGCATATATTTAAGATTTTTAGACTGAATCTTTACCAACACAATATGGTATGTCTGTGAAAAACCTTTTGTACGTATTAATTTTTAAGAGTGTACTCACACAAATGATACCTTAAACCATGTGGCTTACTGAGGAGGTGTGCGTGATTATTTTTTAAGTAATTTAATGCACATTTTGTGCCTGACAGATGAGAAAAAAACTATTTTTATAGATTTGTGGGCAGGGTTTGGGATTTGCTACCACCCAATACACCTTAATGACTTCATAACCAGCCTGAGAATTGATGAGAATTCGTACATATTTTACGAGTTGGCTAATTCGTAAAAATTCGCATGAAGTGAGTTGTACAAAAAAAACCATAATCATCACTGTTAGACTTAACTGTAATTTAAATGCCCAGTAAAATACCATCATTTTCTTTTCCAGTTCATTACTGTAATATGCATTGCATTATGGGTATTAACATTTAATTTACAGTGATTTACTGTATGTTTTGAATTTGCGGTAGGCTTCTGTAAAACAACAGCAGTAGTGCTACTGTAGTTGAATAAAACAGTGTTATAAAAGCATATAAAATGGAAAAATAAAATATATCTATGAAATTAAATAAATTTTATTTGTTATGCTTTTAGCAGTGAAGCAAATTTAAAAATGTGAATTGTTTTTTAGAAGTGTAAATATTTTATTGAGAATTGTAGATAGAAACAAGAAAGGGATTATGGATAAATGCTTGACCGTCAGATTTGAATTTGACCTCAAGACTTTAAAACACTAGTGGCGCCAAAATTTCGCTCCTCGGAGTGTTGGGAGAGTGACAAAGAGGCTACTTGGGGAGTGTAGCGGGTAACTTATTAAGTGACTCTGTGGTACTGTGACGGACCTACGACCTGAGCGACCTGGGTTTGATTCCCTTCAAGGCAATTTATTTTTAAAACTAGGTTACAGTAAGGGTATTATACTGTAAAATGGAACTGCGGTAAAGGCATCATACTGTTAAAAACATGTACAGTTATGGTACTGTAATGGGGCAGTTACAGTTACACGCTGCCAGTGAGTTACCGCATATAAACAATAAAAAGTCTAACAGTGTAAAATAACAATAAAAAAACGCCACCCTAACCCAAACGTCACAGGGGCAAAAGCGAATCGTAAAAAAATGTACAAATTGTATGAATTAGCCACCTCATAAAATATGTACGACTTGCCATTGGATAGTGTTGAGACACACTGTGAAAAATGTTGCTGTAGTTATGCAGCTGTTTGCCGGTAATTTACTGTAGATTTGATTTTTTTTGTTCAACAGTTTGTTCAAAGTTAAATGAACATTAAACATTAACAAGTCTTTGTCTTTACGGAATAAAACTAAAATAACAGAAAAAGGTTTATGAGAATTTCTGGTTCCCAGAATGCTTTGCATGAGGCTGTTATTTTATAGTATTATTCAAAAACTTGTTAATATTTAATGTTTATTTAACTTTGAACAACTTACTTTTATACATGCAAATCTACAGTAAGTTACTGTCAAACAGCTTTTCTATAGAAATATTTAACAGTGTAATGCACAGCAATCTTCACTGTTAAGAAACATGGTCCCTAACTGTTGTACCTAAATAATTCAAATTTAAATATTAGTACCACATGTATACATATCTGTATAATGCATTAGTGTTTTCTAAATATTGCAAAGTAAAGACACAGTAACTAGTTGCATAAAATTGAAACTTAAAGTGATATTTTTGGCATTTAAAACGCTAAATATGTGAATAAAGTAGCGAGACACAGATGGGTAATGAGAAACTGGATGTAAAGCAGTTTTCTCTGTATTTGTTTTTCTAGAACAGAAGTCACGGGTAGCTGTGAATGGATCCGTTTCATTTGCTTCGTATTGATGAAGTCCTGCGTTTACGTCTATATGAGAGCAATCAGTGCATCTACAGTCGACTCTTTCTCTCTGAGTGCTCCAGCATGATTTCAGTCACACATTCTCCTCCATCGACCTGTACAGACCTGATCAGCTCATCTGGGGGTCCGGCTGATTTTCTTACACACCCCTCCTCCAACTTATTAGACTATAAATATCAAAGAGAAACCACAGTCTCAATAACAGCGCACCAGACCCTTTATGTCTTTATTACGGTCCCTGAGAAACATTCATATCGCTAATGGATTTCATGGCTTCCTTGTTCAATAGTGCAATTTTTGTGTAAGACGTGTTTAAGATAACAAACAACTGGTGTGGTAATTTCTAGGTCTCCCAGGAGAGACGGACTAATCGTTTCGCTCCGAGGGTCCGGCTGCATGGACTAGATTGAAGGAGGAGAGATTTATCAGGTACTTGACATAAACTCAGTAAACAATCGCCTCGCAATAAGAGACTATTGGATTCGTCCTACAGAGAAATTTGGGCACAGATGATTCAAAGGAGACATGCTGGTCAAATGATGTTTGGTGGAAATGATGGTGTGTACCATGTAATTTCTGAATGTAGTAAGCTTTCATTATTATAGGCCTAGTATTTTTAAACCTCCAATCAGATAATATTACTGTACCGTGACACCCATAATAATAGAAGAGTGTTCAGAAGATAAACATTATTACTGATATTATATAAAACAGACATAAGTGTCTAAATGTGTAGTGTCTGTATAATGATGTGTGGACATTAGATTACAAGTATGGTAATTGTACAGGAAATGCTTTGCATGAATAATGAAGATGAATTTATCAACAAGATAAAAGCATGTGGAGATCTGTGGCAGAATAGATTAAATATAAGCAATTTCTGGTTTTAAGTGGTCTTATTAGTATGCAGTATGCACTTTCACTTACAGTGCTTGCAAGCTTTCAAAGGTCTTTTGTAAGTGCAGTTTCTCCAGGTAATGTAATTATTTCTGTGAAAAAATACAACTCCAGCCAAACATTTATATATTTATTAATCACATACAAAATAAAAGTTTATTTATATATATATATATATATATATATATATATATATATATATATATATATATATATATATATATATATATATATATATATATATCAATCTATTTTATTAAGATACAAACAGAAAATACAGAAAATACAAAAAATTACAAAAATTAATTTTCAGGACTAAATGTCTTCTTTAGGTATCGTCAATGTTTAGTGTGACCTCTCTTGGCACTAAACAAATTGAGCGTTTTTGAGCAGAATGAAGTAAAAAGACTAATTTCTTTAAAATTAGAAATCAGGATTTTTTTAAATAGGTTTAAGAGATTCTGCCATTTCCTGCTATTGCTCAAGTGGAAGGGGAGTTTACCCTAAATACTTCACACATTAGTTTACATTTTTATACAGTTTTTAATACTACATACATTTCCTGTATTTTCTGGATGTATTCTATTAAAGAGACTGTGAAATAATTATATATGATCACTATAACATTGCAAAAACAACAAATCTAATTCTGGCATGGTGGACTAAGACTTGTACAGTACTATATACATGCACCTAAAGGATTATTAGGAATACCTGTTCAATTTCTCATTAATGCAATTATCAACCAATCACATGGCAGTTGCTTCAATGCATTTAGGGGTGTGGTCCTGGTCAAGACAATCTAATGAACTCCACACTGAATGTCAGAATGGGAAAGAAAGGTGATTTAAGCAATTTTGAGTGTGGCAGACGCGCCAGTCTGAGTATTTCACAATCTGCTCAGTTACTGGGATTTTCACACACAACCATTTCTAGGGTTTACAAAGAATGGTGTGAAAAGGGAAAAACATCCAGTATGCAGCAGTCTTGTGGGCGAAAATGCCTTGTTGATGCTAGAGGTCAGAGGAGAATGAGCCGACTGATTCAAGCTGATAGAAGAGCAACTTTGACTGAAATAACCACTCGTTACAAATTAGGTATGCAGCAAAGCATTTGTGAAGCCACAACACGCACAACCTTGAGGTGGATGAGCTACAACAGCAGAAGACCCCACCTGGTACCACTCATCTCCACTACATAAGAGGCTACAATTTGCACAAGTTCACCAAAATTGGACAGTTGAAGACTGGGAAAATGTTGCCTGGACTGATGAGACTCGATTTCTGTTAAGATATTCAGATGGTAGAGTCAGAATTTGGCGTAAACTGAATGAGAACATAGATCCATCATGCCTTGTTACCACTGTGCAGGCTGGTGGTGGTGGTGTAATGGTGTGGGGGATGTTTTCTTGGCCTACTTTAGGCCCCTTAGTGCCAATTGGGCATCGTTTAAATGCCACGGCCTACCTGAGCATTGTTTCTGACCATGTCCATCCCTTTATGACCACCATGTACTCATCCTCTGATGGCTACTTCCAGCAGGATAATGCACCATGTTACAAAGCTCCAATCATTTCAAATTGGTTTCTTGAACATGACAATGAGTTCACTGTACTAAAATGGCCCCCACAGTCACCAGATCTCAACCCAATAGAGCATCTTTGGGATGTGGTGGAACGGGAGCTTCATGCCCTGTATGTGCATCCCACAAATCTCCATCAACTGCAAGATGCTATCCTATCAATATGGGCCAACATTTCTAAAGAATGCTTTCAGCACCTTGTTGAATCAATTTCATGTAGAATTAAGACAGTTCTGAAGGCGAAAGTGTATATATATTACAGCATTTATTATTGTTGTGCTTGATCACTCTAAAAACAAACGGTGCTATATAGCACCAAAAGTGGTTCTTTGCTCGTAATCATAGAAGAACCGTTTTTAGTGCCATATAGCACCGGTGAAGCACCAGTGAAGCACCTGTGTAGAACCAAATAGTGCTATGTAGAACCCTATGTGGACAAAGGAAAGACGCGAATGACGTCGGGCGCTTCTCCGCTCAGGGCTCCTTCAAAAACCCGTGCGCGGTAGGTGGCAAAAAACCGCAAGGCGCTTGGCGCGCATAAACCGCGCGCAAATGCGCCCTGCCCATAGAATATCATTAAAAAAGGCGCCTGCAACTGCCATAAACGCTTTTGGTGTGGCTGGCCCCTAAGACTGTACAACTTAAGTTAATGTTTAATGTATCAGATCTCAATGCATGCTTAAAATCATCTGTTAAAAAATATTTATGAACAAATTTGCTACTTCCCATTTTTATTCAACAAAAAGGTCGCGTACATCTGCCAGCAAATCAGACCCAACCGTTTTAAACCAATTTATAGTATGGGCTGTTACATGCTTCATTCTCATTGGTTGAGAAACGTTCTACAGGTGTGCATTATTTTTCAGTCAATACGCACATACTGTATAAAGTAGTTCCAGGTCTGTCAACCGCATTATAGTTCCATATCACTACGCCGAGTTTAACTAAAATACCGGATTTATTTAACTTCAACAAATAAAGCATAAATATATGTGTGGTAGTGAAAGAAATCAATTAAAAAGAATAAATAAAATAAGTAAAAGGAGAAGTAAATGAATACAGTAAATAAACACGCTTTGCAAGCTTAGTTTTTGCTTCATTCCTGATAATATAAAACTAGAACAAAAATACAGAAGAAAAACATCATGTAGAAATTTTATAGGCCAACTTGTTCACATTGTTCCCATTACTGCTAACACTGAGGCTTTAGATGAGATGTGTAAGAAAATAGTCCTACACAATCGTATTTTATGGACAAAACCTGTCAAAGGGCTTAAAATTAAACATCAGAACAACGTCTTATTGTGTAATTAGCAGAATAATTGATTCTGGTCCTTTGAATTATTCTAAAATAATGGTTCACGTCATGGCTGTATTACCACCTCTGGACTGCATTATTTTCGAATAATTCAATCGTCAATTATCCTTACATAAAATGAATAATCAACTCCACTAAAAAAGTTATGGGGTGCAGCTTTGTAAAAAATATGCAGCATTTTAGTCAAATCAACATATATGTTTGTGTTACTTTAACTTAAAAAATAAGTTAACCAATTACAACTTGATTTAAAAGTTATATCAACTTTTCACAAGCAAAAACTTAAAATAGTTGGTTGAACTGACTTGCAAAACCAAGTTATTTTAACTTCATGTTGCATATTTTTTACAGTGATAGTGTGTCAGAGGAGAACTGACCCTCCCGCCTATAAATGACCCTCCCGAGAGGTCACCAGAGCCTGCTTTCTCACAAGGATTTTTCCTCGCTGCTGTCGCTTTGTTGGCTTGTTACTGAGAGACTGCTGACATTATTAGCACTTTGTAAATTCTGCTTAAATAGCTTCTCTTGTAATGGTCCAGCTATCTTAAAGACCTTAATGTTTTCATTTTGTAGGCGTGTGGTGCTGGGGAGCACTTAATGATGTTGATATAATTTCTCTATGCTTTAGGGTCATTCTACGGAAATGTCAATTTTTTCTGTTCCTACAGAAATATTACACTTGAAAAACACTTTAGGGTTACAATTTTTTATATTTTAAAATGAAACAATATGTTATTTGAACAAGTACACCTTTTTGAGCCATCAATGTAGCAATATTTGATTTTTATTTATTAATTAGAATTCCAAGCACCACAGAAGTGCTCATCCCCACAGTCATGTACAGAGGGAAATGATTTATTTTGAGATCAAAAATTTCTTCCATTTAAATAATACTAATGTGTTCATAACTATCAAATATATGATGTAAATTACATGAAAAAACAAAATGCTAAATAAATATTATAAAATACATAATGAAAGTAGTGGTCCCGTGGAGTTGTGTCACCGGTGTTACCATTTAACAAAAAAAGCTTTTATTTTAAAATAAAAATCACACTGATGACATCACTTGACTTCCTTCTTTCACACTGTAAAAAAATTCCGTAGAAATTACAATGTTATTGCAGCTGGGTTGCCGGTAATTTACCATAGATTTACATTCATGTTATTTACTGGCAAGAGTTTGTTCAAAGTTAAATAATTTTTAAATGTTAACAAGTCTTTATCTTTACAGAATAAAACTATACAATAACAGCCTCATGCAAAGCATTCTGGGAACCAGATATCATCATCAACTTTTTTCTGTTTTTGCTTCAGATTTTGTTTCCCAGAATGTTTTGCTTGATGCTGTTTTTTTTTTTTTTACTCTGTAAAGACAAAGACTTGTAAATGTTTAATGTTCATTTAGCTTTGAACAAAATGTTGCCAGTAAAAAACATAAACTTAAATCTACGGTAAGTTACTGGCAACAGCTGCAATTTCTATGGATTTTTTTACAGTGCACTTTCTTGGAGATCTATGAAGAGAAGCCCATGATAAGTACACTGTCTCTTTTCAGTTATCAGAAATCTTTTCATTTATATCATGATTTCATATGAAGCTTTTAGTTTAAGTCACTGGTATGACCTCCTTTATTGTTTGGGAATTGCAAAACACTAGAATACAAATGGATTAAACTACTTAATTTAGTGAGTATACAATGATTGACAACATGTGGTTTGATACTTTGCAGCAGCAATTTTGTAAAATACAATTTTCATGAAAATTGTCACCGGTGTTACTGTCACTGGTGTAACCTTCCTTATGTGTAACACCAGTAAAGATCAGTTACACCAGTGACTTGTGATTTATGATGTGTCACTGGTGTTACTGTGTTTTTTTTTTCTTTGACATTTAATAAAATCTTTCACATGTGACACGATGATAATTTTAAATGCATTGAATTCTGCTACACTTGAGAATTAAGCTTTAAAGCTGAAAAAAATATAAATAATATTTCATAAACACCTTCAATATGGCTAAAGAAGTAAACACCAGTGACAAAAAAAGTGTATGGTGTATGCAGTCTTTAAGTACATGCACACAAAAAATAAAAAATCATTAAGCTATCATTTATGTATAATAATGTGGTCTAAGTTTAAATGTTAGAAAAATAAATCAATTTTAAGACATCTTGTCATACCAAAAGTGGACGTTTCTGTAGAATGACCCTTTAATGTTGCTGCTATTTTGACAATCAATGACAAAACTCCACACCATTTCGTTAGATTAAAATCTAATGAATGGGAATTAATAAAATTTGCAATGCTATACATTTTTATAAACTCCCAATTTTTCTGTGGTCTTTCTTGTAAAGCTGCTTTAAAGCAATGAATCGCTGTAAAACATAAATTGCTATACAAATAATTGTCTACCACATTTTTGTATTTTACTCCATCCCTCCTGGTTTCTTTGAGTTAAAAAAAACATCCCATATTTCCCATCAATGCCATCACAAAGCCGACAGCATCATTTTATTCTTAAGCCACGTGTGTTTCTCATTGGTTAGTGTGACTGAAGGTGGGGTTTTCAGCAATCCTAAATCAAAGCCGTTTGAGTTTGGCAAACAGGCATTTGGTGATCAGAAACCAAGCTGGTATTGATGATGGCTGAAACTCAAACTAAAGCATAAAGAAAGCGACACTGTGTTGAATGAGTGAACCTGAAAGCTCCTAGCTATATAAACAGCAACATGTGGAGGAGATGCGCTCAAGTTTCCTGATGAGTCGCTGCATGTGACACAGAACAAAGGAGCGCGCGAGCGCAACCCAAAACATGACGCGTGTGACTCTCGTGCCTGAGGGATGCGTGGATTTTTATTCTTATCAATAATATGAGTGGCCATGGCTTGGTGTGACCGTGGGATTCAGATGCTGCTGGCAACCGTCGGTGCTTTTGTGGCGTTTAGTTTGATGAGCATCGCGATCGGGACCGATTATTGGCTTTATTCGCGGGCTTATATCTGTAACGCAACCAACATCACCTCGGATGAGACGCAGACGCAACCCAAGAAAGTGCGCGGAGATCTTACGCACTCCGGGCTGTGGAGGATCTGCTGTATTGAAGGTAAAGTGTGTTTCATCTTCAAGAAAAGAAGAAAATAAAGTTCATTGTTTTTGCTTGTTGTGGAGACAATGACGAATAAGGGCGCTCTTTTGTTTCTCATCTGCATCCTTGGTGAATTCTGAACAGATGTCTGGAGTGAGATGCTTTATCTATCTTTATCAGTGATTTAGTGAAAGTGTGTGCAACTAGTACTCAAAAGAGGTTCACTTTTAATTTAACCACTTTAATAAATTGGCCATGGTGTAAAAAAACACAGTTGGGTTCACTCCTTGTTTTTTTTTCAAGGCAGCCATGAGATCATTGGAGAGCAAATGGAGCAGAAGATCTCACATGTGTTTAAGTCTCAAACTGTGCTCAGATTTGTAAACATTTGACTAAAATTAAAGTAAATTTCAATATGAAAAGAAATTTGAGGTCAAACATCTGTCCACAATAATGCAATGTTTATTTCTCTCAAGGAATGTGAGGAGAAACATCTGAGACAAAGTTGATAACTTATTAAAACCTAACCGAGAACACAAATTAGAATCACATGCTAGCAAAAAGCAATAACATTTTGTATTCATGTACCACCAACTCATGAAAACTCATTCATTTGGGTTCAGCGGCTCTCAAACTTTGCTCAGAAATGCCGGAAAATGTTTCCCATTTCTCTCTTTTGACATCGGTGAGTTTCTTGAATGGCCAGAAAGGTGTAATCAGGACAGAGATTCTCCTTTAAAAATCTCTTGCTTCATTCATGTCTTTCTTGCATTTGATGCTGTTGCTTGGAAACAATATGTCTGAAATCGCTATGGTAACATGGCCAATGTTTAAAAATAGATGAATCTGTTGCTTCTTGTCATTGTCCATAGCAAAGAAAACGAAATGAACAGACGGAAAGTAGAAAGACAGACGTATGTTTTTAAAAGAAATCATTTTCTACAACATATGTCATTTTGGAGAGCTTTGACTGAGACAGCGATGCTGATTACGTCATAGACGCACGCATAGACTAAACAAGCATATTAAAGGTGATGAATAACTTATCCACTGTAATGTTATTATTACATCTTAACTGGTCTTCAAACTCAAAGCAGGGCTATCAACAGTTGTCTTCCAAAAACACCAGAAATTTTTTCTGAGAAGTCTAACCAAGAAAAAGAAGAAAACAACTTAAATCTATAAAGAAAGAAGACATTAGGCTATATTAAAAATTACAAAATGTAGCAGGGTTTCACGTATGATGTAAATAAAGAGTATGCATTGACGTCACTTTACCATGTGAACACGCAGGGACACTCCCTCCTTAAGGAAGAATGACAAAACATTCAACACAATGGCTGGGTTTAAAAGGCACTTGTAACTTTTTCCATGTTTAAGTGCGACGATTGGGTCCTAGTGTTTCTGTCAACCTAGAAAATGTCAAAAAGATCAACACAGTAACTTAGTTTTGGTAAATCATTATCTGCAAGTATGTGAATAACACCCCCCCCCCCTGTGATGTCAGAAGGGGATCTTATTATAATAATATCACCCCTTAATCTAAATCTTTCTCTTTCGTCACTGCCATTTAGTGTATAGAGAGAGAGAGAGAGAAAATAATTGACAGCAAAATTGAGTTTCAATTTCAACAAACCACCATTATGGCTGCATTTCATGAGCTCATTTGCATTTAAAGGGACACACCCAAAAACTGCACATTTTTGCTCACACCTACAAAGTGGCAATTTTATCATGTTATAATAAATTATCTATATGGTTTTTTGAGCTAAATCTCCACATACGTACTCTGGGGACACTTGCTTTTTTAAAAAGTCTTGTGAAATGTCCCCCTTAATACCGGCAGCTGCAAAATCTCCAGTTTAACTGACCATTATCAGCTTAAATTAAATTTAGTTGGACTTGACAACGACCGTAACAACTTGCCAATCAACCTGTCATCCTTGGACATTGGCATGTTGTCTTGCCAAACCCCATCAAACCATCCCAACACAAGGGTCATTATAATGTTTTTTATTTTTTTAATGAAGGCTAACTGACAAAACTTTGCAATTACACAGAATATGAGTATTTGTTAAAGTATAGGATTATTTTTATTCCAAATTTTAACATAACCTGACTTAAAGGTATAGCGGAAGATTTTCTTTTTCCGGGTGGATTATCAAGACTATTGGTCATCCCAGTTGTCAATCATTCTGATGATATGTTGACGTAAGGCCGTCGTACGTGCTCGTCCCTAGGTTCGCTTTCTGCATATGAGCACTTTGAGGTGTATATGTGTGGTGGGCTAGGCTTCAGCCATTCATTGAAGCTCGTGTTTTTTCAAAACGTCTGAGGGTCGCAAGAGAAAAAGTGCCTACGAATTGTATGACAAGAAGAGAAAGGACTCTGAAGAAAGAAACAAGATGAGAGTGTTTTTGGCAAGAATATTTTACACGCTAGCATGCGCTAAAAGCACAGGTTGGGCTTGTCACGCAAAGTTTTTACTCGACAGGTAAAGTTTGTCATGCTATTTGGAGAAATCCATTTAAAATCACTGCTAGTAAAAGTTGATGTAAGCTATGATTAGCGATGCTAGCCCTGGCACATGTCACGAACCGCGCAGACACCGTAAACATGCCGAAAGCAACTTGTTAACAGAACGAAGAGAAGAACTAGGCTCCTGCATTTTCTCTCTCTCGTGCACGTGTTTAATAGACGTTCCCTTTCTGGAGCAGGTAGAGTGTTGCGCATGTGCATTTTTTAAAGTGGAGGGGCGGTTCTTTTCAAAAATTCAAGAAAATCTTACACTATACCTTTCAAATGGATACTGCAAATTCATGTTTTGCTGCCTGGATTTCAGTTTTTCCTGTAATAAACTGCTGTATTTAACCCATCCAGTGAGTAGTAAACACATGCATGCCCAGAGCACTGGGCAGCTATCACTGCAGCACCCGGGGCGCAACCGGGGTTAAGCTTTTTCCTTTCAGTGTTTTGCCAGTCTGGAAAAAATGCTTCAAATTCATGTTAAGCACAGTCCATCACACAACAACTTTTTTCCAGTTTAGACACTTTTTCCTGTGTTTCCGTGGATCTCACACTAATGCAGTTGCTCAGACTTTTTGCCATTTACTCAGTGGGCGTTACCGCAGTCACTTCTGCCTATGGTGACGTCACATGCATACCCCCGACAATGCTGGAAAGCTATTTTTGCCACCTCTACTTTTTTTTTTAAAACTAGAAGAATAACCACGTTTTTTTTAAACAGATGCAATACAGAATCTTTTCAGGTCCCGAGGATTCACAAGATCATGCATCCCTCAATTGGACTAGCCCCCATACTTTGAGCTCTTTTGACTTCCGGTGAGCCACTAAAGCTAATGGTACACTGTAACAAAGTTGCTGTAGTTATGCAGCTGTTAGCCAGTAACTTACTCTAGATTTAAAGGCGGGGTGCACGATCTCTGAAAGCCAATGCTGACATTTGACATGACCTAAACAAACATGGCCCTACCCCTGTAGAGGCAGAGCGCAACGCGTCATAACCTGAAAACCACGCCCACCGGGGGGGGGGGGCAATCCATCCGTCTTCATTGACTTTGTATTACGTGAGGCCGCCTCTGTCATTTCTGGCTTATAACAAAAAACAGAATAATGCCTAACAGCTGCTGTGTGACAGGGTGTACAGCTAATAAGCAAAAAAAAAAACAGAAATAAATTTTTATAAGCTGTTTTATAAGCTGTCGACCCCAAAAAACGAGCATTTGAAGACACAAAAGTGGAAACAGGCAACTCTTCATATTACTACTATTAATAGAACTGCGTCCACAAGGGGAAAACGTAGTCGGCGATCCACATTTTTTCTTCTTAAAGGCTGAGTTTTACAGCTCGACAGCTTGTAAAAACTTATTTCTGGGTTTTTTGGCTTGTTAGCTGTACACCAGTGGCGGCTGGTGACTTCTTTTTTTTGAAGCGCACGATGCGAAGTTCGTCACAACATGTATGTAGCCCATCATGTGTGTGGTTCGTAATTTCAAAATATGTGTTCTGCGCTTTGAGAGATTGTCTGTGCATCACGTGTCTTGCCAAAATAAGTGCCTGCTGCAGATGCGTCTAAATGGTTTATGATAAAAGAGATGCTCGCGTTTGCCAGATACTCGCATAATCTCATGCGCAATCAGAGTTTACTGTTAAGGACGTGTCTAGTGTGTATTTTGGGAACGTGAGCGTCTCTTTTATCATAACGTTTTTGATGCGTGTGCAGCAGGCACTTATTTTGATAAAACACGTGATGCACACAGGATCTTGACACTCAGGACACATCTTTTGGAAAAGGGAACCACACACGTGACAATCCAAACACGTATTTTGAATTAGCGCATCCTCGAATGAGCAGTCACGAGCCGCCACTGTTGTACACCTTGTCACACAGCAGCTTTTAGGAATTTCAACCGATGAAAGGTTTGAAAAGGACATTGACGCACACACGCGAGAGAGTTTGGGTCTTCTCGGGTCCGTTTGGCAAAAACACATTCTTTTAAATTACCCGAGACCCGATGCCACTATTATTTTTTCCGGGTTTTCGGATCTAAGTGGACCCGTGAAGACCTCTAGTAGACACGCCTCTTACTGCTGATTGGGTACAGGTGTTTTGGTACTTGACCTAACTCCCTTTTCCAAAGCGTTTCAAAAAAATTTAGCACCCCGCTTTTAAATGTATGTTATCTACTGGCAAGAGTTTGTTTAAAGTTAAATGAACATTAAACATTAACAAGACTTATCTTTATAGAATAAAATTATAAAATAACAGCTTCATGCAAAGCATTCTGGGAACCAGAGATCCTCATCAGCCTTTTTCTGTTTTTCCTCCAGATTTTGTTTCCCAGAATGCTTTGCATGAGGCTGTTATTTAAGTTTTATTCTTTTATTATTGAACTGTATAGTTCTTATTATCTTAGAATGAGTCGTTTATATCTATACATCTCCTTACATGGAAGTTGCCGTCATGTTTTTACAGTATCCTTAAACGGACAAACTGCTCTACTGAACACATTTCATCCCTACATTGTCTCAGACAACGACATGTTTGTCCTGTGGCGGCTACCATGCGTTTTGAAATTCAGGGGTGAGCTGTTGGTTGCATTTCGCAATATCACCATTACCCCAGATTTCTATTGGCATCCGCCAATAGAGACAGAGCGCAGCGCGTCATAACCTGAAAACCACGCCCAACGGGGGGGGGGACAATCCAACCGTCTCCATTGACTTTGTATTGTGAGAGGCCGCCTCCTTGTCATTTCTGGCTTATAACAAAAAACTGAATAATGCCTAAAAGCTGCTGTGTGACAATATGTACAGCTAACAAGCCAAAGAACCCAGAAATAAGTTTTTATAAGCTGTCGAGCTCAAAAACGAGCGTTTAATGACACAAAAGTGGAAACAGGCAACTTTTCATAGTACTACTATTAGTAAAACTGCGTCCATTAGGGGGAAACGTAGTCAGCGATCCACTTTTTCTCCTTAAAGACTGGGTTTTTACGGCTCGATAGCTTATAAAAACTTATTTCTGGGTTCTTTGGCTTGTTAGCTGTACATATTGTCACACAGCAGCTTTTAGGCATTA
This sequence comes from Misgurnus anguillicaudatus, assembly GCF_027580225.2. Lineage (NCBI taxonomy): Eukaryota > Metazoa > Chordata > Actinopteri > Cypriniformes > Cobitidae > Misgurnus > Misgurnus anguillicaudatus. The sequence continues at coordinate 6,054,291 of NC_073355.2, forward strand.
TTCAGTTTTTTGTTATAAGCTAGAAATGACAAGGAGGCGGCTTCTCGCAATACAAAGTCAATGGAGACAGTTGGATTGCGTTCCCCCCCGGTGGGCGTGTTTTTCAAATTTGCATAACTGCGCTCTGTCTCTATACCAACCAGTTCCGTATTTGTTGCAGAGCGGCTGCGTGCTGAAGTGACGAGGACCCATGAGGTGTCGCAAATTAACGTGATGATCGCACGATATCTAGTTATGTCTCCGCCCATTATGACGTTAAATAGTGACGTTTTGCTTGGGTGATGAGCCCAGATCATCACCCAAGATCTCGCGAATTCAGGTATGATCACGCGATATATTTATGGCTCCGCCCTGCGGAGCTGTCCAGCAAAAATAGAAGCTTTGCGTATTTGTGCCGGAGCTGTGACGGATTCGGAACGCAGTCAGTGGAAATCCACACATTGACTTGAATGGAAACCGATTGACTCCGCCGCCGTTCCGCAGTCGGTGGAAATCCGGGGTTAGTTGCCGCTTAAATTTACACACACCACCTTTAAATGATACAATGCAGTGCTGTTGGTTAGTAGTCTAATTAATCTGAGGTTTAATTGCACAACATTTTTTATAAATTAATGTATTTTAAAAAAATGTCATAGAACCGGGGCCCCCTTGCACCATTTCACTCCCCAAGGGGGGCTCTTCCCCTTCCTTGAGAAACACTGGTCGCAAAGTCCCCTTAAGGAAGTTATGCCAGGTGGCCATGTTTGCATCGCCTCCGGGTAGTTATTTCAGTCATGCAAAACAAGTCCTATTTACTTGAATGGGGAAAGACAAATCACAATTAAACAACATATTTCTGACCAACAATTAAACCTCACATCAACTGTACCATAACTTTTGTTTCCTAAGCTTAAATGGGGCAAAAAAACAAAAAATCTGGTTCCTTTCCCATATTGAGGAGAAGATTTGTGATGACAGGACAACCAAAAGCACACTGCCCTAAGACCCAAAGCAGCGATTGGTTTAATTTCTCTACGAGGCATTCGATTGGCTTCCCTGCCCCGATTCACAATTATGACAAAATGCTGGAGGCAGCGCGAGGAGGAATGGGACAGCTGTTTCCTCGCCGCGCTGAATCTGCCCTGTGGGGATGGTGGCTTGGATAGCAGAAGGGGGATTTTGGCACTGGGGAGAAGAGAGCGTCACTGTCTGCTGTATTAAACCACAATGAAGATGTCAAAGGCATCCTTGGAGACATTATGGAAATCAGATTGTTGGATCAGACCTGAGGTTGCCATGGTGAAGACATGCTCAGCGTCAAGCATTGTTACCTCCCGGGAGGCCGGAGGGACCGAGCGCTCGCTTTCTCCTCGCTCTCACTCCTCCATGTGTCTCTCCGTGTCAGTCAAGCAAGGTCTTTTATTTTGTCTTCATGAGGCCGGGTACACTTCATTCGCCGGGTCAGGAACCGCCACCCACTGATCAACAGTCTGAGAGGATCTTTACATAATCTCCCATGACACATCGCACTCATTGAACGCATTCAGGAAAGTTATGAAATAACCAGTTTTGGTTATGTACACTTGTAGTGTGTGGATGTTCTGGTAGATGTGAGCAGGTGTTGCTGCATGATGGGTTAACACCAAACTGGATATATCTGTAAAGTGAAATAACAAAGGTCAGCCCTGATGTATTCTCACATAGGGAAAATGCTTGATCATGCAAAATGATGTGCAACGATACCAGGCTGAGGTTGGGTTACCATGGAGTTTCCACGTACTGTAGTTGCTATGCAGTTGCTGAGGATGTTCAAAGTAATTATATATTCACTGCTACTGTATGTGGTTGCTAGGGTGTTCTGAGTGGTTGCTAGGTGCTTGCATAAGTCAGAAAGTCGAATGTTTAGACCTGGTCTTTAGGATATAATGCTGTCACAGCGGTTCACCTCGCTGTGAGCTGTAAGACTTATCTGATTTGTTAAGGTGTTCGAAGACCTTGTTTTGAAATACTTTGTCATTCGTAAGAATGCATGTCAAACACATAAACATCAATTTCCATCCCATGTTACCTCCCTAAATGAAATATAAATGTGAGGTGAAGGGTTAAAAAATAAGAGGGCTTGATGATGTCCGCCATAAAAAAGTTATTGCAGTCTAATACATTTTTTAATATTTCATGCCCATTGACATGTGTATTAATAACATTAACGGGTAAAAAATTGACTTGACTTGAAATTAAAGGGGACATAAGAAAATTTGACTTTTTCCATGTGCTATAATTGGGTCCCCAGTGCGTCTATCAACCTAGAAAACGTGAAAAAGATCAACCCAGTAACTTAGTTTTGGTAAACCATTCTCTGCAAGCATGTGAAAAAATAGCTCATTGAACTTCAGCTCCCATTGTGATGTCAATAGGGGATCCTATTGGGTGTGTCAAATGCAAATGAGCAAATCTCTACACTAAATAGCAGTGCCATGGTTGGATAGTGCAGATTAAAGGGATAGTTCGGCCAAAATGATATTAAACCCATGTTTACCCACCCCGAAGCCGTCCGAGATGCACATGCCCATATCCCTTCAGACGAACACATTCTCAGTCATCCCAGAAAATGTCTTAGATCCCTCAGTTAATCAAATGCGAAGTTATGGGGTCCACGTCCTTCAAGTCCAAAAAATGTGCATCTATCCTTTCAAAATAAATTCAAACAGCTCCAAGATGACAAAAAAAGGCCCTCCGAGGGCAATCCGTGCCGTTTTGCTGTAGAAATATACACATTCAAAACTTTATAAACGAAAATAACTCGCTTCCACTAATGCCGCCATCTTAGTCGCGTCCGCAATCAGGATGAGAGCTTACGGAGGTTTCTCTGCTTTTGCTCTGTGCCCCCGCCCTCCGAATTTGTCATACGTCACTAAGAAAAGTGCGTACACTACGCTGATACTCTCTCCTGAATACAGAGAAGTCTAAGATGGCGGCGCCACCGGAAGGTAGTTACCTTCGTTTATAAAGTTTCAAATATGGACATTTCTACAAGAACACCCTGCGGATCACCCTCAGAAGACCTTTGTTTATCATCCTGGAGCCGTTTGGATTTATTTGGAGAAGGATTTATGCACATTTTTTGGACTTAAAGGACGTGGACCCCGTAACTTTACTGTTTAGCAGCTGAAATATATAAGACATTTTCTAAAATACCTGAAAATGTGTTTGTCTGAAAAATGATGTACATATGCATCTCGGACGGCTTCGCGGTGAGTAAATCATGGGTTTAATATCATTTTTGGCCGAACTATCCCTTTAAGGGGCGGTATTATTGTAATAAGATCCCCTTCTGACATCACAAGGGGGGCCAAATTTCAATGACCTGTTTTTTTTCAGAGAATGGTTTACCAAAACTTAGTTACTGGGTTGATATTTATCACAATTCTAAGTTGAAAGATGCACCAGGGACCCAATTATAGCACTTAAACATTGAAAAAGTCAGATGGTCATGATATGTCTCCTTTAATCTGGGAACACCTTTAACATCTTTTAAGAAAGTTGCGCTTCACCCCTGTTCATAGGATCACCTTGTCAACCCTAACCTAATCCTTTTTGTAAAATCCATATTATGTTTCATGTGTATTTCTTTCTTTTTTTACAGTTTTCCATGCAATGAGTAGATTAGAAAACACATGCCCCACTTGCTCAGACCTATTTAATACTAATTAATTAGCTCCTTTTTTAACACCAGACCCAATTCATAACATCCTGGGCCACCCAAAAGCTGTGTCGCTCCACCTGCAGATTGATGGAGGGATGATTATAATGTAAAATGACTCTTTATCATGTATTGTTTGACCTGCGACACACGTATCATCTCAGTTAAAGTGAAAATGAAATTTACCCTATTTGCTATTAAAGGGATACTTTTTTAATTCTTATAATATTTCACCATGTTGCTATCCCGGATGTAACACAAACAGATAATTTATCTTATATTAAAATGCTGTCATGTTATCTTCTTACATTGGACTCCAAAAGACTCCAGTGGTCTTCTGAAGCCTAGTATTATGTTTGTGAGGGAAAACTGTTAAAGGGCCCATATTATGCAAAATCCACTTTTACAAGGTGTTTGGACATAAATGTGTGTTAGGAGTGTGTGAACACAACCACCCTACAATGAAAGAAATCCACCCTCTACTTCTTTTTTAATCCCCATTAAAACAAAGCATTCTCATTAGACATGCTGTATTGGTTCTCTTGTTAATGTGATGTCATACTGATAAAGCCCCACCCACAGCAACTGACTGACTGGTTAATTTTATCTAAAAGTTTTTCTAAATGTGTTTGTTAGCACATTTTAGCACTTATGCAGCTAAAGATCAGATCTATTTTAACCAAAAGTGCTCACTGTCCATAAGGGAGTGTATAACTGTAGCTCATTTGCATTTAAAGGTACACACACAAAAACAGCACTTTCTTGCTCCCACCGAAATAGGGGCATTTCGGACATGCTATAACAAATGATCTGTGGGGTATTTTGAGCTGAAACTTCACAGACACATTCTAGGCACACCTGAGACATCTTGTAAAAATGGGTATAATATGTGCCCTTTAATATTTTGAAAGTAAAGAGCTGTGAACGTTTCATCAACTGCTTCAAAACAACAAAATGCTATTATATGCAGAATGCTACAGATTTAGTTTCGTATTCTACAGCAAGTGTTTTATGCATCATGTCACTGATGCTAGTGTTGACTGGTTTTGATGTTTGTTTGTTTATTTAGGTCTGAACAAGGGAACTTGTTACAGAATCAATCATTTCCCTGATGATAATGATTATGACACGGACAGCTCGGAGTATCTTTTACGTGAGTGACTTTACATTATTTTCAGGAGTATTACACTATCTTTGTCTGCCAACTTTAACTGTCTGACATCGAGTGTTTGTTTGTGTTCATAGGTATCGTGCGCGCCTCCAGTGTTTTCCCCATTCTCAGTACTACACTGCTGATGCTGGGTGGGCTGTGTGTTGGAGTCGGCCGTATCTACAGCAAGAGAAACAGCATACTACTGAGCGCCGGGATCCTGTTTGTGGCAGCAGGTATGTGACTTAAGGGGGTCGCACACAGGACGCGCAGCTCAGCGCCGTGGCGTTCTAAAAAAATGACTCAGGAAGTTGCTCAAATCCTTGGCGCACCACAGAGCGCCGCTCACCTAGTTTAACATTAAATAACATCATATTTGTCCCAAATCATTAACGATTAACATTGGCTGCTAACGTATATTTTGCATTTTGAAGTAGACGCTATCTAACGAAGCTAACGCTATTTAATGTGCACTTCTGGTTCTACGATACCTCCGAGTTTTCCTAGACGCGACTCGACGCTGCGCGTCCTGTGTGGGACCCCCTTAAGAAACAAACAATAGCCTTTCAATAGACTGTGAGAAAACACAATTTGTTTACTTGACTAATATAATTGTAAAATAAACATTGTAAATTGTTTTGTGTCCCTCAGGTCTGAGCAACATCATCGGCATAATCGTCTACATCTCCAGCAACGCCGGAGACCCCAGCGACAAGCGGGATGAGGACAAGAAGAACCAGTATAACTACGGCTGGTCTTTTTATTTTGGCGCACTTTCGTTCATTGTCGCTGAGGCCGTCGCTGTTCTGGCCGTCAACATCTACATCGAGAAGAACAAGGAAGTACGTTTTAAAGCACGCCAGGAGTTCATCAAGTCTACCTCGTCCTCTTCGCCATACTCCCGCATGCCCAGTTTCCGCTACCGCAGGCGGCGCTCACGGTCCAGCTCTCGCTCAACCGAGGCGTCCCGCGAGGCGTCGCCCGTGGGGATGAAGATGATGAGCTCAGTGCCTTTAGGAGAAATCAACATGTACACGTTGACGAGAGACCCGCTGAAGTCAGGGACGGACAGCTCGTACAGCCCTGACCACGATTCTGGATTCCTCCAAGTGCACAACTGTTTTCCCAAAGACCTTAATGACGGCATCAACAGGAGGACGACGCCCGTATGAGGGTACAAATTGGAACGGAGAAGATAACGTGAAGGCCATATTGAATGGATAGCCAGCCGGGCTCAATGGCCTGTGACAGATAGCGGTGAAAGGGATTCTCATTGGTGCGACCAGTCAAGCGATGTCATATCTTGTCGGCGAAGGAGAAGCACTGTGCTCGGAAGGACGGATTTGGTTGCGGAATTCTACGACCGTGGTGAAAATGCTAATTTGTATTTCCAGTCTCGCTTCTTACATACAAACGGGAAATCTCAGAGAGACTCGAAATGAAGTAGATGGTCTATGGACATTACAGTGGTTGTGCTTAAATGAGCACAAACTTCATATAAGCCACTCGATTATCTTGTTGTTTGGCAGTACAGTGCCATACTCTCGATGTATACCAATATAAAAACGGACTCAGAATTTGAGATGGTGCTAATGTTGGCTGAAAGCTGAAGCCTTGCCCTCAATGGATGTTCGGTTCAAACTCGAGATGAATATACTTGTCGTATGTTTGTAGTCACAGTTGTCTAACCCTCAGTGTGCCTGACTTCAGACTTACTCAAGAGCCACAACTCACTTCAATGGAGTTTTTCTATGTTGTTGTAAAACCAGATTATTAGTTAAAGGTGATGTAAGTCATTCTTGAACTTCCCTTTTTTGTTCCCCCAAATATTGGTTGCAATGTACAGGTACATGTGAAAGGCAGAAAACGCCTTAAACACAGGGAGCAAATTTATTCGTAAAAGACGTTTAAAGCCGTCCAAACACAGCCCAGATGTCTAGGCTAAAACAAGGCAATTTCGGCTCTCAGTGAAACTTTAGTAGAAGTTTAACCATCGCCCAAAAATAAATAAAATTAAATAAATTAATTAATGACACTGTTGACTTTACTTGGTGAAATATCAGACATTTCGCAAGTTCTTTTGGCAAAAACAATATAGACGGTTTAATCGGACGCACGTGCGCTGACGTGATACACGTCTGGATCCAAACTTTACTTCCGGTTTCGTTTTTTTTAATGGTCTGACTAGTTGCTAAACTGATCTCTTGAACAAATGCCTCGTCGTAAATAACAAATGTTTTGGTTTCCTAGGTAATCTATGTGTTGTTTTTTTGCGTGTTATATAAATAAACTACGTTTAAAGAACTTTGTTGTTATTTATTCTTAGCGGAGTTTACCGGAAGTTATGTGTGGACCACGACAGCCGCTTGTTTATGTTGTTACTGCTGAAACCGTCTATATAACCAAATAGTTTGGATAGAAGTGGGTTATAGCCTGGTCTATATAGTTAACCTAGACGGTTAAATTCCGACTATTGCTTGGTGATAAGTTTTCCGATTGGCTAAACTGTTAAACTGTGGCCCACTTTTGCCCGCTGTGTTGGTGTGACTCCTATTGCAGAACTATCAGGTAAAGGGACATATTCTGTTAATTTATGAAAAATCACTTACATCACCTTTAATTAAATTATATATCAAGTAAATTTAAATTTAGAAGATTTACCATTATTTAGTTAACACCCTGCCGAAAAAACAGCTTAAGGATTTCAATTCTGGCTGATTTATTCTTGTTGGTGCTGGTATTGGGATGGTCTAGCTGGTTAGCCTGTTTTGGTGAAGCTAGTTGGCCAAGGAAGTCTTAAGGCTGGATTTTAGTTTGTTTTTTACATGAACTTTGCCTCACGCGCACCGTACGCAGACCCTCGTGTATGCGTAAAAAAAACTATATTTTTAGCTTTCTTAAAGGATTACTCCACTTACTCCCGAAAATTTACTCACCCCCATGTCATCCAGGATGTTTGTGTCTTTCTTTCTTCAGTCGGAGGGAAATTGTGTTTTTTGAAGAAAACATTCCCATATTTATATAGTGGGCCTCAACAGTTTACAGTTTCAACGCAGTTTAAAATTGCAGTTTTAATGCAGCTTCTAAACGACCCCAACCGAGGCATAAGTATCTTATCTAGCAAAACGATTGTCATTTTTGCAAAAAAAGTACTTTTAAACCACAACTTCTCATCTTGCACTAGCCGTGTGAAGCGCCAGCGCGACCATTACTTATTACGTAATCACGTCGAAAGGTCACGCAACAATAAACTGCCACAAAGACATTCATTTATATCATTCCACATACTGTACAACAACGTCGGAACGTTGTAAACACTGGGGGGCTAGTTTCGCATACATCATGCGCTTCATAAGGCTAGTGCAAGACGAGTTGTTGTCATTTAAAGTTATTTTTTTGGGGGGTTGATTGTTTCAGTAGAAGCGTCCCTTATGCCTTGGTTGGTATTGTTTAGAGTTTAGAGAGCCTTTGAAGCTGAATTGAAATTGTAACTGTTGAGGTCCAGTAATGTTTTCCTAAAAAAACTGAATTTCTTTTGGACTGAACAAGGAGGGACGTGGACATCTTGAGAAATATGGTGGTGAGTAAATTATCTGGATTTTTTATGAAAGTGGAATATTCCTTTAACACGAATCAGTATTGATGACCGGTATAAGTGAGCTCTCCTACCATAATGGAGTCAAACCCTAATGGAAGTTTACAGACAATTGTGGAGGACTCCTCTTATGCTGCGTTTACACCAGCTGCGGTAGAGGCTTGAATGATTTCAATGTTAAGTCAATGTAAAGACGCGTTGACACGCGTCTGAAGGTCTCGCGGCAGAGATGAGGCTTTTGGCGCGGCGCGGAAGACGCAAATTGAGCACCTGGCGCGGTTCCGTGCGAATGGTGCTTTTTGTTCATTTTGCGTTTGACACGAATTGGTGGCTGACGCCCGAGTTGAAAAATTTGTACAAATGCGTGCTTTTTCCGCGCGTCTACTTCGCTGTAGACGTGCGAATGCATTCAAACTGTTCAAGCGGCAAACTAGGCGCGGTAGACGCAGTTTTGACCCCTGAAACGCAGTGGGTGTAAAACGCAGCATTACTGCGGCCAACTAAATGGCTTTTGAGGATGTTACCTAAACAAACTGAAATTTATTTTTGATGTGAATTTTATAAAAATATTAAGATTTATTTTCTAAGTTAATTGCACTGCACTGCAAAAAATGACTTTCTTACGTATTTTTGTCTTGTTTTCGGTAGAAATATCTAAAAATTCTTAAATCAAGATACAATTTAGATGAATTTGTGCTTAAAACAAGCAAAATTATCTGCCAATGGGGTGAGAAAATTTAGCTTGAATTAAGTGTTTAAGAAAAAATTAATCTTATTTCACAATTTTTTTCCTACCCCATTGGCAGATAGTCACTTAAATTGTATATTTTTGGTCTAAAATCTAGACATATTTTCTTAGGTCATTTTTCTCTTCAAGAAAAAGCATCTTAATTTAAGAATTTTTAGATATTTCTACTGAAAACAAGACAAAAATACTAAGTAAGTAAGTCATTTTTGCATTGTGGTTATTCACAATATGACCAGAAAAGTGCATTAGGAAAAACAGTCAGTTTTGATTTTCTGTTGACCGTAAACTAGATATGAAGCCTGTCGGAGACACCAGCACACCAGTGTATTTTGCTAAAGGCCATTATCCAAAAAACACATGACTACTAACAGTTGGTGGTCTTGTAAGCAGTGCAATTCAGCAGTACTACATCACATTGACTATAGTGATGGTCAACAACTGTCAGTAGTTAACCAGCCAGTGTTGTTACTTCCCATTGTGAATCGGTCAAAGAGTGATGTCCACCGAAGGGTTTAGGGTCTACGTAATGCTTGGTAATTGCCGAATGTGGGTTGGATATAGCCACTCATTCTTGTAAATTTAAGCGAGGGCCGTGCTGCATCTCAATGGTGCATGGCTAGCAGGGATTGTGCTAGTCCACTGATAAAACCAAGTGGCTGAATAGCACTAATGACATTGGTGTGGCCAATCAAATCCAGCCCTTTAGAAGACCATTCAAAGTGTCTTAACCTCACCAGAGCCTTACGCCTGGAGTTGACATCATCTCTCTCCCTGCCCCTTTGTTATTTGTAGTTTACCCTCCGTCTCGTGTCGCAGGTTCCTATTGGTTTTCCATCTATGGACTCCATTTTATGCGTGAATGGTTTCTTCACATAATGCGAGTGCACAAATTGATGTATATATCTGGTACAGTAGGTGTGTGTGACTAAATCGAAGCCTTTACAGCTACCTTTTCTTAGTAAAGCCATTATAACCTGAGCTTTTGAGTCAAGGCTCTTTGTAGAACGGTGGGTAGATGTAAATGTTTGCATGTTTTTTTCTCTAACCCGTTCACTTTATGTGCTTTTAACAGTATTATTAGCAGGATGAATCTAATGGCTCACCGCCAAACATTATTCACTCGAAATATCTGTAATGTTCTCTCTGTTCATGGAAGATGTTTTTGCTCTTCCGGTTTTCTTTTCATTCGCTAACGTTGATCTCGGTATTTCTATGTACGTATCACAGAAGATGGTAACAGTTGCTCACATCAATAAAGTAAACCGGGGTATGTTGTCTCACATGCTGTGTGATTTGTTATGTGACGGTTGTGTTTTGTAACTGAACTACACTTGTAGTATTTTGTCTTGTTTTCCAGGAATTAAATATATTTTAAGCAAGAAGCAAGTGAATATTATATGGAACATAAAGGAGAATTACAGGGAAAGTGTTTTTTTCCCGAATCATATATCTAATAAAAAATAAGAGAGCTTTATACCCAAAAATCAATTTATCAACAGATCATAGGCGCCGATCCCGTGAATGGGATAGCATCCACCAAAATGCCCGATCACCCACGGAAAAATGCCAGATGGGTGATTCTCACGAAACCATTGAAACACCACGGCACTAATGATTTTAGCTTTAAAATGTGTAATATAGTAACATTAAAAAGCATCAGAATTAACACAATACTGTGTTCTACCTTGCACAATGTGTGATTTCAACATAAGAATTTATAATTGGAAATTTTATCTCACTTTCTGCTGAAATTCTCATTACCGCAATGTGTCCGGCTGTGTTTGAACATGCGTTATGTTGTAATTTAATCAAATTAACACAAAAATATTTAGAAGAAAAATAAATGGATGTTTTGCTAGACTACTTTAGATGACAGAAAAAATATTTACTGAATATTCATGTATAATAATAATGAAGAAAAATTAGGAAAATGATGTGTCCATGCCTGATGTTCTCATCCTCCGCAACACTTTTTGAGAACAGTTTAAGCACACATACAGAATTTTAATAAAATTTGATTTTGAGTGACCAAGCACATGGACCAGTTACTTCAAGATGGCTACCAGGTAAGATCATTTTTTTTACAGTTAATTTGAAATATTGTCTTGTCAGAATGCTTACACGACATTTTGATTATCATTACCACAACAGATGCTTATTAAATGTTAATTTAATTATTAGAAGCATAATACTTTGATTTTAAATGCATGTGCAGAATCTCCAAATTATGTTCTTTCAGGTTTGTCATGTCATTTTGAAAATATGTCAGTGTTGATGTTTTCTGACTGTTGCGGTAATGAGATTTTTTAGGACTAATTTTTTAAATTATGTTACAAAAAATGTTAAATGATAAGTAAAAGTTTTTAAATTAATGTTCCCATTTACTCCAGACTTTGTTTTTCAATGTCTGGTGGAAAAAAAGTACATTTAAGCAAGTTTTACATTTTCATGCTTGACATTTTTAAAACCAAGTTTTCGTGAGAATCACCCAGATATGCTTGATTAATTTGAATGAAAAGTGCCTCTCTGATTGGTGGATCTTGCGAGTTGTAATATCTACAAGATTTGATAAATAAGCTAATGGGTGCGTCACATTTTGCGTCAAAAAAAGGTGCAGAAAATGTGACCACCCTTCTTTCCACTTCCTTTTCAAAGCGCTTGGGCGCTCCCGTAGCGTCTGCCGTTGCTAAGCAACCTAAGCATTCTGTGATGCTGTGCCAAGCACCCACTGGTGCACTGTAAAAAAACTTTGCTGCCTTAAAATTTCTCGTTAAATCCACTCAGATTCACAAGTCATGTCAACAGAGGTGAGTTGTCACAACTTACAAAATACAGTTGAGAAAAGTCAACTCAATTCTATAAGTTATAACAACTCACCTGTAGTTATAACAACTCATCTCTAGTCAAGATAAATAATAATAAGTTGAAATGACTAGTAAATTCGAGTTGATTCAACAAAAAAGTATTTTTACAGTGTGGAAAAGAAATCGATGCCTATTGATCTTACTATTTTATGTACACAAGATTATTTGCCCAAGAATCCATACGGGTTAAACGTGTTTAGGTGAAGGAAGTGATTAAACTCAAGCTCTGTTATTCTCCCCATGACCACTGATGTATGATTATATATGAGAAACCTACATTATGCAGGTGGAGTTTGGGAGGTGGGGGTTACAGGAACAACTAAAAATTGGATGGCCCTACTCTTCCTGAACCGCCATGCTGTATGTATTTGTAAAATTAAAAGTCAAAACTTGGTAAGGTAACCACAAATGTATTGTTTTAAAATGAATACAAATCTGAATATGTTGAAGGTAAGACACCCCATGTGAGATGAATTTGTACACTGCACATAGGTTAAGCAAATGTACTGTTTTTCCAGTGAAGATGATAAATCGAGAATGAAGCAACAGGCTAATATATAAAAACACATTTGATCTTATTTTATTTACAACCTAGTAACAATAGACCCCTTTAAATGTTTCTAATGTTTTGACACCTAGATGAGATTTTTAATGAACAAATTGAGATTTCCCATGCGCTTTGGTAAATCTCTTTATTGCCCCTGCAAAGAATCATCATATCATGAGACAATATCAAACTTAGAATTTGAATTAAACAAATCATATTAAATTAAACAGATGCAGTGTTGTTGGTTAGTAGCCGAATTGTTCTGAGATTCCACTGAAGCGAATTTATGATAAATTAATCTATTTTTAAAAATGTCCATAAACTAGGGCCCCCCCTGGCACATCTCAGGCCCCCTCTCCCCCCAAGGACGCCCCCCCCCAGTTTGAGAACCACTGCTCTAAGGAGTCAAACATCAATTTTCAACTGCTGGATTATAAAATAGGTGAGAGATTTAACAGGTTTCATATCGTAGGAGGAACTTGAGTCATATCTTGAATCCACAACATCACAGAAACTTGAAGGTGGACTCTTTTGACCTGGGCCAGTAAGCAACAAATCACAAATCTCCCAGAATACCCTAGCAACCAATCAAAACGACTTAGCAACTGGATAGCAAGGCTCTGGAATACACCCACCTAAGCATGATAACGGCAATGTTACGCAAGCAAGCGCTACCTAATGTTAAAAACATATACCAATGATAAACATCTGAATTTGGATCAAATATCACTACACACATTCAACGGAAGCTTGGCAACATCTGGCACAGGGTTTCACAACAAAACCCACCTAACTGCTATCTAAACTAGCCTAAAACTAGCCCAATCGGGTTTTGAAGGGGGTTAAATGATTTTGCAAGGGTTAATCTGCTAAAATGCGCATTCCAAGGCCTACATATCACATCAACCCGTATGAAAAACAGCATGATGCTTCTGGACCCTGGTTGGCTGTGTCATAGCAGTCCCTGCCATGTTCAGCACATCCCTCGCTGTTTTAATGCTTCACATATTAGATGAGGTGCACACACATTAATTTGCTTAAAACAAGTTTAAAGCCAAAAAAGCACACACATAGGTTTAAGTGGGGCGTGGACATGCCGGCCCTGGGTTTGCACTGGGCTGGTTCCATGCTGCATGCCATGCTTTTACTAGTTTACATAAACATATCATGAGTATAACAATGAAAGCAGCCAAAAATAAAAACAAAAACAAAACGACTGGGTAAGCATGGCATGTATGGGACGGCGGGAATGGGGATGGATTTTGGGACCCTGGGCACCTCACCTTGATAGCCCCCTGCAACATGATGCTGACGCTGGTCTATCCTATGCCATGGCCATGATGGGGATCAGAGGCAGCTTAATAATACCTTATCAATTAATAGCTGCACCAATATTACCATTAATAAACCATTATTATTATTATTATTATTATTATTATTATTATTATTATTATTATTATTATTATTATTATTATTATTATTATTATTGCAACTACTACTATTATCATTACTATTAATGGCTGTATCAATATTACCATTATTATTATTACTTATATTATTATTATTATTATTATTATTATTATTATTATTGCAACTACTACTATTATCATTACTATTAACGGTTGTATCAATATTAACATTATTAACATTATTAACATTATAAATATTAACATATTTTTATTATTATTATTATTATTATTATTATTATTATTATTGCCACTACTACTGTTATCATTACTATTAATGGCTGTATCAATATTAACATTATTATTATTATTATTTATATTATTATTATTATTATTATTATTGCTACTACTACTTGTCCTTTTCCTGATCCTTGAACCTCCTTCTTATTCCTTATGAAATGAGTATATTTTTTCATTATTTGTCATTACTACTATTGCTAATACTATTATTACTTTTTGTCATTTCTTATTAATTTAATTTGTCTATTTTTGTTATTATTATTAATATTGCTATTATTACCCTCCTCATCCATTTTTTAAACTGATTATGTTGGTTGTACTTCCCTACATGCTCCTTTATTCATGTATTTCCACTCTCAGTAGCCCATTCCCACTGAAAAACCGCGAACTTGTCAACCCTGATCCAGCAACACGAGTGACGTTTGACGACAGGAAGTGGGCGTGTCCAGATTTGCAACAATGTTTAAAAAGTTTAACTTCATGCAAATGATGAGCGACTTTTGGGAACGTCTACCAATGGGAGCGAAGCAGCAATTTTTCTTTCATTAGTTACTGAGAGGGCAGTTACTCATTTGTTTATAACTGTTACTTGGACAACCAGAATTAGGAACGCCCCCTAACGACCTCATTAAATGAGACGGGCGACACGGTGTGCAAGCAGCACAAGATGCTAAGGTAAATGTTTACTCTTTAACATGTAATCCTTAATTTGATCTTTAGCAAGCCTACACTGTCACAGCGACACAATACAAAACCATTTTTCAGTCAAAGGTTCTTTAAGGAATGATTTCTTTTCATAATCTGAAGAACCTTTTGTGAAAGAGGTTCCTCTGTGTCATTATAAGGAACCTTTGTTTTCTAAGAGTATCTATGACCTTGCCATGACCGTTTGGTTCAACCCTCTCTAATGGTCCTTATTACCAACCCGTTTATTCTGTATTAAGAAATTAGTCGATTTAAATGGCCTGATCAGCTTCGTTCTGCCGCATTACCGCCCATCTCGTCTGTGGCACAGATTGAATCTAATGCAGAATGGTACAAACCGATTTGGTATGCGTCAGTCCTATTTTCAGTGACCTTTATGGGGATGGCCCTGAGGGCCTGGGTAATCTAATTTAGCTTGAATAATATTGCCTGTCATTAGGAAACGCATACACCTCCTTCTTCAGCTCTGCATATAATCTGAAACCAATCAGCATGGTCTTTCTATTTGGGCGCTAACACGTTTAAAAGAATTCAATTGTTGGCCGTTTATTTTGACTTGGGTGGAGGCGAATGAAACGCTAGTGACAAGTTGAGATTGATTTGACATTATGACTGTCACGTATGTGCGACATGCTCAGTGCAGTGTTACACAGGATGGGGTTCAGCTGTATCACTGATTGGAGATCAGTTTGTAAGAGCACAGCCCTGCTTCCAGCTGTGCTGTATTATACTGTCAGGCAAAGGTGATGATGCTGCTGTCTGGGTTGATGCTGATTCTGAGAGACTGGATGAGATGTTTTCTGACCTGCAAACATCAGGTCTCATGCAATAAACTGATTTATCATTATAAGAGCAATTCAAGCATTTTTCAGTCAAAATTCAAATATAATCAGTCAGAGAATGTTTTCATTACCAATATATTAAACCATCTGTTCGTGTTTTTATAAACATTTAATGACAGAGTTGAGACATGAGAGAAATATTAGTCTATATGTGTATTTTCTGTTTTAAATGAGGGGAAATAAACACATGTTATGGATGTGACAAAAAAAAAACGTTTTTGGGAGACAACATACTTTGTAGAAAGTCTATGAATGAAAATGTGCTAACAAGCAATACACAACAAACAAAGAAGGGACGACTCTTTATTTTATTTAAATTTTGTAAATTAAATAGGTTGTGATTTTTTTATTTCTAGTTTCATTTACAACAGAACCAATGAGATCATTAACAAGATCTGAGTAGCATCAGTTCAGCTGATCATATATTCCTAGAAATTTTGTATAACAGATTTGGCTTGCTGTTCTTGAGGGAGGGGTTTGGTCTTAATACTCAAAGCTCAGATGAATTTTATCCTCTGATGATTGGATAAAATTAGGGTTAATTGGAACAGAGCAGAAATTGGGCTGGGACTGTCGAATCTGCATCCTTGGAGATAGCTACAGATAGGTGGCTACATACATGCACTTGTGAGATGATTGACAGGATTCAAAGATCAGGCTCCTCCTCCTTCCCACCAAAGAACATTTCCATTGTTGTTTGGTAAAGATGAAGGCAGAGGAAAACATTTCATTCTTTGTGAATCAGTCACAGTTTGTAAATATCTCATGCTTGAACAGTAAATGTAATGATGCATGAAGAGACAGGCAGGCAGAGGATCCAGATTCGGTTGAGTTTATTATAAAATCCAAATACACAGGGAAAAAACAGGAACATGGAAATACCAGGAACAGGGAAAGACCAGGAACAGAGAAAGACAAGGAAGAGAGAAAGACAAGGAACAGGGAAAGACCAGGAACAGAGAAAGACAAGGAACAGTAAAAGACCAGGAACAGGGAAAGACCAGGAACAAGTATTCTCCTCTTCTTCTTATCCTTCACCTCTCCTTTTCTTCTATCTCCTCTTTTTCCTCCTCCTTCTCCTCTTACTCCTCCTCCTACTCTACCTTCTCCAACTCCTTCTCCACCACTTCATCCTTCTCCTATTTCTCCTCCTCCTCCTTCTTCTCCTATTCCTTCTTCTTATCTTTCACCTCTCCTTTTCTTCCTTCCCCTCCTTTTTTCCTCCTCCTTCTCCTCTTATTTATCCTCCTACTCCACCTTCTCCAACTCCTTCAACTCATCCTTCTCCTCCATTTCATCCTTCTCCTCTTTCTCCTTCTCCTCCATTTCATCCTTCTCCTCCTTCACCTTTCCTTTTCTTCCTCCTCTTTCTACTCCATCTTATCCACCTTCTCTTCCTTGTTCTACTCCTTCTCTTCCATTTCATCCTTCTCCTCCTCCTTCTTCACCTTTTCTTTTGTTCCTTCTCCTCCTCCTCCACCTTCTTTTCCTCCTTCTACTCCTTCTCCTCCCTTTCATTGTTCTCCTCCTCTTTTTTATTCTTCTACTCTCCCTCCTCCTCCTTATTCTTCTTATCTTTCACCTCTCCTTTTCTTCCTTCTCCTCCTTCTCCCCTTCTCCTCATCCTACTTCATCTTCTCCAACTCCTTCTTCTCCTTCTCCTCCTCCTTCTTCTCCTTCTCCTTTTTCTTCTTATCTTTCACCTTTTCTTCCTTCTCCTCCTCTTTTTCCATTTCATTCTTCTCCTCTTTCTCCTTCTCCATTTAATCCTTCTCCTCCTCCTCCTTCACCTTTTCTTTCTTCCTCCTCCTCCTCCTTCTTCTCCTCCTACTCTACCTCCTCTTTTTCCACCTTCTCTTCCTTGTTCTACTCCTTCTCTTCCATTTAATCCTTCTCCTCCTCCTCCTTCACCTTTTCTTTCTTCCTCCTCCTCCTCCTTCTTCTCCTCCTACTCCACCTCCTCTTTTTCCACCTTCTCTTCCTTGTTTTACTCCTCTTCCATTTCATCCTTCTCCTCCTCCTCCTCCTCCTCCTCCTCCTCCTCCTCCTTTACCTTTGCTTTTCTTCCTCCTCCTCCTTCTTCTCCTCCTCCTACACCACCTTCTCTTCTTCCTTCTACTCCTTCTCCTCCCTTTATTGTTCTCCTCCTCTTTTTTATTCTTGTACTGTCCCTCCTCCTCCTTATTCTTCTTATCTTTCAACTCCTCCTTCTCTTCCTTTCTTCTCCTTCTCCTCCTCATCCTTCTTCTTCTTCTTCTTCTTCTTCTTCTTCTTCGGTTTTATGGCAGCTGAAATCCAATTTGTTGCATAATTGCCACAGAGGACAACTGAAACACAAGGGCTATTTATACACAAAAGAGTGGCAGAGAACTAATGAATCGTTATGGTAACTAACAAGTTGTGGGTGTGGTTTCAATCAGTGTCCATGGTGACAGACAAGGGGGCGGAGCAATACTGGAACAACAGGGAGAACAAGGCACAATAAAAACCAGGGATACACAGACAGGGAACATAATAGTAGCAATGAGATGAGCAGTTTATTTTGGAATCGCTTCATTCATATTTAAAACTGGTTACAAAAAAACACATTTAATGTTTTTGTTTTAATGAAAAATATTGTTTTTCAATTTTGCCAGTCTTTAAAAGGCCATGGAAATGCCTTTAATATTTGTTGATAACTATAAACACAGACATACACCCATATTTACTGTTTAACATTTAAGACTGATACAGAAAATATAAATTATCCATGAATGCTGTAAACATCATTAGTGAAAGTCAGTGTAATATTCAAAACAACATGTTTTCGAATGATGCAAGCCTGTGATCAGCATTGATAAGTTATTTTGGATGTTATTATAAAACATCTCATTAAGTCCACAAATTGTCGTGCTTTGGCTTTGTTGGCCACATGATTGTTTATTGTGTGACCTCTATAAAAAATAAAAACCATAACAATAAAAAGTCAAATGTTGTCTCTCTCCCATGAGAACAATAATACAGAACAAAAGTTGGGGTATAAATAGTGTCCTCATTACATGTAAATGCTCCCTGTTGTCATGAAAGAAACATAAGTGCTGCTTCTCATTTATAAATTCCTAAAAGAGTGATGCGCACGAGGCTGTTTTAAACCCATCATCTCAATCCCTCTTGTATCCTGGCTACTATGAGCCTGTGGATGAAAAATACAAGTGAGCTCTCCACCTGAATCTCCAATGAATCTGTCCATCATTATTTACACAACATACATTAGGCCTAAGATATTCTTACTCGCACTTAAGCAGAGCAGCTCTATTTCGGCTCTGAAGTTGTATTTTTGGTGCGTGTCATCTTTGGACACGTGTCATGTGTAAAAACAGAAGCCTACAAAACACTCAAAAAGAAAATGGGACAGAGTCCTGAAAAGTGGGCCAGGGTGTTTTATAAAAAGCTCAGACTTGATGGTTCAAGTTACGTTAGGTTGAGACATACAGGTGATTTAAGTGTGAGGGACATTAAAGGGCCAATATTAAGCCCAATTTTACAAGATGTAATATAAGTCTCAGGTGTACCTAGAATGTGTCTGTGAAGTTTCCTTCTCAGCATGAGCTACAGCTCGCAGCACAAGATCAGCCGGAGAATAAGATGGCACAATGATTTACAGGTCCATGACGGGGAAAAGCACTTCTCTCAAAGTTTTATTTCTTTGTTTAATATATAATTGAGTTTGTCATTGGACTATTTTATTGGTTCTAGAAAGTATATTTACTTTACCCTTGTCGTCGATCTTTGTTTCTTTGTCTTTCTTTTGTCCCGGCTAAAGGGCTTGTTATACTTATGCATAGGTGCTAAATTAAATTAAAAGCCTCAACATCGTTTTTAATTTATGCATCTGCATCGTCGTTATGTATTTATGCATTCAGATGGCTAGTTGGCAGTATACATACGTGTGTAACCCTAAGCAGCAGTACAACAGCCATAAAAGAAGCAGTTTGGCCAGTAAACCTACAAATGAAGAAGAAGCCCAGAAGACCAGCTCTGATAGAGGTACATGGACAGCTACTATTGTTGCAGCTAGTGTTTATCAAAACCTTAACTTGACCTATCTATGTTTATGTCATTGTAAGCTGAAATCAGTATGAGAAAATGCGACGGGGTAGCAGACCAATCGCAACGCTTGTAGTTCGCGTAGAATAAATGCTTAGTCATATTTTTGCAAAGGTGTCAATAAGGCTTCGCACAACCAACCTACGGCGCAGAACCTACGCACGAATATAAATTGCACTTAACTTGCAAGTGACGTGCTTACGTTTGGGAGGAGTAAAGAATTGTTTATACCAACATGATCTCATGAAAAGTCGTGTTATAGTCACCCAAAATTTGATCAATTTATTCGTGTCCATGGCTCGAAATTCAGCTTTGTTTACATGCCTTGAGCATAAATGTCTATTCGTGACATTCGCACGAATTTCTTTAAATAGTTTCTCATGTCCGTGGCACAACTGTCTTTTTCGTTTAATTTTATGTATTGTTTTCTCATAGTTTTCTTAATTTTCTTACCATTGTCGCTTGGGGTTAGATTTGGGGTTTGTGTTAGGATGTACTTTTATGTATTGGTTTCTAAATGTTTTTCTTCTGCTTTTAAAACAATTCTTGCATGGAGTTGGGGTTTGGGTAAGGATGTGTAAAAATGTAACAGAAAGTGATTCTTATCCCAACCCCAAGCGACAATGGTATGAAAATAAGAAAAAACAATGAGAAAACAATACATAAAATGAAACCAAGAAAGAAAGTCGTGCAACGCACACGAAAAACTATTTATAGAAATTCCTGCGAGTGTCAAGATAAAGACATCCGTGCTCAAGGCACAAAAAATGAATTTCATGCCATGGACGCAAATAAATTAATCTAATTTTGCGTGACTGTAACGCGGCTTTCCATGAGATCAGTCTGGTTTATACGCTGTAAAAAATACTTTGCTGCCTTAACATTTTTGTTGAATCAACTCAGATTTACAAGTCATGTCAACAGAGATGAGTTGTCACAACTTATAAAAGTAAGTTGCCTTTCTCAACTATATTTTATAAGTTATAACAACTCACCTGTAGTTATAAAAACTCATCTCTAGTCAAGATAAATAATAGAAAGTTGACATGACTTGTAAATCAGAGTTGATTCAACAAAAAATTTTAAGGCAGCAAAGTATTTTTTACAGTATACTCAACGCGTCCACATAAGCACATAGGTGCGCACAGAAAAATTATGTTAATGCGAAGTGGGCGGGTTGGGTGTGCGAGACCTCATTTCATGTGTAGGTGTGCCCGACAATTTTTGTAACTGAATTCTTTTACATAATGATTCAAAATTATTGTCTTATATTTCAGCCTGATCTCACAAGAATTCGTACATATTTTATGAGTTGGCTAATTCATATGAATTCATATGAAGTTAATTGTGCAAAAAAGTACGATTCTCATGAAAAAAACAATAACAAAACCTAACCCCTAACCCCGCTCCTAACCCCAACATCAACAGGGGTCAAGACAAATTGTACAAAAATTTATGAATATGGTCGTATGAATTAATACAAATTAGCCAACTCGCAAAATATGTACGAATTCTCGTGAGATAGCGTTATATATTTGTATTGAAAGTACCACTAGAGGAATAAAATACAAACCTTGAGATTTCTGTATTGTTTGTTTAGTAAAAACATTAATGAAATGATAATGTTTAATAAAGACATATTTAATGAAGACGTATTCATGTTCTCATATTTATATATCAAGCTCTGATGTTACAAGTACCAGGGTTGTTCCAGCGAACGACTTCTTCTATCCTTTACTTTGTGTTGGTTTTGGACTCGATTGCTTGAGTCGCCTCCTGTTGGTTCAAAGAATAGTGCAACAGTTAGTGTATCAACAACACATCCTCACCCCATGTCGTCAATATTTGACGACACTTGACCATTCGTCAATATGTGACGGGGAGGGTATACCTTTCGCGTCATTTTTTGACGTACTGGGGACTTCAATACTATTACGTCCGTTGCATTCTCTTTCCTATTTTCTTACCATTTTCGCGTCGGTTTAGGGTTAGATTACGCAAAATTAAACAGTGTACGCGAAATTAAACAGTTGTCACCTGGCTTTGGGGTTAGAGTTAGGTACGACAGTTGTCACCTGGCGTTGGGGTTAGAGTTAGGTTTGGGTAGGGATGTCATTATGTAAATCTAACCCTAAACCGACGCGAAAATGGTAAGAAAATAGGAAAGAGAATGCAACGAACGTAATAGTATTGAAGTCCCCAGTTCGTCAAAAAATGTTCGTCAAATATTGACGACATGGGGTGAGGATGGGTTGGTATCAACTGTAATTGCATTGTCCATTTGTTAAGACGTATGCGCCATCAGAGGAGGCATTGTGCAGATTCATCTGAAATGACCACCTGAAATGGTTTGAGCGATCAGATTTGAATACATTTCGTTTTTTTTTACACTTTTTATGATCGGATAGCTGTTAGTGTAAAATGTAAAATGTTACATGATATTCTTTGATGTAACATAAAGCATAGTTTAAATACCATAAAAATTCACTATTATATTATTAAAATGCCATAGTTTTATAGTCTTATACCACCACTGTACCATGGTACCCCCACAGCAGGCCTACTTGTTTTATAATGGGCTGCATAGGCAAGTGGTTCATTTATTATGGAAATTCAATCTGGCTTTAGTTAGAGTTTATAATAAGTGAACACAACATCATTTACATGTAAATGCTATTTAGAAACTTGAAAGAATGAATAATCTGCAATAGGATTTGTGAATTACAGCTAACAGAGAAGAGAGTGATGATATTTTGACATCAAAGTGTAGTCACTTCCACTCACTGACTGAAGGAAAGTACAGATCATCAGCTAATAAAAGAAAATTTCCCATGAGCATCTTGCATCAAGTCGGCACCAGCAACAGGAAACAATTAAACTGCTTCGAATAAAAGCAAGGCACAGGATAAATGAATCAAAGTCATCAAAATCAAATCACGAGAGAACTAAAATCATACTCAAGTGTGCTTAGTTTTATATTTTGTTAGGACATTTGCTGACATAAGAATTTATCTGGGGTGGCCAATATTCAGAATCCAACACTGTTAACACTGTAAAAAAATGTTGCTGTAGTTATGCAGCTGTTTGCTAGTAACTTACTGTAGATATAAATGTAGGTTATTTACTGGCAACAGTTTTTTCAAAGTTAAATGGACACTAAACATTAACAAGGCTTTGTCTTTTAGTGTTGTAGTCAAGACCACCTAAACCGAGACCAAGTTAAGACCAAGATCAGTGCAAGTCACTGCATTAAAACACTTATGATAAAATGTGGAATATGCATATGATTAGGCACTTCTTGTCTGTGTTTGTGCGTGCGTGCGTGAGTGTGTGTGTGTGTGTGTGTGTGTGTGTATGCCATCAGAGAAGTTGATAAAATAATCAAAGGCATTGCAGATATGTGGGAATTTATCTTTAAGCAAATAAAAGTGCAAACACTTAAGAGCTGAAATCCAATCTGTCCATGGCTTGACATCCACTTAGCACAATGCAGGTGTTTTTAGTAATAAAATTAGGAAAATTGTTATTGGAAGAAACTTAAACAATGCTTAAACGATGCCAACATCATATTCCAAACCTGAATAAACTGCATAAAATGAATGATAAAAAATAAATTTGGGATGTGCCATCAGTTGTGGTCTTGAACGGTCTTGAAATAAAATTCTGAGTCCTCTTTGTCCGAGACCGAGACGAGATAGAGTAAAAATGCGGTCGATTCCAAGACGAGACCAAGACCTTTAAAAAGTGGTCTCGAGACCGGTCTCGAGAACTACAACACTAGTGGCTTTACAGAATATAACTATAAAATAATTGGGATAATAAAATTTTGGGAACCAGAAATCCTCATCAACCTTTTTCAGTTTTGTTCCTTCAGATTTTGGTTCCCAGAATGTTTTGCATGAGGCTGTTATTTTATTCTGTAAAGATAAAGACTTGTGAGTGTTTAATGTTCATTTAACTTTGAACAAACTGTTGCCAGTAAATAACATACATTTAAATCTACAGTAAGTTACTGGCAAAAAGCTGCAGTAATACTGTCATTTCTACAGAAATTGTTAACAGTGCAGATATTGTCTTTACTTAAACAACGAAGGAAACACCACTTAATATTTTGTGTTTGCACATAAAAAATCTTAGTTCATGTAACTTTTAAGCGTATAAAATCCATTAAACTAAAACAATCAAGTAAAATCAACTTAAAATGATCAGTACATGTTGGGAATAGGCTACCCATAATCTTTTGTGCTTGAATATTTTGATAATTTAAGCTTTTTCACAGAATAAGAACTTTAACTACCTAAATATTTCTTAATCAAGTTTACAATCTTGTATGTTATTTTGTTGTAATGACCATTTTGTGAAGTTCAGTTCAGGTGATCAGTGTTTACTTACATGAAAACTAGTGGCGGCCGGTGACTTCTTTTTCGAGGGTGCACGATGCAAAGCTCGGCACAACATGTATTTATCCTGTCACGTGTGTGGCTCGTCATTTCAAAATATGTGTTCGTTTTGTCATGTGAACCTATGTGCATTATGCGTCATGTCAAAATAAGTGCCTATGATAAAATAAGGGTTTATGATAAAAGAGATGCTCACGTTCACATCTCATGTGTAATCAGAGTTTAGTGTTAAGTTAGTGTCTGTCGAGTATTTTGTGACCGTTCGTTAGGGTGGAGCTTCTTTATCATAAACCTTTTTGATGCGTGAGCAGCAGGCACGTATTTTGACAAGACGTAGGATGCACATAGGTTCACATGATGCAAAGATGCAAAGAATTTTTATTTGCACCCCTTGGAAGAAAAGCCAAGAGTGTTGGGGGTAATGCATTACAAGTAACGTGCATTACGTAATAATATTACTTTTATGAAGCAAAGTAACGCATTACTTTGTAAATGGACACGTTAATATTTGAGTTACTTTTTAAGAAAGTAATGCGAGTTACTTTTCAGTTTAATTAAATAAAATAAAATAAAAAATTAAATAATGTACTGAATTAAACTGAACATATTAACAGTTTGAGTCAGAAACAGAGATGGCAGGCCAGAGTTTGACATTTTTATGATCATAAAAAACACCTGCAAGGCCTTAAATACATCAAGCCTCAGCCAAGTAAGAAAAAGTAACACAAAAGTAACGTAAGCATTACTTTCCGTGAAAAGTAACTAAGTAACACAATTAGTTACTTTTTTGGAGAGCAACTTAATATTGTAATGCATTACTTTTAAAAGTAACTTTCCCCATCACTGCCTGCCACCACTGATGAAATCTGTTCGGCACATTTTATTGTAGTTCTTTCCACAGTACTGACAATTCATGTCAAAAACACACTTTTGTGTATGTTTATGTGGAGAATCAAGTTTATTCAATGACTGACTTATTCCATATGGGTGATTCTCACGAAAACTTGGTTTTAAAAATGTCAAGCATGAAAATGTAAAAATTGCTTAAATTTACTTTTTTCCCACCAGACATTAAAAAACAAAGTTTGGAGTAAATGGGAACATTAATTTAAAAACTTTTACTTATCATTTAACACTTTTTGTAACATAATTAAAAAAATTACTCCTAAAAAATCTCATTACCGCAACAGTCAGAAAACATCAACACTGACATATTTTCAAATTGACATGACAAACCTGAAAGAACATAATTTGGAGATTCTGCACATGCATTTAAAATCAAAGTATTATGCTTCTATTAATTAAATTAACATTTAATAAGCATCTGTTGCGGTAATGATCATCAAAATGTTGTGTAAGCATTCTGACAAGACAATATATCAAATTAACTGTAAAAAAATGATCTTACCTGATAGCCATCTTGAAGTAACTGGTCCATGTGCTTGGTCACTCAAAATCAAACTTTATTAAAATTCTGTATGTGTGCTTAAACTGTTCTCAAAAAGTGTTGCGGAGGATGAGAACATCAGGCATGGACACATAATTTTCCTAATTTTTCTTCATTATTATTATACATGAACATTCAGTAAATATTTTTTCTGTCATCTAAAGTAGTCTAGCAAAACATCCATTTATTTTTTTTCTTAATATTTTTGTGTTAATTTGATTAAATTACAACATAACGCATGTTCAAACACAGCCGGACACATTGCGGTAATGAGAATTTCAGCAGAAAATGATAGAAAATTTACAATTATAAATTCTTATGTTGAAATCACACATTGTGCAAGGTAGAACACAGTATTGTGTTAATTCTGATGCTTTTTAATGTTACTATATTACACATTTTAAAGCGTAAATCATTAGTGCCGTGGTGTTTCAATGGTTTCGTGAGAATCACCCATATATAGTAGACCAGGGGTCTCCAAAGTGGTGCCCACGGGCACCAGGTAGCCCGCACAGAGTCTGTGAGGTGCCCGCCAAAGCACATTCTACTAAGAGTCTCAATTGTAATATTAATTTATTACATATTTTTATATTAGCTTGGCTTGGTTTACGTATGTTAACATTTTAAACAATACTAAAACATCAACAAGTAAAATAAAATAAAATAAAATCAACAAGTAAAACAATTTTTTTTTAGTATACTATATCAAAAAGTAGCCCTCCAGATTGTTAAATCCATTGTAGTAGCCCTTGTTCACAAAAAGGTTGGAGACCCCTGTAATAGACTATATAGAATACAATTTATAACATTAAAAAGTAGCTTGGTTAACTAAATAGAGATGTTGGACAGAGCAAGTGATATTACAATTTTTTAAGTTAAAGGTCACGTTCCATTTTTTAAACCCTAGTTAGTGATTATTTAGCATAAATAATACCTGTAAAATGATAAAGATCAAAGTTCACGCCCAGACGATATATTTTCTTTAACAAAATTTGCCTTTCAAAGCCTACAGCGAACGGCCGGTTTGGACTACAGCCCTCTACTTCCTGCTTTAATGACGTCAGTAAAACCTTTTTTTGACTAAACTCCGCCCACAGGAATACGTCAGTTGCCAGCTAAGCTAAAGGCAAGCTAAGATGCTATCGAATCACAACAGACTAAAAAAACTACACAATCAGAACTCGATACGTATTTCTGAAGGCTGAGACTTCATAGAACAAGGAAGACATCAGCCCATTTTAAGACAGTGAAAACAGCGCTATACAGATAAGTAAATTGTGTGAAAATACCGCGTTTTTTACACGTGAAACATGAACACATGTTATTATGCGCACTGTAAACACAACCAAAGCTTCAAAAACACAGAAAGAATGGGACCTTTAAATCCACTTAAAATGAAGTTAACTGAACTTGCAGAATTAAGTTGGAATTACTATAAATTTTGAGTTAAATTTACTCTTGTTTTATTTATTTATTTTAGAGAGCAACAACTTTCCTCCAATTTCTTAAGAAAATTGAACTGAAATAACACAACACCAAAAAAAATTTGATAAAAAGATGTTTTAAGATCTTTTTTTTAATCAAGCCATACTATGAAATTAAGTTAATTTGAATCATCATATGTTTTGAAAAATCCCCTTATGTGGCCTGTTTGATGAAATGTGACCCTGGAGCACAAAACCAGTCAAAAGAACCAGCAATAACCAACAATACATTGTATGGGTAAAAATTATCAAAAAGTCTAAAAAAGAGTTGGAGTATAATACACTATACACTTTCTACATCACGAAAACTATATTCTAGTAAAAGCACGGCCCACCATAGTGAATAATGTCTTTCAGGGAGGGAGAGAGAGAGAAATCTAGGGCACTATTATCTGGCCTCTTTTCCAAGCAGAAGCAGAGGTTTGTGGACAGCGAGCTGGAGAGAGGAGATAGTGTGTTTCTCCATGACATTTAAATTTCCCTTAGTGTCCGAGAAGTAAACCAAGCAAAAACTGTAAGTTCGAGGGCGTCAACTCGCTTATCTTCAACGGCCACCATGCTGGAGGACAAGAAGACCAAGGTGAAGATCACCTTCTTGGTTATTCTGGTGGGCATCTCGTCCATGTTGGCGGCCGTGGTGACGGACCACTGGGCGGTGCTGAGTCCCAGGGTGGAGCGTCTGAACACCACCTGTGAAGCGGCCCACTTTGGGCTCTGGAGGCTTTGTAAAAAGAGCATCTTTATTGTGGAGGAAGACCCTGAGGGCAAGGGCTGTGGTCCTATCAGCCTGCCAGGAGGTAAGGAAGATCAATTCGGGTTATTTATTGTGACCGCCGTTACTATCCTCAGGGAATGGACCTTCACGTGGAGTTTTCGGAAGAGCTCTCCATTTGTCTTAAGTTACTAAGTCAATGGAAACTGAGAAGTACATGAATTAATGAGAAGTCATGCTGGTCCACATCTGAAGATTAATCTCATGATTTGGGTGAGAATCTACTCTTTGAATGTTGTTTAGGGGCTATTTTAATATCATTAAACTATGCATTGCTGAGTAAAGTCGATGGCCAGACTGACGAAGAATATAACAGGTGTTGAATTGCCGTTTAATAGATGAGTTAAAATGATTTATTAGGCTGTGTGTTAATGAAAGGGGGATGAATTAGATAGCAAATAACTGCACTGTTCTTTATGTTACTCTCGGGACAGGTCAACCTGATTTTATGTCCGTAGCCCCGCTCATGAGGTCAAGAAAAGTACATGCAGTTTATTAGTATAATAGTCCAACTTGATGAAGACTTCTTGAATTCATTAACAGGTTCATCTCCTTTGATAAGTAAACCATTACATTTGTTCTGGAAAGATACTTGTCCACATTCAATGACCACTGGCAGATTATACGGATCAAATGACTTGATGGGACTGATGGATGTGAAGGTTTAGAAACAAATCTGAGACAAATGGAGTCAATGCATTGTTGGATTCAGGCTGTCACCTGTGTGATGTAAGGTTCTGTAAGAGCAGTACTGTAGGGTTAAATGAAGAGATCACCTGACTCACTTCACCCTTTCTTTCCAAGATTAAACATTAATTCTGGATGTGAAATCTAATAGGAGGCTTGCATTATTTTACATTATGTGAAACACACTCAGATGTTGCTGATGTTTTAAGATATCACGTTCAATTTGTATTTGAATTACCGACATTTATAAAACAAATTGTACGAAGACTCAGATATACAATTTTTGTTTTTCGGTCCCCGTTTACTTTTATCTCTCACAAAAAAGATGGTTACTAGTTAAAGGTGCAGTGTGTACATTTTAGTGGCATCTAGTGGTGAGGTTGCGGATTGCAACCAACGACTCCGTCCACTGCTCACCCCTCACTTTTGAAACGCATAGAGAAGCTATGGCAGCCACCACCGGAAAAACATGTCATCGTCGGAGACATCTTAGTAAAAAGTTTGTCCGTTAAGGGCTTCTGTAGAAACATGGTGGCACAAAATGGTGACTTCCACGTAAGGGGACCCTCTGTGTATGTAGATAAAAACGTCTCATTCTAAGGTAATAAAAACATAACGGTTTATTATAAAAAGGTCTTTATACACCCCTGACAATATAGTTTTGTATATTATTTTGCATTTCTGTCAAGAGATCCTTCTAAAAATTACACACTGCACCTTTAAGCTTTGGCTACCACAAAATGGACCTGTTGAATCAGGTGTGTTAAATAAGGAGACATCTAAAACTTTCTGGGAGGGGGGCCTCGAGTACCAGGATTGGGAAACACTGGTTTCCATGACCTATAAGGTTGAGTAAATCAATGCCAACAGATTTTTCATTTTTAGTTAAACTGCTTCTTTAATTTTCAATATCTAAACTTGCTGGAACATAGCTGGCAGGCCTATAGATCACCTATATGTTCATGGACTAACCTATATTTATTACACAAATGTCGTGCACAGTTTGCAGGAGTGAGAATTTTCTGGAAAGGTGTTTTAGGTTCAGGATGCAAGACTGAGGACTTCTGTAAAGTTTCACGAGTTCACACTTACAAATAATTCAGAACAGAGTTATTAATATGCGTATTTGGCGTGCTGTCCAAGGAGAGGGCTCCGAGCTCGTTAATGGCCTGAGCCCGTAGCGCCTCCTGGCGGGGAGAGGGTTCCGGGCTCGGCCTTAGGCCCAAACCCAGAATAATCCCCCCTGTTCTGGTTAGTAAGGTGACTAGGCAAATCGTGCAGAGAAGGGGAGGTGGAGGGATGCTGAAACTATCAAGAAATGAGGGTGAGTTGATTTTCAGTCTATATAGGTTTCTGTTGATGCCGATCAGGTGAAGACCTGATTGCTGATTGTCGACAGCTGGTCATAGTTACAAGGTAATTAGGTTGATTATTTGAACGTGCTCCTCCCGAACTTTGTTAATAAAACATCATATTGTGTGAGACGCTTCATTGCAAGAAATCAAAATCCTTCAGCATTTTTACGTTACACTTTCCTTTCAGAGTTATAATTTCAACTTTATTTTTGGCTAAATGTCACATTACAACAGTACTGAGATCCAACAATCATTTCCTGTCCATGTGGGCAGGCCCAGATTAACACAACGTAGTTCCCTATGGTGACTAAAGTGCCCCCCCCCCCCTTATATGCATATTTGAATATATACATACATGAACATATATTATGAAATATTTATAATATAGAGTAGCCTACTGTGCAAAAATCTTAGGCCACTATGCCACCATTAGCTTTTGTTTTTGCAATGATATAAAAAAATTCAGTCTTTTTATCAGAATACAACCAGAAAAAATTGAAAATTTGTATGTAGTATCAAAGGGACACTCAAGTTTGAAAATAGGCAAATTTTCCAGCTCCCTTGATTTTTAACGTTTTGGAATCCATTCAGCTGATCTCCGGGTCTTGCGGTACCACTTTTAGCATAGCTTAGCATAATCCATTGACTCGGATTAGACCATTAGCATCGCACTAAAAAACAAACAAAGAGTTTGGATATTTTTCCTATTTAAAACTTGATTCTTTTGTAGTTACATTGTGTACTAAGACTGATGGAAAATTAAAAGTTGCCATTTTCTAGGCAGATATGTCTATGAACTATACTCTCATTCTGGCGTAATAATCAAGGACTTTGCTGCCGTAACATGGCTGCTGGAGGCGCAATGATGTTGCGCAGTGCCCGAAAATAGTCCCCTTAGTAACTTTCAATGGCAGGGGACTGTTTTTGGCACTACGCCTGCCGCAGCCATGTTACATAAGCAAAGCCCTTGATTATTATGTCAGAATGAGAGTATAGTTCATAGCCATATTTGCCTAGAAAATCACAACTTTTAATTTTCCGTCGGTCTTAGTACACAATGTAACTACAGAAGAGTCAAGTTTTAAATAGGAAAGCTCTTTGGTTATTTTTTTAGCACGATGCTAATGGTCTAATCAGATTCAATGGATTGTGCTAAGCTATGCTAATAGTGGTAGCGCCAGACCATAGATATGTAGGGAACAGTGGGGTAAGATGAGCCAATTTTTACATATGTTGCCTTATCTGCATGAAAAAATGAGACAGAGGTCAAACAAAAACATCAACCTTTATTTAAGGATGTCTCCTGTCAAATGAAATTATAAGAATGCCTTTATAACAAAGGGCTTTGAAAAGGTGGCTTCTCAAAAAAAAAAGTGCTCTTGTGGCTCAACTTGCCCCAGCTGAGGGGTAAGTTGATCCAAGTGAAGGGGTAAACTGACCCACTGACTTTTTTTGTTTAAACCCGAACATAGTTTAAAAATTCACACTTTTCTTAAATTTAATTTTAAAGGTGCCAAAGAATGCATTGAAATAATGTGTTAAATTGTTCTTTGATATTTACATAGAAGGTATGTAACTTTATTAAGTGCAAAATTTTACATGTCCATTTACAACCATAGGATTTGTCATTTGAATAAAATTGTCTATTTTTGCCCTATTTGGAAGGGTAATAATAATAATAATGTTGATTGCTTTTTTTTTTTTTAAATGAACTAAACATCATGGTGGGGTACATTGAACCGCTGGTTCAGTTTACCCCACAGCATTTGGTTCACTTTGCCCAACGGCCACCATTTTGGGAAAAACTGCCTATATTAGTAATTCAGGCTAATCTTTAGCTAAATCATTGACATGGTTTTATACATTAGCTTATCACCAATATGAATGGTATAAATGTTTAGACCTGTATAAATCTGCTTTGACATAACAGCCATTATAACTGACATGTATAAATTTTACTTTGATGGGATAAAAACTGTTTTTGTAAAAAAAAAATCATACTTATCTCTTTTACTTGTGCTTCTCTGTACCATAGTCAAATAGAAATGATGGTTGCTACCTGGATTTGTGGTCACATGGCTACAAATCTGTATGGTAGCCTAGATACAGGGGGTGGGTCAACTTACCCACTGGCTCACTTTGCCCCACTCTCCCCTACACTAGATGTCGCCTTGGCTACGGCAGTTCATTGAACCGAATGCGTCAAACAGAGCCGCCATCTTGAAACGGGAATCCCGCATCAGCGTCATTGCAGGCAACATTGTAACCGAAATAAAATCACCATAAATCGTCATGAACGCGATTTTCTTGGTTTTCTTTTGGTTTGTTTCAACAGTCAGACATGTATTTAGCATTTAGTTCAGGAAAAATTTAAGTTTTGATTTTATGAAAATGTACTTTTTCTAACTGTAATGCATAGTGCTAGTAGCCCTTACATCCATGCGCAGCACAAAAGTCCGGCATCGTTCATGAATTCGAAGTACAGGCGGAGATAGCAGCTTTACCTAGATACTTCCTATGACAAGACCCCTGTTCTAAGATGGCGGCGGTTTTGACGCATGCTCAGAGCCCTCAGGGCGACATCTAGTGTATATATCTATGGCGCCAGACCAGGTGATCAGCTGAATGGATTCCAAAACAGTACAAATCGAAGGTTTAACTGTGGGTTTACACCAGCTGCGTTTGAGGCATCAAATGTGCATCTACGGCGTCTAGTTTTCCACTTGAACATTTTGAGTTTACTCGCTTCATTCCCGCGTGAATGTCATCGAGACATTCGCACGGAATGGGAGGGGCTTCTGCGACTCTGTTCGCTTCCTGTCATCATGTCACTACTAGAGCAAGTTTCTGATTGGTTAACGCGGCTCGTTTTTCTGCCAAAGCTTAAATATTTCAACTTGCGCGTTTACCACGGCAACGCTCAATTCGTGCCATTTGCGCAAACTAGACGCGCAAATGAGACAGAATCGTGTCTACCGCGCCAGGCCAAATGCCTCATTCACGCAGCGACACCTCCAGACGCGCGTCAAAGTGTCTTCACATTGACTTAACATTGAAATCACTCATGCTTGAATGCCTCTACCGCAGCTGGTGTGAAAGCAGCATAACTCTAGGGAAGCTGGAAAATAAGTATATTTTCAAAATAAGTGGAGTGTCCCTTTAACGTAATGACATTTAAAGTCCTGGCCGAGTATTTAAAAATCATTTGTAGGTGTATTACTGGTGTGTGTTTATGTTGTAGAATAAAAGCAAAAAAAAATTTGTCTTTTGTTGTTTAAGGAGTTTAACCAAAACCCCATTCAAAAACCCATTGACTTCGGGACAGTGGAACTGGAAATGCTAAAATGCTATCTCGCTTCCGGGTTTTGCCTACAAAAGTACATCATCCCTGCGGCACTCGATTTGGGCTGTCAGTGAAAATTTCATTGACATCTAACCATAGCCCAAAAATAATAAAAATGAAACCAACCACCTTGTAATCACCAGTGACTATGCTTACATGATGAAATATTCTACAGTTATTTGGGCAAAAACTACATAAATTTGAGTTTAATTTTGGCTTGAAGTGGGTTACTCATAACTAGACTATATCGGATCTATACCTATATGGTGAAATTATGATTATTGCTTGCTATACTGTAAAGACACCCAACAAACCCAACCCAGCATAGGTTCATTTAAACCCAGTGGTTAGGTTTGTCCATATTTCACCCAACCATGGGTTAAAAACAACCCAATTTTTTTAGCATGTATACATTTGACAGACACAGTACAGTTCCAACACTATTTGTGCTTGATTTAATCAAACCGAGCTTTGTCAATAAATGTCTACCCCTCAATGCTCCAGAGACACCTCGTGGTGCACAACCGTTCAATGGGACATCCCATGAGACCAAGCGTGGCCCAGTTCAGAGTAGTCTAGCAAAGCCTGTGGCCTGGGGAATGGCTAGATTTGGAAAACTCCTTGAACTGCAAAAATAAAGCCATGAGCCAAAACATTAGTACTTGAGCAGTACTGTTTCCGCGTGATGATGCTTGGCTTCATTCCCAGACTTGCTTCTCAGAGAGGAAAAGCTTTGAGTGTTGGCGAGACTCTTTAAGGTCTTCAAGGGAATCTAGCATTTCACACTCATTCAACGCTTAAGTCTGTTAAAATGACTCTAGATCATCCCAGTGGAGTTTATTATGTTAAAATCGCCATTTTAACAAATGTTTGGCCCGGCAGCACTTGAAAATGGAAGCGCAGAGTGTTTCTGATGCAGTACTGTAGGATGTAATTGTGAAAAGAATCATTTACTCTCATCTTATTGGAATGGGAATAACCTTCCTCTTTTGCTGTAGATCTCATTTATACATGCACAGATTCAAAATGGGAACAAGAAATCTACGGTAGAAATCTAGACCTACGATAGACCACAAAGTCCAAAGTTAGTGTTCCTGTAATTAAACTGGTAAACTTTCAGATAAAAATGGTCCCAAACTTTGGGGTAGTACCCTTTAAAAAGGCCCTAATATGTACCATTTAGGTACAGATATGCATACATTTGGTACCAATATGTACTTCTGAGGAACCAGTATGAAATCTTTAGGTGGAAAGGTGTGCAAATAGGGACCATTGGTAGTGTTCATTAGTAGTGTTAGGGCACAGATTTAATCCCAGATAACACAAGTTTAGCTAAAGCCAGGACTAGGCCTTGGTTAAATTAAGATGTTTAGGCATCTGTTATAAACATGCCTTAGAAAAAGACATTAGTGGTGTGTATCTTAAGACAAATTAGTAGCACTGGCATATTTAACCCTCATAAGCCCCGATTTTCCTGTATACGTTAAAGTTCCGTGGGGGTAAAAATGACCTCAGAAATTAAAAGAGTGATTACAAAAATATATACATATTTAATGATACAAATAATATATCAAATTTTTGTTTACTTCCCATCTATACATGAATGCTGTGTTTTGGGAGATATGAAGTACTTTTGTACCTGTTTACCACTCGATTCCTCAACTACATCATTAGCTTGCCTGTAAATTATAAAATTTCTATGAAAAATTCATATGAATTATGATCTAAATTTTATTTAAATTGTTTTTAGATATTGATCTAGATGTTATGTGTTAAATTTGGTCATCTGGTGTTTAGAAAAAACATAAAAGAATTACTGTTTAGGAAATAAATCCTTTTGACCAGCAGAGGCCCATTCATTTCACTGGATGTGGCCAACTGCTCACATCACTACTTTAGTGATAGATGTTGTGAATTTATGTATATATAAACATTAGAAAGGACATTAAAAATAAATATTATTTCAAATAGTAGATTTTTTTTTGTAGTTTTTGATGCATTTTGAAATGCATTTCTCTGTTTTACAAAATCTTTCAATCGGCCTATATTTCAGTCTTTTGATGCAGTCCACAACAACTTCTTCAGGCTATTAGGCATTTGTGCCCTAGTACCAGGCATACTTTTCTGTGTTGAAATTTTCAGATTTATTCTAGATGCATTGATTTTTTTTGACAAATAAAAATAAAGTTTTTGTCTCATTTCCCTTTAATTTTCAATTGGGGCAATTTTTACCCCCAAAGGGCCTCTTTTTTTGCACATCTTTAGAACGACCGAATCAAGCCCAGTTTTTTATATGAATATTGACAGATAGTCTAAAAAAGTCAGAAAATCTTATTCCACTGAGATGAAGGGAACCATGTTTTTTTTACAAAAGAAAAGTGGCTGGGGGGTAAAATTGACCCCAAGGGACTTATAAGGGTTAAGATCTGTCAGTGCAAGTTATTTTCTGTTAAAACAGTGTTTTAATCTAGGACTAGCCTTAAGCCTTGTCTGTGAAACCGGAAGATACTGATTAAAAATGTATAGATTGAATGCAATCCCTACTGAAAGAACCAACTAAAACGAGGAGCTAAGGCTTGAAGGGCCAGCTTAAACCATACCTTCATCTTAAAGGAATAGTCTACTCATTTTCAATATTAAAATATGTTATTACCTTAACTAAGAATTGTTGATACATCCCTCTATCATCTGTGTGCGTGCACGTAAGCGCTGGAGCGCGCTGCGACGCTTCGATAGCATTTAGCTTAGCCCCATTCATTCAATGGTACCATTTAGAGATAAAGTTAGAAGTGACCAAACACATCAACGTTTTTCCTATTTAAGACGAGTAGTTATACGAGCAAGTTTGGTGGTACAAAATAAAACGTAGCGCTTTTCTAAGCGGATTTAAAAGGGTAACTATATTTTATGGCGTAATAGCACTTTTGGGAGTACTTCGACTCGGCGCAGTAACACCCTCCCTCTCCCATTATGAGAGTGAGAAGGGGAGCGGACTTTTCAGGCGAGTCGAAGTGCTCCCAGGGGTGCTATTGCACCATAAAATATAGTTCCTCTTTTAGATCCGCTTAGAAAGGCGCTGCGTTTTGTTTTGTACCACCAGGCTTGCTCGTGTAGCTACTCGTCTTGAGTGGGAGGAATGTTGATGTGTTTGGTCGCTTCTAGCTTTGTCTCTAAGTGGTACAGTTGAATGAGTGGGGCTAAGCTAAATGCTATCGAAGCGTCGCAGCGCACTCCAGCGCTTACGTGCACGTACACAGATGATAGAGGGATGTATCAACAATTCTTAGTTAAGGTAACAACAAATTTTAATATTGAAAATTAGTAGACTATTCCTTTAACCTCCTAAGACCCAAGATTTGGTTTGGCTTGCATTTTAGATTTCTTCCAGCTATTTGGGGTTAAGAAAAACCAATAAATATATTAACCAAATATTTTTCATTGAACATTATGGGGTGGTTTCCCAGACAATGCCTTTTGTTTTGCCTGAAAATGCACAGTAATGTTTTAAGTAAGGCATGTTTGTTAAAAAACTAGTTATATTTCCTAATTGAACTAAGGCCTAGTCCTGGCCAACCAGTTTAGCCAAGATTTCCAAGCTTCCAGCCTAGTCAAGCAGGTGGATCATGTGGTCTTCCAGCTAAAATGTGTCCAAAACCCCTCAAAAAAAAAAAAAAAAAAAAAAATGGGAGACTGGCTAAATCCAGCCAACCATCTTAGGCTGGTTTTAGCTGGTCTGTCAGTGTCTGCCAAATCATAAATGAAAGTCTGTCCTATACATAAAGCTACAAATACTTTATATTTGGCACATAAATCATACGGACAACATTAAGGATAATTTTTCATCCTTTTTAAAGCTTGTCAATTGTAGAAAACCATTGTGGACATTTTCAAAGAAAGTGAAACAACATCCGGAAGGATAAGGAAATTGTGACAGACTTTTCATTTTTGGGTGAAATATTCCTTAAATAGCCTTGTATTGTAATGGTTTTATCTCACATTGTCAGCCAAACTTCTGCAGGCCCCGGAGGAAGACGCTTCCCGCATGTGACCCAGAAATGAGCACACTTGTCCTCCTCTCACATTGACCCAAAATCGGACCGTAACTCTGCATGTGGATCAGTCTAAAGCCACCGCTCTGTATTTACAGTACAAAAAACAACACAGCTACTATACATACTTTGGACACTTTTCCCCAAATGCGACTTGTCCAGTCTGGTGGTCGCTAGTGTTGACTGCGAAATGATCGCGTTACGACGATACTGCAACCAAGCAATTGACCTCCTCCCTAAAATAAGCTTGTGTCGTGATGATAAACAGGTCTGCCTACAGTACATGTAGAGCAAAACCCACAACGTCTCTTACATCCGATAAGTGCCGGGGGGAAACATGACAGATTTGACTGATTCATGATCAGTCCGTCCTTGTATTTGCCCTGTCAGAAAGCAAAAACATATGAAGTGGACACGAAACAATAACAAGAAGGCGTGACGCCTCCGTCATAGCACACTCTAAATAATGTCGAAAAGGCCATTTAAACACAAGTCTTGCATTGTGAGTTGAGGTTGGGGCGATGCTAACATCGAGTTATTTTTGTCCAAACATCGGACCATGACCCAACACGTCGTGTATTACAAGGCAGATCATGAGATAAACTTATCCAAAACAGCTTGCGTAAGGCCCTGCGATGCAAATAGTCAAATAAGCTGAGGAAATCACGATCTGAAGCAGCAGAGCTCGTATGCATCCCAATCTCTAGCCGCTGTCAGTGTGCCTTTTACTAATAAAGCTGGACTGTTGCTAGGTAACCCATACATAGGTCTGCCCCAACCCCCAACCCAATGAGATTCTGGGTCCAGTGAGTCAAACAGTTCCTATGGTACAGAGGACGACGTGGTTGCTTTATGAGTTTCATCAAAAGAAGAGGTGTCTCAATCTGAACCCTTACATAAGTTTTACAGTCATTCTGGGAGATACAGGACAAAGGTCTCAGATGGGCGGCAGTTTTGTGATGTTGTACATCTGTAACCCGACAATCACTTGGACGAAAAGCTTTTATTACCGCGAGCAGAGGGTGGATGTTGCAATGCACTACACCAAGCATAATTTTGTTAATGTTAGCGGAAGAGGAATGGCGTTGTTACATTTTACAGGTTAATTTGTCTCACAGTCCAAAAAACACGTAAAACAGACTTTGCGCACTTACATATCACAAGATCTTGTTGTTAATAAATGCGAAATGCAATTGCACGCTCACGCCCTCGGCGCGTAATTTAGAATTCATGATCCATCGCATGGACACAGACAAATGCCTTGTTTTCGAGTGGCCGGCTCTGGTCTCTGGAGGAAATGTCAAGCATGCTCATTGATAGTTCGGCTGCGTGGTTACGACAGACTACGGCAGCACCTGCAACTCTCAGATACAATCACTTTTCTCATCTCTTTTCGCAGTCAAGAACTGCTCCTACTTCAAACACTTCACATCAGGGGAGGAGGCCGAAGTTTTTGAAGTAAAGACTCAGAAAGGTAAGGTTTACTCCCTTGAAATCATGGGAAGGGGGTGCAAAGATTTGCACTTTAGACCGAGCAGAGATGAAAGAAAGTGGGTTGAAAATCTGATTCTAGATTTGTATAAAAGAGTAAGATGCTCCTGTAGATACACATGTGAAAAAGAATTTAGATCCAAAACTTTTAGGCAATTATACATACGAAAACACTCTACCCTCGTATTAATCATCCATGTGTGGCTTTTTAAGTAGAGATTATTTCTTTACCATGCCTACATTTTTTGCCATATGGGTAATAACCATGTAAAACAATCTTAAAGGCTTACAAGCATCATTAATCATAGAGATCAAAGAGACCTGGGCCTATAAATAATCAATCAGAACGCCCGGCCAATTTCCTAGCAACCCCGCAGAACACCCTGGCAACCTTATTGCAACCTATTAAACACTCAGAATACATAAGAAACCTCAAATAACATTGTTGCAACCTCATAGCAACATATTTAAAACACCCAGAATGCCTTAGCAACCCCATGGAAACACCCTTGCAACCTATTGCAACACTCAGAATACCTTAGCAACCTCAAATAACATTAGTGCAACCTCATAGCAACACATTTAAAACACCCAGAAAGCCTTAGCAACCCACAAAACCCACTGGCAACCTCATAG
Source organism: Misgurnus anguillicaudatus (assembly GCF_027580225.2). Taxonomy (NCBI): domain Eukaryota; kingdom Metazoa; phylum Chordata; class Actinopteri; order Cypriniformes; family Cobitidae; genus Misgurnus; species Misgurnus anguillicaudatus. The sequence continues at coordinate 6,093,877 of NC_073355.2, forward strand.
CAACATATAAACATATAAGCACAACAGAACACCCTGGCAACCTCATAGCAACATATTTAAAACACCCAGAATGCCTTAGCAACCCCATGGAAACACCCTTGCAACCTGTTGCAAAACTCAGAATACCTTAGCAACCTCAAATAACATTAGTGCAACCTCATAGCAACACATTTAAAACACCCAGAAAGCCTTAGCAACCCACAAAACCCACTGGCAACCTCATAGCAACATATAAACATATAAGCACAACAGAACACCCTGGCAACCTCATAGCAACATATTTAAAACACTCAGAATGCCTTAATATCCCCACGGAACACCCTGGCAACCTCATAGCAACACATTTAAAACACCCAGAAAGCCTTAGCACCGCGAAATAAAAACACACTGGGAACCTCATAGCAACATATAAACATATAAACTCAACAGAACACCCTGGCAACCTCATAGCAACACATTTAAAACACTGAGAAAGCCTTAGCAACCCCACTGAACACCCTGGCAAACTCATAGCAACACATTTAAAACACCCAAAACACCTTAGCAACTTCACAGAACACCATTGCAACCTTATAGCAACAGTTTAAACACGTATAATGCTTTAGCATCCCCACAAAACACCCTGGCAACCTCATAGCAACACATTTAAAACATGCAGAATGCCTTAGCATCCCCACAAAACACCCTGGCAACCTCATAGCAACACATTTAAAACACTCAAAATACATTAGAAACCACACAAAACACCCTGGCAACATCATAGCAACAGATTTAAAACACTTAGAACACCTTAGCAACCTCACAGACCACCATGGCAACCTTATAGCAACAGTTAAAACACTCAGATTACATTAGCAACTCCAATGAACACCCTGGCCACCTCATAGCCACAATCAAAACACTCAGAATGCCTTAACAATCCCAAAGAACACCATGGAAACCTAGCTGCAATTTAAGACACTGAGAATACCTTAGCAACCCCACAAAAAAACCTGGCAACCTCATAGCAACACATTTAAAACACCCAGAATGCCTTAACAACCTTAGAGAACATTGTTGCAACCTCATAGCAACAGACTAAAAAAACACTTAGAACACCATAGCAACCTCACAGAACACCATGGCAACCTCATAGTAACAATTAAAACACTCATAATGCCTAAGCAACCCCACAGAACACCATGGAAACCTTATAGCTGCTATTTAAAACACCGAGAATACCTTGCCAACCCCACAAAAAACCCTGGCAACCTCATAGCAACACATTTAAAACACCCAGAATGCCTTAACAACCTCAGAGAACATTGTTGCAACATCATAGCAACAGACTTAAAACACTTAGAACACCTTAGCAACCCCACAGAACACCATGAAAACCTCATAGCTGCACTTAAAACACTTAGGATATCTTAGCAACCTCACAGAACACCCTGGCAACCTCATAGCAACACATTTAAAACACCCAGAACACCTTAGCAACTTCACAGAACACCATTGCAACCTTATATCATCACTTTAAACACTGAGAATGCCTTAGCATTCCCAAAAAACACCCTGGCAACCTCATAGCAACTCATTTAAAACACTGAGAATACCTTAGCAACCCCACAAAACACCCTGGCAACATCATAGCAACAGATTTAAAACACTTAGAACACCTTAGCAACCTCACAGACCACCATGGCAACCTTATAGCAACAGTTAAAACACTCAGATTACATTAGCAACTCCAATGAACACCCTGGCCACCTCATAGCAACACTTTAAAAAATCTGAATGCCTTAGCAACTTCACAAAACACCATGGCAACCTTACAGCATCACTTTACACTCAGAATACCTTAGCAACCCCTCAAAACACAAAAACTTACAAACCTCATAGCAACACATTTAAAACAGTCAGAAAACCTTACAAACCTCAGAGCAACACATTTAAAACACTCAGGATACCTTAGCAACCTCACATAACACCCTGGCAACCTCATAGCCACAATTAAAACACTCAGAATGCATAAGCAATCCCAAAGAACACAAGGGAAATCTTATAGCTGCAATTTAGGACACTGAGAATACCTTAGCAACCCCACAAAAAACCTGGCAACCTCATAGCAACACATTTAAAACACCCAGATTGCCTTAACAACCTTAGAGAACATTGTTGCAACCTCATAGCAACAGACTAAAAAACACTTACTGTAGAACACCTTAGCAACCTCACAGAACACCATGGCAACCTCATAGCAACAATTAAAACACTCATAATGCCTTAGCAACCCCACAGAACACCATGAAAACCTCATAGTTGCACTTAAAACACTTAGAATATCCTAGCAACCTCACAGAACACCCTGGCAACCTCATAGCAACACTTAAAACATTCAGAATGCCTTAACAACCCCATGGAAACCTCATAGCAGCACTTTAAAGACTCAAAAACGTACAAACCTCATAGCAACACATTTTAAACACTCAGGATACCACATAACAGTACTTAAAACACCCAATACCTTAGCAACCACCATACGTTGTGGTCATTTGTTTTGCATGGGCAATAACAGCTCAAATATTCACATACTGAAAATCCAGTGTATTGGTATTATTCTTATATGGTATTTAAGACGTCTCGTTCTTCTGACTACAGACAAATCTCTTGACCTCTCGCAGTGCAATCTGGCAACCACCTGCAGCCATTGCTGTTAAGTTTTCTGCCTACTTGAGCAGAGAGCATCTCAGCTATTTCACGCTCCAGCTCAACCACTCAGTTCTTAGAAATAAAGCTTTATCTGAATATGATAAAGTGCTGAATGCAGTGAGACGTGAAGAGAGCACAAATGCTACACCGTCACCTGTTTCCTGCATCACACTAAAATGTCAATAGTCGTTTACAGTATCGATCTGTCTGTATTAGTAATTAATGAGACGGTAAATGCAACATTAGTCTAGAGGTCAGACTTATTAGCCAGATCATCTGAATTAACAGAGTTAATAAAGTCATTCCCAAATGATTTAGCTCGGTTTTGAATACAGTGTGTCTGCCGGTTACCTAATAAATGTGATGCATTTTTTGTATTTGAGAGAATTGTATTTGACAAAGGATTAATAAGCTCAGATAAAAAGAGGAAACCACTATATACTAACAATAACAGTGGATTGTGCTGGTGTCAAATTCAATCCCATGAAAAATCTCAACCTCTTTGGTTAGGGCAACAATTGGTTACATTGAAAGCCTTTGGTTGATCTGTTTCTAATTTCTCTTTTTGTCTTTTGGTTAGCAAAGATACAAATCTAGCGTACTCCATGCAAATTAAAGCTGCATGTACTTTATTTATTTCAAAGTACATGTAAACCTTTGTACAATGTTGCATCAGTCTTAGAAAAGCAGTGCTGTCTTGATATTATACTGAACATAAAATGGCATACAGCCATAATGTGACATATTTCTGGCTAAAGCAGATTATTCAATAAAAGAAAATGCAGGACAGGATTTGAATACATATGGTGACATAAGTGGAAAGTATAGTACGTGTTTTTGAGTGATTTATAAAATTTTGCTTCTGTATTTTTTTTTAAATCATGTGCCCTCATAATCTTTAATCAAAAACACTAATCTCCTCCCTAGAATGGTGATAAAATGGTAAAATACGGGAGAATCCCGGGAAAACGGAAGGGTTGACGGGTATGTCCGGCCCAGAGATGTCTGCTGTCTGGGAAAACATAATTATTTCAATATATAAAATATTATTCATTATTTAGGGTGCTGAAAATCTATTCAAATAAAAAATGAAGTTTTATGGAATAAAGAGTAACACTTTACTTGAAGGGGTGTTTATAAGACTGACATGACACCTTTATAATCATGACATAACACGTGTCATGAACATGAAGGAATTTTATGCATGTTTATGACAGTTGTCATTAAGTGTTATTTGTTCAATTATGTCATTTTTAACGCAAAGATGACATTGTTTGAAATGTCTTTGTCTCTGGCATTTTTTGGTCTAGAAGCCTAATCTTGGTCTTGTTTTAATGAAGACACTTTGGGGGTTTTCACAGAAGTGTCAGCAGGTGAAAATAAAATAAATAAATAAATTGTTATTCAGTTTACATTTATTTTAATAAATAAAAATAATTCCATAACATATTAATTTTATAAATAAATAAATGTAAATGTTTCCCAAAAGTAATAATGAAAACATGAAGCCATAAGTCTCAAGTAGTTCTGATCCAAATTTCAAGTTAAAGGGGCCATGGCATGAGAATCTGACTTTTTTCACATTTAAGTGCTATAATTGGTTCCCCAGTGCTTCTATCAACCTAGAAAATGTGAAAAAGATCAACCCAGTAACTTAGTTTTGGTAAACCATTCTCTACAAGCACATGAAAAAATACGTCGTTGAAATGTGGCTCTCCTTATGATGTCATAAGGAGCTCTTATTATAATAATACCGCCCCTTAATCTGCACTATCCAACCACAGCACTGCCATTTAGTGCAGAGAGAAAGAGTGAGAGAAAATATCTCACAGCACAATTGAGTTCCAATTTCAACAAACCACCATCATTGTGATCAGTGTTTTGCACTTCATCTGCTCATTTGCATTTTAAAGGACACACCCAAAACGGCACATTTTTGCACACACCTACAAAGTGGCAATTTTAACATGCTATAAAAATTTTGTATATGGTATTTTGAGCTTAAACTTCACATATGTGCTCTGGGGACAACAAAGATTTATTTGACATCTTTAAAAAGTCTTGTGCCATGGCCCCTTTAAAATCACAAAAAATTAGGTTTCTGTCACACTTTTAGTGGTTTTACCAACAAAGGCCACTAGGTGTCAACGGTTTGCAGCATACTCTTGTCACAAATTATTAAATTACTGTCACTGCATTATTATCACTGCAAAAAGTTGATATAAAGGTTTTGAAATATGAAAACTACATTCTTAGAGCTTTCAACAATATATAGTTTGTCAACATTTTTGAAGATTTATAATAGGATATAGTTTTATGAATATATAATAATTAATATGCATTGCTATGGGGGGCGTCATGTAACAAAAAACTGTTACTACATTATTTCTATCAACAGATGACCTTGAAATATAAAAACTAAATTCTGAGAGCTTTCCAGTGATATATAGTTTATCAAGATTTTTGGGGTTTAGGGTGGGGGTATAGTGTTAGAAATATGTAAAAACAAATTAGGCCTACCTGTGGCCCCGTGACATTTTAGAAACTGACTCTCACTACGTCATAATTCTCCCAAAATGGCATTGAAATATGAAAACTACACGCCTAGAGCTTTCCAGTGATATATAGTTCGTCATGATTGTTTAGGTTTGGGTATTAGTGTTACAAATATATAACAACAACGTGGGCCCACCTGTATTCCCGTGGCATGGCTCTCACTATGTCATTCCTTTACCAAAATGGTGATAATAAATGAAATCTACATGCTTTCAAATGATATATAGTTTGTCATGATCGGATAAGAATTCACATGCAAAACACTGAAGTAAATGTAGGCGTCCCGCTGGCGGGACAGTGACATTTCACAGGATATAAATGCACACTCTCTTTATAATTGAATCAATTACTCTCCCTACATAATTTATTTTATAAAACACTGTTGATATATGTATTCTAGAGGCTTAGACCTTTCCAACAATATATAGTTTGTTCTGATATACATAAAATTGATATGGAAAATATTGAAGTAAACTTAGGCGTCCCCCTCACGGGACAGCGCCACTTAAGGGTTAATGTAATGTTAACCCATAAAGCTAAGAAGTTTCTTAAGTTTGATAATTATTCTTATGAAAGATTTATGATGTATCGGTTTATGTCAAGCTCATTTCAAACAATGTCATCTTTACATTAAACATGACATAATTGAACAAATGACACTTAATGACAGTTCTTGTCATAAAATCTCCTTCATGTTCATGGCACGTGTCATGTCAGTCTAATGAACACCCCTTCAAGTAAAGTGTTACTGGATAAATGAATACATGTTGTGAATTTATCAAGTTCTTTTATAAAGGAGATAATGCTCCCAGACACCAAAATATGCATGTTGTCATTGACCTATAAAAATGTTCAAGTTACAAATCTTGCTTTAATGACTGTGTGTGATTTTCTGTCAGAGTACAACATCTCTGCTGCTGCGATAGCCATCTTCAGTCTGGCCTTCATGACACTGGGCAGTCTCTGTCTCCTGGGGGCTTTTGGGAAGAGTAGAGATTACCTGCTGAGACCAGCTGGCATGTTCTTTGCTTTTGCAGGTAAGTCCCATCTTTAAGTAACATTTAACATCTTAAGTTGTTTGTATGCTTTAAAGACCCTATGAACTGACCAACAGCAAATCACACCTGAGTGAAAATATATAAAATGACCAACCCTTTAATTTGCAATGGATTCATCTTTTTAAACAGTTGTACTATTGTAAGGTGAACATTATTTGTGTATAGTAATCCAGCTGGTAAGTAGGTTGTGTAGGTCAAAACCAGCTGGAAGCATTTAGACACATTCAAGGACATACAGGCTCCGTTATCTAATGCAAGGTAAATCAATAGTCGAGAAACCCCAGCCGACAACCACAAAACCACCTCGTCTCTTTACTCCCTTTGACCTCTGTGACATCTCATCCTCATAGGCCTGTGTATCGTCATCTCCGTAGAGGTCATGAGGCAGTCGGTCAAACGCATGATTGACAGCGACGAGACTATATGGATCGAGTACTACTACTCGTGGTCGTTCGCCTGCGCGTGCGCAGCCTTCACGCTCCTCTTCATCAGCGGTATCAGCCTGCTCATCATCTCCATGCCGCACATGCCCAGAAACCCCTGGGAAACCTGCATGGATGCGGAGCCAGAGCCCATAGACTAATATAAGCTTAAAGGAATATTCCATTTTCTTGGAAGAAAAATCCAGGTGATTGCTCGCCACCATGTCGTCCAGGGTGTTGGTGTCTTTCTTTGTTCGGTCGAGAGGAAGTTGTGTTTTTTGAGGAGAACATTCCAGGATTTTTCTCATTTTGGTGGACTTTGATGGAGCCCAACATTTGATACTTAACTCAACACTTAACTCAACGATTGTCATTTTTGACAAGAAAAATAAAAAATATGCTCTTTTAAACCACAACTGTTCATCTAGGTCCAGTCCAGCGCGACCTAACGCAAATGCGTAGTGACGTAGGGAGGTCACGTGTTACATATATAAAACGCACATTTGTGGACCATTGTAAACAATAAACTGACACAAAGACATTAATTAGTATCAGTTGACATACAACAACGTAGGAACGGTCCTCTTTCAACACACTTGTAAACACTGGGGCGGAGTTTCGCGTTCGTCCTCTGTGACCTCTTGACGTCATGACGCATTGCGTGGGGTCACGCTGGCGCATCACGACCGGATCTAGACGAGAAGTTGTGGTATAATAGTGGATATTTTATTTTTCTTGTCAGAAATGACAATCGTTTTGCTAGATAAGACCCTTATGCCTTGTTTGGGATCGTTTATGGTCCTTTGAGGCTCCGTTGAAAAAAAACTGTTAAGTGTTTAGTTAAGTATTAAATGTTGGGCTCTATTAAAGTCCATTAAAATAAGAAAAATCCTGCAATGTTTTCCTCAAAAAACATAATTTCTTCTCGACTAAACAAAGAAAGACCTCAACATTTTGGATGACATGGTGGTGAGTAAGTTGTCTGGATTTTTCTTTTAAGAAAATGGAATATTCCTTTAAGAGGAGGGTAAGAGCCAGATGTGTGAATGGCAATGTGATGCGTTGCATTGATAGATGACAATAGAGAGACTTTTAAGTCACTTAAGACGTCAAATTACTTAACTTATATGATCTATAATATTAATTTTGTATGTTTTGCAGTATATCCGAAAACATTTTTATGTGCATGCGTGCTTATAAACAATAGATGACAGCTTAGAATGTACACTGAGACTTTATTAAATGTAAAATGTACAATAATTTCTGAAATTACACTGTAAGAATACTACAGTTTTTGATAATTGTATGGGGAAAATCTCATGAAGACTGTCACATCTACAAAGTGGCAATTTTAACATGTTATAATAAATTATCTATGGGGTATTTTGATCTAGAACTTCACATATGTACTCTGGGGACACCAAAGATTTATTTTAACTTTTTTTAAAAATGTCCCCTTTTAAAATTTCGGTATGCTTTACTATAAGACTGTAAAATGCATTAGCTAACATGAACTAACAACCGAGTATTTCAGCATTTACTAATATTTGTTAATGCCAATACATTTATTCATTTTAGTCAATGGTGCATTAACTAATGTTAACAGTTAAAAGTTTTTATTTTGATAGTATATTCATTAATGCTGAAATTAACACGAATTAAGATTAAAGGTGCCAAAGAATGGATTGAAAAAATATGTTATCTTTTAACATATTATTTTATTGATATCTACATAGAAGGTATGTGGCTTTATTCATTGCAAAATTTATCCAGAGATGGTTTTACATGTCCATTTACAACCCTAGGATTTGCCTTTAAAATGAAATGGTCTATTATTACCTTTTTTGAATAATAATGTTGAACTCTGCTCTGATTGGCTGTTTCTCAGAGCAGCACCTTCAGTAGCTCTGTGTGTGTGTAAACAGATCTTATGTATGAGTCTGCATCAGACCAAGATACAGAATTTAAGGAATAATCAATTGTTTGGAGATTGTTTATGGAAGTTTCTGAGTGGTAAGTTTGTGTTTTTTTCAGTATGAACTGTAACGTCAATAATAGAACTTTAGCCTAAACGCTAGCATATAGCGCTTACTCAGCAGTCACAACACTGTTTTTAGCATTGTAACAACATTGTACATAATTTAATGTTGGGGCGTACATCTCGACTATAACATCACAGTCGGTCTTATGTTGAGATTGGTCTGTTTTCCAGCTGTCTTTTGCATGCACGAGTTTTTTATAAGAAGGAGCAAACAGTGGTGTTTGAGGCTCATGATATGTCATTACGATGTACAGAACTCGTATTATTCATCTATGCCTACATTCTACTGCACCTTTAACTGTGAACAATATTTCTACAACATTTATTAGTTTATGTTAGCTAATGCATTCACTATAATGCTCACAAATTGTAAAGCGTTATGAAAATTGCTTTAGATTTTGGGATCCTGTACATTTCTTTGTGGTATTTATCCATTTGCTCTTTGACCTGTATAGCATCAAATATGGACTATCACATGATGTGAAACTAATAATAACAATACGATAGTGCAGGTTTATACTTATAAGGTTTTTAGGCTGCAAGTTACATAAAGATTTAATGTCTTAGTGAACCGATGATTTATGATGTTTGATGAATGCAAGTTTGTTTGCTGTGTTGACATTTTCTATAGGAAACAGAGCTCATTTTAATAGTCAATATCCCTTACTTCATACGCATTACATCATAGCCCAACCAATCTATTAACTAGTGGAAAGGACATTGTCATGCTGTATAGTTTGGTTCCAAAACGCAATAAATCCATTTTGACTCATTTTGGTAAATATGTGTTTCTATACCAAGAAAGTGAAAAGATGAAAAATTGTATTTTCTGTTATAAACTTTTACATATTTAGGTTATAAAAACATAAAAAATTCAAATCCATAATTTGATTTTCAAAGATTTATTATAAAAATGAATATTTTTTCCACAAAATGCAATAAATCCAATACTGACCTGATATAATACTGATTTTGGCAGTAACTCGTTTTTTTTAAAATGGCGTTTATCGCGTTTTGAAACCAAACTCTTCATGTAGGCTACGACACTGCAAAAAATGATGTCAGATACATTTGGTTCATGTAAATACACATGCCTGCTAATAGTCTATTTGATAAGTTTAAGTAGTATACGTAAATTGTTCAGCCAGTTTAGATTTCATGAGGATTCATATTCGATATTTATGATATTGATAGACAGGAACAATTATAATGCTTTTATTTTGTATTGTTACATGCATATTAAACATCATCCAACAATTTAACGTTAAAGTTTTTTAGTAGGCCAAAACAAGAAAATCAGAAAGTTTGATAGATAGGAGGTCACCATTCAAACTATTTTAGGGTTCAGTGTTGTTGTGTTGTGTAGATGAAGCTACATTAATATGAGAATGTTGTTTAATAAATAAATTGCAGTGTTGCAACATCAACACTAACTTATCTCATCAGTTTATCTTTGCTGGTGCTTAGATGTATAATTTATTAAGAAAGGATGCAACAGGATCTTGCCCACATTAAAGTCAGCATGAATACAAAATGACTTTTTAAAACAAGTCCTTAACCCGAAACGCATAAACATGACTCTATAACTACACTTCTTTTCGGCTGACTATACTTATCTTATTATTCAAGCGCTGGTTATGTTGAAAGCTCTTTGCAGAATCCAATCAATGCTCGATTAAAAAAAAATAGATTTTAATCTCACTCTGAAAAGTTGACTTTAATGGGATTTCCTGATCAGCAGCCAAATAAATTTGAACTTCATTTCTTTACACTAGAAAATCTGGTTGGACAGATTCAAAGGCAGCAACTGGATTTATTGCCAATAGCTATAAATATTCAAAAAGCTCATTTTAAGGACTCCATACAGTATGTGTGTGAGCATTTGGATGTTTACAACAGTATTTCTTAATGGATTGTTACTTTTGGGCGGGACATATTAAATGACCCAATCAACTAAGATGTTTAATTAAAGCTATAAAACATTTTGAAAAAAACAAATTCTTTAGGTCCACTTTCTCAGCAATGCCAAATGTATCATCTATTAGATATGCAAAACCCAAATTTTTGTCTTTATACCAGCGCAGGTCTTAAAGAGGACATTTTTCCAAATGCTATAATTGTGTCCCAAATGCTTCTATCAACCTAGAAAATGTGAAAAAGATCAACCCAGTAACTTAGTTTTGGTAAACCATTCTCTGAAAAAATAGGTCATTGAAATTTGGCTCTCCTTGTGATGTCAGAAGGGGATCTTATTATAATAACACCGCCTCTTAATTTAGTGCAGAGAGAGAGAGAGAGAGCACAATTGAGTTTTAATTTCAATGAACCACCATTATGGTGATCAGTGCATGTCATCAGCTCATTTGCATTTTAAACGACACACCCAAAAACGGCACATTTTTCTCACACCTACAAAGCGGCAATTTTAACATTCTTTAATAAATTATCTACATGCTATTTTCAGCTAAAACTTCAAATATGTACACAAAGATTTGACATCTTAAAAAGTCTTGTGAAATTTCCCATTTAAAGTCCACCTGTCGTGAAAATCAAGTTTTTATTGTTGTTTTCATGTCTATGTAATGTTTTTAAGACAAAACCACATGCAAATTCATAATTCAACACCATTGCAGAGTATTTTATCCATAAAATTGGAGACAGTCTAATTATCGCAATTTAATACCAAAGGTATTATGTAAGGATGCCGCATAGACTTGGCACTAAAACTGCCAAATGTAGCATTTATTTACATATACATCTATAATCCGAAGTGGTGCGAAAGAGGCGGGAACTGATTCACATATACATAAATCCACATATACTAAAAGAGGCAAGGGTGTGGCGTTATACGCAAGCCGTTTTAAAGCATGAAGAAATTACTGTGACAGATAAAACTTTTTTATATACCAATATGATACTTAAAGATGAGTAAAAAATATGGACGTAGTGTCTGTGACGTCACCCATAGGTTTCTGAAGAGCTTTTTTGAAGCCAATAGTTAGCAGCGCATCACTCGTGGGTAATCAAAAATGGGTAAAGAGGCAGGACGTGACAGCTGACAGCAGTGGCAGTTCACGCGTCCTCAAGTGGCCACACCCTTATTTATGCAGATTTTTAAGTTTAATATAATTTAAACAGAGTTACAAACATTCACCCCTTCTCACAGTTGTCATGAAGGGGAAAAGTAGCTATAGACCAAAATCATTTCTTGTACTGTAAAGTTGAGCATTTTAACATGGAGGTCTATGGGAATTGACTCCCTTTTATAGCCTGCCTCTAGTGGCCCGTCGATGAATTACAGTTTATGTCATGTGTTGGCTTCAAGACAGAGATCAGAAGGTTGCCCCTTGGATTTAAGTGATAACATTTTTGACTACAGGGGGGCTTTAAACACACAGAGTAAAAAAAATTAAACTTGCGTGATTTCATGGGGTCTTTAAATTCACACTCTCAGCCATCTCCAGTAAATTACAGAACTTAAGTTAAGTGAATTTTTTTTAAAAACACGAATATTTTTTTTAGATATTTCACAAAAGGAAGTAAAATCAGAGTAGGTCAGGCACAAAAATACTCTGAAATTGTTACCTTATGAAATCTTTAAACATTAAACATCCAAACCCAATGGAAGCAGAATATTTATTCATAATGTAAATATTCTTACGGCTCATTTTGTCCTAAATGAAATGACAATTTGATTCTGTATTCACTGATATGTGCAAGTAGATGAAAAAGGCCAAGACGTTTGATCTCATGTATTCATTTATTCATATGTACAGTTCTGAGAAAAGTCTGTCTACATCTATACAACTTTTTATAATATTTTTGATCCGAGTCAATTCACCACTCAGCTGCAAGCACGAGAAAACACACCAATAATGATCAAGAAACTAAACATCATAAAAAAATGCCAGCTGGGAGAAATCACTTCAACAGGTTTTACTTCTGGGAGTGGATGCAAAGAGAGAGAGAGAGCAGACAAAATTACAGGAGACGGGCAGCTCAGTGGTCAACCAATTCATGGTGTTTTTAAAAATCTTTTATCTTCCATAAATCTTTTTTTTGTTGTTTTTTAAAAGTTTTTCCTGAAATGTTTTGGTATTCATGATATATATATTTATATATCTATATATGTATATGTATATGCTGATTCGGTTTGTAAAATCACAGATGCCAAACTGTAAAAGAACCAACGAGTACTAAAGCGAGTAAAAAATAATAAAACGCAAAATTGTCTAACTATCCCACAAAATCAAGACATTTTTATAGTTTTTTTTAGATCGTTATTCTATTTTTTTTCAATCGTTTTCTTTTTAACAGGTGTATATAGCTCATATATATTGACTTATTTAAAATACGTGTAATAGCCATTGCTACTGTTTGAACTGCCTATGCTAAGTTCCTGTAACAGAGAGATGGGGTCACTGTTCTTCTTGACCTGCTCGGGCACCGGGCGGGGCTTCGGAGGGGCTCGGAGGGCGCTGGCGTAGGACATGGTCGGGGGTTTGGGGTTGCCGGGCCTCTGGGGGCCTCCCGGGCTGCCGTTGCCCCCTCCTGGATCTGGCGGGGTTTGCTTGCTGGGCATGAGGGGTGGGAACTGTCCGTGGTGCTGGAGGGACGCGGCACTAACGGGGTGAGGCGACTGCGGGAGACACTCGGGCTTGACGTGTTCATCTGGGCCGCTCATTGCCTTTGAAACTGAGGGACAATTACAACATGTCATTATTACTTAAACACAATAAATAGTTAATAAGGTCAAATGACATAATGTGTTTGTTAATAAAGCGTTACAATAAAGCGCCTCTTTTCTTTAATTGTGCACCACCAGACCATCATTATAAGAGAAAAGTACAGTATTTTAACATGCGATCTTGATAAATGTTGATGAAAAGTAAAAACAGAAATGCACCTAAAACCTCCCGGTGCGGGACAAGGTGGCTCGCTCCGTTACATGGAATGTTGTGGAGAGGAGCGGAGGCCGGGCCAGGACCGCTGTTGCCCAGCCATAAGTCTGCTGTCGGGTATCTGTAGGAGGGTGCGGGGTGGTCCTGAGGATCCTGACTGTCCGGATACGGCTGGGGGGAACTGGAGGAGATCCTCCTCTGGTACAGGGGCCGCCCGGGACCCCGTGGTTCATACTGAAAGATGAAAGACAAAAGAGATGAGCATGCGAAGATCAGAGAGACCTGGCAACCCAAACGAGTCCTCACCTCTTCTACGCTGTGCAGGCTGCTCTGCGCCGCCTGAAGTTGCTGTTTCTGCTGCTGGTGGTGCTGGAGCTGCGTCAGAGGACCATGTTCTTGTCTGTGAGCCATCGCTTGCAGGCCAAACGGCAAACCGTGTCCCAGCACGTGGCTCTGGGGCAGATTGGGGTGAGGCCAGTGAGCTTCCTTGAGGAGGTACTTCACCGGAAGAGCGCCCGCTGCTGTGTGCTCGGGTGGCAGAGAGAAGGACGCCTGGTTGAAGGCCTGATGCTGTTGGAAGGGCTGGCCGCTCATGGGCGGCTCTCGGCTGGTGTCGGGGTAGGAGGGCGGAGCCGGGAAATGGTTGGGATTGCTGGATGAGGAGGGCGACGGCAGGTCCCCGGGGCTTCGGGGCTGGACTTGGCGGTACTGAAGAAGACGCGATTGAGGAGGTGGCATGTCGGCTGGCTCGCGCTGCTCGTATTGCTCCTGAGGCAGCATTTCACGCAAAAGGCCGGGATATCTGGGAAGAGAAAGAGGGAGGTGAAAACTTTGTTAATGACCCAAACACTTATATAAAGCAAGGAATACAAGTAAAGAGTCTCTTGTAACCTGGGCATGACAGGTCTGGGGTCTTCCTCTGCAGCGGGACCCAGACCCCAGCCGGCTCGAAGAAGCTGCTGAGGGAGTCGCAGACCCGGCTGACTGAGATGAGCCAACTGTTGCGGCAGAGGGAAGGGAGTCACTCCAGGCTGCAGGAAGGGGGCATGTTCACCCCACTGACCCACACGAGTGTGTTGCTGCTGCTGCGGACCCAGACCATCCAACCCCGAAGAAACCTGACCATCTGTGACAACACAACAAACAACAGTAAGAAATACACTAGGCCGCTTCACCAAAACCTACTTCAGTAGACAAACTCATTTAAGTTTTGATATTAAAGGGCACCTATTATGCAAAATCCACTTTTACAAGGTCATAAATGTGTGTTAACACAACCACCCTACAATGAATAAAATCCACTTTCTTCTTTTTTTAATTCCTATTAAACCAAAGCAGTCTCATTAGACATGCCGTTTTGATTCTCTTGTAAATGTGATGTCACACTGATAAAGCCCCGCCCATAGCCCTGACTGACAGTCCTGCATTACCACAGTTTCCGCCGTCAGTGAGTTGTACACTGTCCGCCATATCTCAATAGTGAGATACTATTGTCTCAGACGGTGATCACAGAAATCAGATCTAGTTTAACTAAACGTGAGGGAGGGAGGAGCTGTAGCTCATCTGCATTTAAAGGTACACACACGAAAACGGCACATTTATGCCGTGATAAATGATCTGTGCGGTATTTTAAGCTGAAACTTCACAGTGACATTCTGCGCACATCTGAGACTTACTGTACGTTCACACCAGACAAGAAAAAAATAAATAATCGCACTATTCGCACGTAGTTGTTAGCTTGCACATTTTTAGTTAACTCACTTCATTTGTGCATGAATATCAGACGCGAATATGCTTAATTTGTTGGATTTAGCCATCTTGTAGTCTCTATACGTTTATGTATATAGCTCAAATTGATTAAAGAGCATTTTTTACGTCGTACAGCTATAGGTGTACATATAGGTGATTTTGTCCTCCATTGTTTCGTATTTCGTATTAGCTCGCTAAGACGTAATCATGTCACTATTAGGGCAAGCTCCTGATTGGTTAACGCGGAGCGAATATCCGCAAAGTTCAGATTTTTCAACTCATGCGATTCGCACGAAATGCTCAATTTGGCCGCAGGACGTCTAGTGTGGCATTGCATTGAATTGATCTAAATCACTCGTGCTTAACGCTTCATCCGCGTCTGATGTGAACGCACCATTTTATTATATATTGTAAAAATGGGCATAATAGGGGCCCTTTATCCCTGCTTAAAGGTGCAGTGTGTAATTTTTAGAAGGATCTCTTGACAGAAATGCAAAATGATATACAAAACTATATTATCAGGGGTGTATAAAGACCTTTCATAATGAACCGGTATGTGTTTATTACCTTAGAACGAGACGTTTTTATCTACATACACCGAGGGTCCCCTTACATGGAAGTCACCATTTTGTGCCGCCATTTTTCTACAGAAGCCCTTAACGGACACATTTTTGTACTAAGTTTTCTACGACGATGACATGTTTGTCTGGTGGCGGCTACCGTAGCTTCTCTATGTGTTTTAAAAGCGAGGGGTGAGCAGTGGACTAAGCCATTGGTTGCAATTGGTGACCTCACCACTAGATGCCGCTAAAATTTACACACTGCACCTTTAAAGGGATAACTCTCATGTTGTTACAAACCTGTAAAAATTTCTTTGTTCTGATGAACCCAAAGGAAGATATTTTGAGAAATGTTTGTAACCAAACCCTACGTGGACCCCATTTACTTCCATAGTAGGAAAAAACAATAGTTTGTAAGTAAATGGGGTCCACAAACGGTTTGATTATAAACATTTCTCAAAATATCTTCCTTTGTGTTCATCAAAACATAGAAATTTATGCAGAGTTGTAACAACGTGAGGATGAGAAAATGATGACAGAATTTTCGTTTTTGGGTGAACTATCCCTTTTACCTCGATATCAAAACTTCCTCTTTAGGATAAAAATGTCCTATTACTTCATTAACAAAACGAAAAAATAAAGCATATGCTGATACATTTTTTAGATCTGGGAATAAAGAATTAAACAGATTTGCAAAAAGTATACAATGTAAATATTATGCAATATTGTCAACCCGGGTATCTAAAGATCTGAGGAATGCATTTAAGGGGTAATAGTTAAAAACCCTAAATATAAGCAACGGCAAGAAAACAAAAACAAAAAAATAGAAAAACACAAAAGAAAAACAACAAAACATTGTAGTGCAAGATTTTAATTCATCAAAAGGTTCTGAAATTGAATGCGTTTAATTTGTTTTTTATCATTTAGATTTGTTATGAACAGGCCTCTTTATTTTCATCTTTATTGAAAATTTCACAGATCCTCTGGCACAACACTGAGGGAATTCCTAAGTCTGGAACATGTATCAAATCTAATCGCCAATAACAAAGTATGCCAATCTAATCCATTACAACTGCTGGCAGAGGAAACCCAAAACACAGCAGATATGCTTACCCAGAGTATCACCCAACAAAGAGTCCAAACTCTCCTCTCCAAAGCTGTTGAGACGCAGGGGCTGCTGATGCGACTGTGGGGGCAGACCTCTCACAACACCTTTCAGATCTTCAGACACCGCTCCCGAAACCGGCCCCATCGAGACGTCGCCGCCCTCCAATCCCTCCAGCACCGGAGACTGCAGTCCTCGGTGTGCCATCGGAGGCCCGCTGAAGAACGACGGGGGGAAGGAGGCGGCCTGGGGGTGCATGGGGGTCTGCATACGGAGAGGAGGTCTGGCCAGTCCGTACTGCTGTGGAAATGGACTGTTTCCGTGGTGAGGGGGAAAACCGGGATGCGGCGGCCCCATGTGGAAGTTGAGGGCCCTCTGAGCCTGCGGGTCCTTGCGCATAAGGCGGCTGGCGGGGAAGCCCATGGTCGACTGGGGTTCGGGACTTTTGTTCTGTACCGCCTCTGGGTCTCCCTTCAGAGCGGAAAGAGTTTGATCAATACCGACACGCAAAACTTAAAGATGGATGATCCATGTTACAAGTAAAGGGGAGTGGACTCCTCTGATATATTCAGTATTAAATAGGAAAAGACGCAAGAGGGATCAGGCAGATAGATGGTACCTGTTTTTCTTTCAGCTCAGGTGCTTTCCTCTCAGGCGTTAGCAGTCTGCAATGCTCCGATTTTCCATTTATGTCCATTTTCCCTAAAGAACGACAGGAAATCAGTACATCGGTGACCGGTTGATCCATACAAACAGCTGTATATGACAAACCCAAACCTGGTTCATCAGGTTCAAAAACTTGGAAAACGTGAACGATCAAGGGAATAAACTACTGTCAAACAGACAAATAATTAGAAAGGGAAGTTAAAAGTTCATCCACCTAGAAATGAAGTCCCATGTTAAAACAACAATGTTGACATTTTATAGATTAAACTATTTTACTTATTCTGATGTAATGCTTGCTGGTGCAAAATTATGCCAATGTGATGCTACACTGTTGTTGGTGGTTGCCAGTACTTGCCATGCGGTTTGTAAAGTCGGGTATGGTCGGGTTGCCATTTTGGCATTTTCCCATGGTCTTGAGAATAGTATGCCATACAGAACCGTTTGCCACTGTACGTTAGTATTAACGACGACAGTAGGGCTTCTGGCCTTAGTCAAACGTGTTTCTGTTTTAAAGATCAGATGGCATACATAGATTCGCCCTAGGCCCACAAATTTGCTAAATCCTTAAATATGGGTAATATACTTATGCCGCAATAGTTAGCCTGTCTGGAACCGAGTTGACTTAAACCAAATGTGAAGGTCAGAACATCCCTGATTTACTAGCCGTCCTTCAACGTGATACCCAGGTGATGCTTGACCAACGACCACTGACAGAACCTGTTTAACCTCCTTACTCATTTACATATATACACTCATTTACATATATACAGTATTTTATATATACAGTATTATATATATATATATATATATATATATATATATATATATATATATATATATATATATATATATATACACAGTATTATATATATATATATATATATATATATATATATATATATATATATATATATATATATATATATATATATATATATATATATATATATATAGTATATATATATATATATATATATATATATATATATCAAGGGTTTTTTCCTCCTAGGAATTTTTTCCCCCCGGCTAAAAAAAGTCCTGTTTTTTCTCCTAAGAGGTTTTTCAACTCGGGGAGTCGGCCTTCATTGGCTTAACTTAGCACTCTCTTCTATACGTTACATTAGTAATACACTCGCTTATAATGTTGATTCATAGCTGCAGCAAATTCTGCTGCTTATGCTATCTGTATTATGTTATGCTATCTGTCGATTTTTCTGTGTTTTTCCTGCTTCTATTAATGTAAAGCTGCTGTGAAACAATAACCAATTGTGAAAAGCGCTAAATAAATAAAATTGAATTGAAATTGAATTAAAGTGTCGCAGTCTAAGTTAATAGTAAGAATAGTAATAGTAACTAAGTACTGTCTAATCTTGGTGTTGCCAGTGCAATGCTTTAATAGCCGAGTTACAGAGACTCTTGGTGAAAACCAGTAATAATGTATGTGATACCATTCCCGCTGGGCTCCTGTAGCAGCTCCTTGTCCGTGCCGGGCTGCTGGTTCAGACCCAGAGGTGACGGGTGATTGAATCCATACAGCACAGGTGAGGTTCGACTGGCCGCCGGTCGCAGGTAAGCCGCCATGGTGGCTGGATGACTCATGATGCGAGGATCCATAGGGAAACGACTCTGATAGCCAGGCCACGGCAACTGATGATGAAAAGATGTTGATGGTCATACACTTATTTAGGAATTGTGAAAAGCGCAGGGCTAGATAAAAACAATTATCTGATAAAATCTTTACATTAAAGGGGTCATGACATTAAAATTAAAATTTGCCATACAAAAGATCTTCGTATCATTAATACAACCTGCATGTTTCATATCTTAAAAGGCCCTTCTTTTTAATAACAAAAGCATTTATGTAATCGCTCTCTTACGTATTTCGTGTTACCTTTTAAAATACATTGTTACAGTTTCATTTTGAGGGAACTCATGCTGCGTCACTGCTGTGACACTTTGGGGACGCCTCCAAGGGTAAGTGCGCCTGAATGTGTATATCAAATTCAACCAAACAACACTTAACGACAAAGACAGGGTGACGCGGGAACCAGGAAGTATATCGCTATCTGAAATATTGCCAAAGACGGCGTTACAGGGACGCAGGATGTATGGCAAGGGAGACACAGCGTCTCGTTCCCTTCAAAGGGAACAACAGTTACATACGTAACCAGAGACGTTTTAATGTGTCAAAAACAACTATGCAAAAAAGCATTTTGGTATTAATCTACATTCGCATACAGAAGATATAAGCATTTAAAGTGAACAGTGTAGCACGTGTGCTTATAAAGTCTAGAATTTTATGATATTATCCTACACTACACATGGAATAATATGTTTTTTCCAGAAAACTTCTTGCATAAAATAGATTCAAGCACTTTTAATGAACTGTATCAATGTACGTATATTTTCAAAAACTTTCCAGGGCCTTGAATTATTTCCCCCAGATTCACAAACTTTCAAGGATTTCAAGGACTCGTGGGAACCCTGTCTCTTATGTATTTGGCTCCCCCCATTGGCGTTAAGTCAAAGGAGCGACTCAAATGGGGCTGCAACTGGATACTATTGTCTGAAAGAAAGACCTTTTCCAAGTAGAGCATGAAAATATGGTGGATATGGTCATAAACCGATTTAATATGAAAAAACTTAAGTAATATTATAAGTACACTTTAGTAAAAATAATTAAAAAATAAAAAATGTCATGACCCCTATTAACATTTATGCATTTGGCAGACACTATTTATCCAAAGCAACAGTGCACTCATTGTATCATGTGTATAACCTCTGACCTTTGCACTGCTAACATAATTCACACCAACTAAGCTGCAAGAACATGATCTGAACTGCAGGAAAACTTCTTTATTAACTAATGCATTACCAATTCAGAGGCACAGGGATTTAATTCAAGCCATTAAATAAATGTTTGGACTGATCCATTAAAAGATGTTTACTTTGTAATTCGGACTAAAATCAATAAGACAACCAACCGCTTAAATCTATCAAGAACAACTGCTTAGATTGACATGTAGCCAAATGACATCAAGTGAAAACACAAACAGCAGGTGCATAACAACCTGGCTTAAATTCTTAAAGTGTTTAGGATTCAAAGGACGCGTGTCCTGAACTTACGGGCAGAGGCATGGGCATGACCATATTGCCCCCGTAGACAGCAGGCACATATAAGATGCTGGCTGCAGGGTCGATTCTTTGAACCGGACTTGGAGATTTCCCGGAAGATGGAGCTCCCGGCCCTGGTGGGGTGAAGGCCTGAATGGGGTTCCCCATCAAAACAGCAGCGCTCGGCTGAACTGAAGATAAAGACAAAAGGAAATTGAAACTGAGATGATGAAAATCAAAACACTCAAGGCTTTTAGCTAATAAACAGATAGATGGTATCAAATCGCAATTATTTAGCAATAATAGAGCTTAGAAGTGAAACAATGCATTGAGATTACTTCCACTGTTCACGATAGTGCATGCAAAAACAATAAAAGAGATGCTTCGTGATGCATTTAATTGTGACATCTGTAATGAATACTGATGAGAAATTACTCCGCTTTCTACTGTGACCAATTTAGATTGCATTCACTACCAAAAGCTGTATTGATAAATCAATACTACAAAATAAAATTCACAGTTTCTGTGTTTCAAGAACAACATTTCCTTTCTGCTAATATTGGATATGTGATAAAACAAAGCAAGTGAAACTGGGCTGCTTTTAAATTAATTGTGATCAAATAAGGCAAATCTCAAAGTCTTTACATTAAAATGTGATAAAACTGCACACTCAGGTCTAAAAAAAGACAGACCTGCACTTCAAGCTCAAGTGTGAAACTCTACACACTAATACACCCCAATCTGTACCAATTTCAGGGTCATGGTTGCTTCAGATTGAACCACTGCTATGCATTCACATCTGAAATGTCCTCACATACACACACATGGCTCAAGACATTCGCCCAGACAAGGGAGTAATTCATAGAGAATTGGAGGTGCTGCTGCTCATTACTGGTGAGAGGGCATTTAGGTTGGGCAAGAAGTGAGGTTGGAGGAAGCTAGATCCACTTGACTGATCTCATCTCGCTCTCTCTCCTCTTTATCCCACATATTTTCTTTCGCCGTTGATGGCCGCTCAAGCAGCGATCTACAAACTACTGACCTCGATTCATCCTGACAGTCCTGTCAAATCACACCAATAATTTCCCCAAAGTGCCCAATCAGAGGTCAAAGGCAGCAAAAATATCTGCGGCCAATATTGCTGTACTCTATGTTTAGTGTATTGCCATCTTCTACTGGTTTGTTTTTGGTCTGGTATGGGTGATTCTCACGAAACCATTGAAACACCACGGCACTAATGATTTTAGCTTTAAAATGTGTAATATAGTAACATTAAAAAGCATCAGAATTAACACAATACTGTGTTCTACCTTGCACAATGTGTGATTTCAACATAAGAATTTATAATTGTACATTTTATCTCATTTTCTGCTGAAATTCTCATTACCGCAATGTGTCCGGCTGTGTTTGAACATGCGTTATGTTGTAATTTAATCAAATGAACACAAAAATATTAAGAAGAAAAATAAATGGATGTTTTGCTAGACTACTTTAGATGACAGAAAAAATATTTACTGAATATTCATGTATAATAATAATGAAGAAAAATTAGGAAAATGATGTGTCCATGCCTGATGTTCTCATCCTCCGCAACACTTTTTGAGAACAGTTTAAGCACACATACAGAATTTTAATAAAGTTTGATTTTGAGTGACCAAGCACATGGACCAGTTACTTCAAGATGGCTACCAGGTAAGATCATTTTTTTACAGTTAATTTGAAACATTGTCTTGTCAGAATGCTTACACGACATTTTGATTATCATTACCGCAACAAATGCTTATTAAATGTTAATTTAATTAATTGAAGCATAATACTTTGATTTTAAATGCATGTGCAGAATCTCCAAATTTTGTTCTTTCAGGTTTGTCATGTCATTTTGAAAATATGTCAGTGTTGATGTTTTCTGACTGTTGCGGTAATGAGATTTTTTAGGACAAATTTTTTTAATTATGTTACAAAAAGTGTTAAATGATAAGTAAAAGTTTTTAAATTAATGTTCCCATTTACTCCAGACTTTGTTTTTCAATGTCTGGTGGGAAAAAAGTAAATTTAAGCAATTTTTACATTTTCATGCTTGACATTTTTAAAACGAAGTTTTCGTGAGGATCACCCGTATGCATTTTAGGAGAAGCATGGATTTTTTAAATTCATTTATTATTTCGGGATATTAACCTTTGTCTACCCGCTTCTATTGCCTCTAGAAAAAAAAACATATTACTACTAAACTTTGAAATTATTAAAAAATAAATAGTTTATTATGATTATGTTTACAAATGACAATATGTGACCCTGGATCACAAAACCAGTCATAGGGGTCATTGTTTTTAAATTGAGATTGATACATCACCTGGAAGCTAAATAAATAAGCTTTCCATTGATGTATGGTTTGTTAGGATAGGACAATATTTGGACAAGATAATATTTGGAAATCTGGAATCTGAAATATATTGAGAAAATCACCTCTAAAGTTGTCCAAATAAAGTCCTAATCAACACATATTACTAATGATACATACATTTTTGATAAACACTCACCAAAAGATTATTAGGAACACCTTTTCAATTTCTCATTGATGCAATGGTGTGGGGGATGTTTTTTTGGCACACTTTAGGCCCCTTAGTGCCAATTGGGCATCATTTAAATGCCACTGCCTACCTGAGCATTGTTTCTGACCATGTCCATCCCTTTATGACCACCATGTACCCATCCTCTGATGGCTACTTCCAGCAGGATAATGCACCATGTCACAAAGCTCGAATCATTTCAAATTGGTTTCTTGAACATGATAATGAGTTCACTGAACTAAAATGGCCCCCCAGTCACCAGATCTCAACCCAATAGAGCATCTTTGGGATGTGGTGGAACGGGAGCTTCGTGCCCTGGATGTGCATCCCACAAATCACCATCAACTGCAAGATGCTAATCTATCAATATGGGCCAACATTTCTAAAGAATGCTTTGAGCACCTTGTTGAATCAATGCTATGTAGAATTAAGGCAGTTATGAAGGCGAAAGGGGGTCAAACACAATTAGTATGGTGTTTCTAATAATCATTTAGGTGAGTGTATTTATGGTAGGACATTTACAAAATATCTACACTCTAAAAAATGCTAGGTTATTTTTTCAACCCAAACACTGGGTTGAGCCTTTTTGGTCATTTAATTGGGTAGTTTTTTGGCAAGTTTTGTGTAACCCAGACATTGGGTTAATATTTGGGTGGTTTTCACAGACAGTTGAATGAATGCACCCCTCCCGCTCCAGCGACATCAACCCAAATGCTCAGTCAAAAAAGTGTGTGGTGCTGTTTAAATTTACTTCAGGTGAATATGCAGCGTTTTTACACGGACACACTGTTAGATTTATGCGCATAAACAAGGTTCGTATGAATATATTTATCCATAAAAACTATTACTATATTATGACGTGAAGGGTTATAACATGCACCGCTATTGTCATTAGCGGTTAGCTAGTTTGATAAGTTACTCCCACAGGATCGCAAATACGTTAGTTACTCTTTTTTGGATGTTTAAAACGTAGCGCTTTTCTAAGCGGATTTAAAAGAGGAGCTACATTTATGGCGTAATAGCACTTTTGTGAGTACTTCGACTCGGCGCAGTAACACCCTCCCTCTCCCATTATGAGAGTGAGAAGGGGAGCGGACTTTTCAGGCGAGTCGAAGTACCCCCAAAAGTGCCACCACGCCACAAAATAGAGTTCCTCTTTTAAATCCGCTTAGAAAAGCGCTACGTTTTATTTTGTACCACCAAACTTTCTCGTATAACTACTCGTCTTAAATAGGAAAAACATTGAAGTGTTTGGTCACTTCTAACTTTATCTCTAAATGGTACCATTGAATGAATGGGGCCAAGCCAAATGCCACCGAAGCATCGCAGCGCGCTCCAGCGCCCACGTGCACGCACACAGATGATAGAGGGATGTATCAACAATTCTTAGTTAAGGTAATAACATATTTTAATATTGAATATGAGTAGACTATTCCTTTAAGATATTTTTAATTGAGGTAAACTGTATTATACGGAGCCCCTAAGGGGACATGGCAAAATAATTAAATAAAGTTTAGTTTCGAAACTATCGCGTGCGCACGTGAAACTATCACGAGGGCACATGAAAGCAAAACTTTCATGTGCACATGCAAAAGTTTCACGTGCGCACGCAAAACTAAACTTAAAAAAAAAATCTGCACATGAAAGTTTCACGTGAGCAGGCAAAAGTTTCACGTGAGCAGGCAAAAGTTTCACGTGAGCAGGCAAAAGTTTCACGTGAGCAGGCAAAAGTTTCCCGTGAGCAGGCGAAAGTTTCACGTGAGCAGGCGAAAGTAAACTTTAGATTTTTTTTTACTCCAATGTCACCTTAGGTGCTCGGTAGTATTACAGCTAGCGATAGACCGACATATTTTGATATATTGCAGATCGACAGGAGATAGCAAGATAACTAGCTAGGCAGCTAGATAGACAGCTAGATAGATAGTTAGTTAGATAGCTAGATAGATAAGATAGCTAGCTAGATAGAATATAAATCTTTTTTACGGGCCAGTAAATTTCTCCATTACTTAAATTTGTTGGTAATGAAAAGAGACTCAGTGTCACTCAATGTAAAGCCAAAGTCTAACTGATAGTAAAGTGGTAATTATTCACTTTTTAACATGACGTTATGTTGTGTCACAGACAACAACACACTAGTTGAACACACTTATTCAAACAAAACCATGAGATGTCAGATCCACATTAATTATATCTTATTTTAATTATTAATTATGTAAATATGTACTTTAAAAGGGTTTATTTATAAATGTTATGCATAACAAAAATTTATGTAGTTTCACCAATTTTCTGTTTGTCTCTTATTTACCGTAATTACATTTTTGTAATAGCTTTCTTAATATCGGCCACAAATCAATCTACCAGTAACTACAGCTTACGTATTGTGAATTATAGCACATGTAATGTTATTAATAAAAAAAGTAAAGGGTGTAACGTTACCATGTTGGCATGTGTTTTTAATGTGGTGAATTTGACATCTGCAATAAAGTAACAAAATAAAATAAATAAAATAAGATTAAATAAAAAAAATTATTAACCCATTTATGAAGTAACATTAACCCAATGTTGCAATAAAAATGAAACCATCGTTTGGGTTTAAAAACAACCTATTTGCTGGGTTAAAACTAACAACCCAACTACTAGCCCAGCGCATGTTCTGTCCTATATTTACCCAGCCGTTGGGCAAAAAAAATATGAAACATGACCTTTACTTAATATCCTAATGACTTTTGGCATAAAAAAGATAATTTTTAACCATACTATGTAGACTATATAGGCTTTATAATGAACACAGCCTTTGCTTGAGACAATAGTGTACCTGATTTTATTATAAAATTATTGTGAATTAGCTGTACATAGAATCACTATGCACATTTTTCCAAGTTGTGTAAATATGTTCAGGCCTTTAAGAAAAAAAAAGGGACTTACCAAAGCCTTCAGGGGGAAAGGGCTCTGTGTGATTGGCCAGCTGTCCTTTCGCCTGCAAAGAAGAGGAAGAAGAGGGTTTGTGTGAATCATTGTTAGATGATGAAGACTTTTGTCTGGCGGGGGGTTGTGGGATCTTACACATCCAGTTTACTAACTATAGCCAAGGGATTAGTGGGGTCGCACTTTTTCAGTGAGCGCATGACGTCACCCAGCGTAACAGTATTGCTGCGAGGCAGCACTGATTTGTCAAAACAGTTACAGCGATTTACTTCCACATGGTCAGGCAGGACTCATCCAAGACGGTCTAGATACGTGGGTGGAGGGTGTTGGTTCCACCCGGGCGGAGCTGAAGACAAATGAGAGCAGAGGGCGGCTTGAGGGGACGAATTGAAGAAAAGTGTAACACTCGCTTGCCTGAAATGCATCTCACGACTTCCGAGTCCATTGATGTGATCTGTTGGGAAATCGTGCCTTTTCATAACAGATCAATGTTGTTCAAGTGCTTTACGGTATCAACGGGCGACTCCCTCGTTTTGCCGGCCCGAGCGTGACTGCTCTGAGGTCAGCGAGTATGAATCGTTTGCAGATCGTGCGTTATGCCGCTTGTCATTACAATAGTGTTTGATGAGTGTCGTACTGTTCAATGCCTGTGAAATTACACAGTGGAAGAATAGGAAAGCACCTGTGACAAAACCAATGACTATAATTACACGCAACAGATGAACGTAACTTAAAAACTAAAGATAGTGTACGACAAAAGCTGCTTTTGGAGATTAACACCACACGTCTCCAATATTCAGCACTACCAAATCCATCCATGCTTCAGTTATAAAAGTTGCTTTAGCAGTCGAATTGGGCCGTCACCATGGCAATGCTGCATTAATCCTCATATCTCTCATCAAATAACCTCCACAAACCGAAAGCCAGCTTTTCATCATTGCTTTTGGAAGAGCCACACAACATCTTTTTCTATGATCGTCTGTGCTTTCTATAAACACAAACACAGGCAATGCAGCTATGAATATTAAAATCACTCCTTGTTTAATTTCTATAAATATCAGTAATGTATATCTAATATTATGAGTGTGAATCTCACAAAGTATGTATAAGAAGGTATTCAGGTCATACTTTATACAAAGAATGTTTTGTATTGCACCATGCCGCCACATTTTTTCCCATCTTCATTATAATAACACACCACTAGTAGTATGTGTTAAAACTTTAGTCACAGTAGTATTTCTAATGCTAAAATTATTAAGTAATCCATGAATTTTCAAATTTACAGTTTTACAAGGCAGAAAAATAATAAAGCACTTTATTGTTTTTATTCAGATGACCAATTCAAGTTATGTACTTGCAGTCCTTAAAGGAACAGTATGTAAGAAATGTATATCAATTAATCATAAAATGGCCCTGATATGTCACTAGACATGATGAAATCATTTTCATTTCAAATACTTATATCACTGACAACAGTGGTCTGGCCAGGATTTTGTCATTTAAAAAGTGGAGTTGCAGCCCTCAACTGATGTTTATGTTGTCATTTTGTGTATTGGCCACCAGTTGTGTGATTGCAGTACCAGTTTTGGCCACAAGTTTTGTGATTGCAATACCAGTTTTGGCCACAATCCTACATACTGTTCCTTTAATTAAAAAAAAAGAATTAATGGTTGAATATTAAGCTCAATTAATTTCTGACTTCTGGGTGAAGTTGAATGTGTTGCCTCAAATTTGGGTATAAAAATGTAATCTCTTACAAAATGGTGAAAGATCAACAACTCTCTGAATAGAGTCCACATTAAAACAAAGAGGAAGTCTACTCTATTTTGGCACGTGAGCCTTCCTATCTTCAGGGTTGACGATCGACTGGCTTGTTATAAGGGCGCGGATCAAACTCTTCATTAAAGTCCATGGAGAATCGAGAGCGTGACTTCACGTCATAGCGCGTCGCATCAAACCTTATGCTGTTGACCGTATCTGAGCATCACGTCTTCGTGGAGGAGCGAGAGATGACCAGAGTGATAAAACCAACACCAAGAATATCTTTCTATTGTAAGAAGGCCTAAAGGTGCTTTTAAAAGTTCCAGTGTGACATTTACTGTGTTGATTTGAAGAGGAAGTCAAAATAGCTTCTGTTACATACATACCACATTTCATATTTACTGAGAAATGAAAGAAAAACTGCTTATGAGAGTCTGGATTGTGCTTGGTTAAGATAACCAGTTGGCTTCAAATGACACATTTTTCTAGATGTGGTTGCTATGGTGATTGGGTTTTTTTAGTGAAGTGCTATGTACTTGTCTGAGTATTCAAAAGAGACCACCTCCACCTTTTATAAGATTCTGGCCTTTAGATATGATTTGTGTCATATTATATCACATCCATCCATCATAAACATAATCCATAGTACTCAAGTGTGTTAATAAATGTGTACATTTAAAGAGCATTGTAAAGCTCACAGAGAGTGGATGCCTCTTATGAAAACACACACTTTGGATTTAAATAGTTTACATGAAGACTTCTAGTGCTTTTTTGTGCACTTTACTCAGATATACGTTTATTAATTCTCACAAGCTTTCCAACATGCCAACGACAGTGTGAACTTTACTCACGTGAATGCACCATTGTTACCTGTAGGTCTATGTTCATGGTTTAATTTAATAAGTATAAAATATATTTTTCTTACATATACTCATAATTTAATTTCAGAAGACATTTATTAGTCATATGGATTACTTTAATGATGTATGTATGTGATCTTTAGACACTCAATAACCATCCAATGGCATTACAAAGTGCCAAAAAGCCACCATTACAAAAAAATTGGGCTACAACAATACTGCAGTAACATTCACTTTCCAATAAAAAAATAAAAATAAGATGCAAAAACATCTGGTTGAAGTCGCAATAAAAATGCAAAATGAAAAACTATCATTTGTTTTGGAATATTGTGTTTTTTTACAAATCGTCCCCTTGGAATTATAAGGTTCTATCTAACATTTTTGTCAAAATTGAGTTATTCACATATTCTTACTCTGTGACAACTTATTTACATTATGTGATGTTTTATTTTAAGTTTTGTACATTTTGGGACGTTTTATTAAAAAAATAAAAAGGTTCTATCTACAAAATCGAACTCTAAGTTGGCTCTATAAGGTTCTATCTGCGTGAGCTAATCAGCACTTCAAATGCACAGAAGAGGACCAATCAGGATCAACTTTATGGGGTGGTTTCTCAGACAGGGATTAGTTTAAGCCAGAACTAGAACTTAGTTTCATTAGAAAATATTTAACAAACATGCCTTACTAAAAGTATTACTTGTGTGCATTTTGAGACTAAACAAAGGGCACTGATGTATTTTAAGATATGTCAGTGCAAGTTGTTTTCAGTTTTGACAGCTCTTACATTTATTTTATTCTAGGACTAGTCTAATCCCTGTCCGTAAAACTGTCCTTATATGTGGTGTTGCCGGCTTTGTCCTTGACGACAGGAAAAATCACAGACACACAATATCTGTGAGGATTATGGCACGCAACGCAAAGTTATTAAGAAACCTTAAGATCGACAGCCCGAATTTTAGGCAAGTTCACCCTTAATTTAATTTGATTTCTGTACCTAATGCTAATTTCAGACCTAATTAATGTACAACTTTGTTCTCTTTTATAAATGTTTGCAATTTCTTTATTGTTTATTAGATTTTTCCCACCTGCTTTTTGCTGATCCGAAAAATAATCTGATCTGTGCCTCAAAAACTGTAATGTTATCCGAACTGTGAGTTTTTTTATCCGTCACACACCCCTAGTAAAGTTAGCACACAGTGATAGCCATAAATGCAATTGTACTAATAATTGGCATAATAATTTATTTCGGTGTTTCGGTTTCGGTTTTTCGGCCTTGGTTTCCTTTTTTCGGTTTTCGGTTTCGGCCAAGAATTTTCATTTCGGTGCATCACTACCCTATTGTAAAATCCAGCTTAAGCTGGTGAGATGGTTTTAGCTGGTCTCCCAGCTTGGTTTTTGCTGGTGTTGCTGGTGTAGTGAGCTGGTCTAGCTGTGTTTTGGTCACTTTTTAAGCTGGTCTAGCTGTGTTTTGGTCACTTTTTAAACTGGTCCAGCTGTGTTTTGGTCACTTTTTAAGCTGGTCTAGCTGTGTTTTGGTCACTTTTTATGCTGGTCTAGCTGGTCTAGCTGTGTTTTGGTCACTTTTTAAGCTGGTCTAGCTGTGTTTTGGTCACTTTTTAAGCTGGTTGAGCTGTGTTTTGGTCATTTTTTAAGCTGGTCTAGCTGTGTTTTGGTCACTTTTTAAGCTGGTCTAGCTGTGTTTTGGTCACTTTTTAGGTTGGTCTAGCTGTGTTTTGGTCACTTTTTAAGCTGGTCTAGCTGTGTTTTGGTCACTTTTTAAGCTAGTCTAGCTGTGTTTTGGTCACTTTTTAAGCTGGTCTAGCTGTGTTTTGGTCACTTTTTAAGCTGGTCTAGCTGTGTTTTGGTCACTTTTTAAGCTGGTCTAGCTGTGTTTTGTTCACTTTTTAAGCTGGTCTACCTGTGTTTTGGTCACTTTTAAGTTGGTCTAGCTGGACTTATCTGGTCATGCTGGAAGACCAGCTGACCCACCAGCTTGACCAGCTTTGCCAGGCTGGTTGGACCAGCTTACACCAGCTACTGCCACCTTAAACCAGCTAAAACCAGCTACCAGCTTATGCTGGTCTTTGCTGGATTTTTCAGTAGGGGCAGTCTTTTTTTAGGTCTTGCTGAGGAGATTGTTGTCATAGTTAGACACCACACTAGCCAGCAGTGCTAGCTTCTTAGTTCCTGAAATTAAGAGGCAAGCACTAAGATAAAAAATACAGAAAAAAACGAACTAACCTATCCTACCCAAAAAAAGTGTGTTTACAGTAAGTTATGATTGTTATGTTAAAATGTAAACATGTGAAAGATTGTTAAAGCAGTTACCTCAGTATTAAAATGATTTCAGAATGATTGTAGCCTATAGCTGCTCAATCCTACTGAAAAATCCAGCAAAGACCAGCACAAGCTGGCAGCTGGCCCCAGCTGGTCCAAGGTGGCAGTAGCTAGACCATCTTAAAAAGTGACCAAAACACAACTAGACCAGCTTACTACACCAGCAATACCTGCTAAAACCAAGCTGGGAGACCTGCTAAAACCAAGTTTTGAGACCAGCTCAAACCAGCTCACCAGCTTATGCTGGTCTTAGGTGGATTTTTCAGTAGGGAATTGTATAACATGCTAAAACAAAATTGTCTATTTTGTAATGAACCCGACATATACAGGAGGATGGGAGAGAAACTGAGCCAGAAGAGGGAAGAAGCAATGTTGTAAAAGAGCAATGTAAAATCAGACTTTTAGAGATAAAAAACCTAAAAATAAAAATATTAAATGTCATAGAAAGGATCAAAATGTTACTTTCTAACACATGTTAAAAAATTGTTACAACATTAATTTTATATTTAATGTTTAAACAATGTTTTGGCAGATAGAACCTTATAATTCTTAGCGAAAAGTGCTGTTTTAAAATTAGAAGGTTCTATCTGCATTTGACCCCTTCCAAAAATCAACATTTAGAAATTTGAGAGGATTTTGATATTGTATATTTAGAATGCATTTAGGGTCCCTGTTATTTTCATGTTTGAAAGAAACTTCTTCCCCATGTAAGTTTTCCTATATGTAATGCAAAAACTTTGAAGCTCAATATCTCAAAACTGCTCAGAACGCAGATAGAACCTTATAATTCCAAGGGGACGAAATATATATATATATATATATAAAATATCTTTAATAAAAAACGTAAATCTCTGTGAAAACTAGACCTAAAACCAGGCATTTTATAATGTTTTGTTGTATTCGATTGTAGTTTTAAGTACGGAGTCATAATCTCACATCACCTGTTAAACGAAACAATTCAAATTTCTCTTTTAGCTATTCATAAGATTCTCCTATGATTTGTTTAAAATTTGATTAGATTCTTCATCAATAATTTTCATCATGTAGGCTATGATTAGAGATGTTACGATTACCGGTTTAATGGTTAACCATGATAAAGAATTACAACTTTTTTTTACCGTTTAACCGTGTCACGGGTCAAAACACCAGTCAAGCATCAACCAATATATTATTTCACCAATAACGTGAAATAAAAAAACACCTTCATTCACGTCTGCTCCTATGTGTTTGTGATGACAGTGTTTCAATGGCTATTAAATTAAAGTAAAAACGTTTAGTTAATATTTCTTTAGACAGATCCATATTTTCTATTAACTCTCAATTAAATTAAGTGATCTGATGAGTTTAAAGCTACTTTCTACTCATGCGTGGCTTTCTACTACAAATTTGTTTTTATTTGAAAATCTGATCTACTCACTTGTGTCTTATCTGAACTAGGTAAATATTTACCTCACAACCTCAGTGTGCTATGATTTGTGTTATTTATTTGATGTTTATGTGATTGTGAACAAAAGTGCACTTATATGTAAAATCTATTTTAAATTTGGTTTGCATCACTTTTTTTACATCTCTGGAATGGCTATCAAAACCATGATAATATTGATAATCGTGGTGATTTTAGTCACTATAAGCGTATCATTTTTATTCTGTTTTATCTCTAGCTATGATTGACTTCTTTTCAACCATTCTTTAAAATTAATCTGTTCAAATAAGATATTACCTTACGAATCATACATTTCCAGTAACACTGTCCACCTTGCCAACGAGAACATCGCAAACTGTTTGCTCGGACTGGTGCATTTCATTCAGACAAGCACTCTCTTTAAGTTTCACATCAACTTATTTCAGTTGCTAAAGAGGTATGAAAACAGCATTTAAACATGACTTATTGGGGTATAGTCTCACAATCTCGTCTGACGCTAATAAAAGCGTGTTTTTAAGGTGCAAAGTACTAGGGATGGGCACGGATATCCGAATATTCGATCGGCAATAATAATTCGAATTTAAAAAATGCTATTCGAATGTTTGTTTGTTTTTAATGTGCCACCAAAGGGTTACGACTTATTTAATGCTTTTTCACTTCATCTATACTGTCTTTTACATACTTAAATGTACATGAACATTAATTCGTATGCATTTCTGATTGTTTGGCAATGCAGATTGCAGATGAATTTAAGTTTGTCCTTTTATCTCCGGGTTTGTGCGCCGCATTTGGCCACTGGCTCACGTGAGGGCTCACGTGTTATTAAACGTACTTCTCCGCCCGCATCAACGAATGAGTAGTCGGTTATGTAGATGTGTTTTTTCGTTTGCTCCGGGCTCTTTGGTGTTTTGAGTCTGTTTAAATGATGATAGCCTACTTTGTCAAGTCCTCAAACTTTAAACTTCACAAGTCCTCAAACTTCGCTTAGATTTGGGGTTAGTGTATAATATTTGGTATAATATAATGTATGTAAGATCAAACAGTAATGAATTCATACTAACGACCGACTTGAAACTAAGGATTTGACTCAGACTTCGCCCCGCATGGTGGTTTAACGCCTTTTTTTCTGTAGGATATTTTTAAAGAATTTAAAATATATGCATATTTTTACAATGTTTTCAACTTAAAAATACATACATACATATACATACAGAATATAAGTTTAGCTTGTTGTGGATATTTCCTAATTATAAGCCTTCTGTATAATTATGACAAAATGAAAAATACAAAAGACGCATGTCTTAACATAATTTAAATAAACGAATATCCGAATATTCGTTCTTTATGAGCTTAAATATTCGAATAGTAAATTACTGGAAAATGCCCATCCCTACAAAGTACTGACAGGAATGTTCATCTGACAGGAGGTTTAGTTTTATGAGGTATGTGCGTGTACCATATTTTTCCACCGGCAGCACGACTAACATGGCAGGGCATCTCCGTGTTCAAGGTCAGATATTATATTTCATAAAAGCCTAGTCTAAAAATGGCCTAGCATTTTTTGTGCTTTCAAAAAAATAATAATTTAAAAATTGAAAA
Source organism: Misgurnus anguillicaudatus (assembly GCF_027580225.2). Lineage (NCBI taxonomy): Eukaryota > Metazoa > Chordata > Actinopteri > Cypriniformes > Cobitidae > Misgurnus > Misgurnus anguillicaudatus. The sequence continues at coordinate 6,128,212 of NC_073355.2, forward strand.
AAAATTGTGACCTTAGAATAAAAAATGTAATCAAATCAAGGATTTGGAAAATCGTGACACCCCTAGTTGCTATGATATTTCTGCTTTGTTTATCAGTCTTGGAACGATGCGCTGTGTGTGTGTGTGTGTGTGTGTGTGTGTGTGTTGGGATGTTTGTCCCACCTTTCCTCCACTGTGATTGGACGGCCGAGTGAGAAGTGACATTGAAGAGCTGAGTGTTTCACCCAAAGTTGAACATTTTTCAACTCTCGGTTAAAAAACTGCCAAGTGCTGGTGCTCAGTGCGGACAAAGCCCAGCTTTTTTGAAAAGTGTGGCGCTTCCATCAGAAACAATTGAAAACATACGTTGACGTAAACGCTTTGGTGTTTGGTGATCGAAATTTTACCTGAGCGGATGACGTTTAATTTTCAATGCAGGAAAACCCTGCTGTGTAATCAGATAATGTTTCACTTTGACTGTAATGAACTTCCATTCAAAATCTCCATTTCCCAAAAAATGAGAATCGCATCAAAATGTAACATCAAAATAATCGAAAAAATTGCCCAGCCCTACACAAAGGCAACAACAATGTGTTGAATAAAGGAAGACAAACACTTGGGATGGAAAGATGGCGAGTACTTAAATCCCGTTTCAAATTTCTGAAAATATACATATTCGGCCTTTAAAGCAATATGAACTCTCGCTGGAGTATTTAAAAAGCTAAAAATGAGCTGAGCCTCTTACCTTTGGTGGAGAGTGCTGGTGTTTGCCAGGAGCCTGTGGATGTTGCAAGCGGAGGGCGCGAGGGATGAACTCTGGGGCGAGTGGGTTGAGCACATAGGTCTTCTTCAGCTCCAGGGCCTCCAGCTGGATCTTAATCTGTTCAAAAGTGATGCCGTGTAGACTGTGGTTCTCATGACATATGGAGATGAAGGTCTCCCAGAACTTTCTGTAATGGACCAAACAGATGCAAATGTATTGTTAAGATTTTTTTTCTCATAAGGAAATATAAATCCAGTTTGAAGTTCACATTTTTTGTTGTTTGCACCATAATACTTAATTCTGTGTAACTGGAACCTGATATACACAAGCATGGACAATTACACTGCTTCATGTTCAAAGAAAAACATTTGGTTATTATATTTATTGGTTATTCCGAAGCCCAAATAGCTGGAAGAAATCTAAAATGCAAGCCAAACCAAAGCTTGGGTCTTAGGAAGTTAAGCAACATTAAGTAACTACACTAAATTAAGCAAAAGTTACAATATATTCATAACTTCTGCCAAAGAAACGCTTTACACCCTACTTTATTGTTCGACCGAGGTTTAAGAGCTTAAGGTTTATTTTGTGAGTCGATCTCCAACAACATGATAAATACACAGACCAAACAATTCCACCCAATCTGATTTCCCAAGACAGAAAAACATTCATTATTAAAACGGCAAGTAGGACGAGGCTGACAACAACTGGGACACATGTCGAACAATATGAGACATCACATGCATTCAGATACTTCAGTTACTGACTCGGTCGAGTGTGAAAACAGTTTGTGCACCACTGCATATCAGTGTATTGAATCAAAATATAAATCACACAATTTAAGATCCAAATCTGATCACATGGGTGAGCGACAAAGCCCCTAAAGTGACACATGGAAGTTGAAATATTACAGATTCTCTTCCTAACCGACTTCGGTGACATAAATCTTAGACCTCCACTGAGAGACACAAATCTGGAGATGTTAGGTTGCTATGATTTTTAGCAGCTGATCTTCTCTGGCTCTGAGAAAAAAACTAAGAGAGGTATTGTAACTCTTTAAAGGTGCCAAAAAATGCATTGAAATAATAAGTTAACACATTTCGCAACAGCCTTTTTTTTTTTAAAGTTGCCATCAAGCATTTTTTGTGATTTTCACAAAATCCCTTCCAGGAAAATGTTCTCCTTTAAAGCAACACTAAAGAGTTTTTGCTCTTTGCTTCCCCTACAGGTTGGAAGCGGAATTGTCCATTACCACTGTCGTAAATAATTTAGCCTACTGCAGCAAAGCTGGCTCTGATTGGATTGTAGGTCTGCCGTAAAGCAAGTTTTTGTAGTTTTCACTCGAACTGCAGGACCGCGACCCGACGGTTGGAAACTTCTTTAGTGCGGTTTTGGCCGATAGAAGGCTGCAAAGCGAATGTGAAAGTGTCGGTCACCCTGTTTCGAGTGGATGAACGATTGAAACTTTTTTGGAAACGTTATTTTAAGGTAAAAAAAACTCTTTGGTGTTGCTCAAAATATACAAACATACAATACATCAACCGAAAGAACAGACCCTCTGCCCCCAAACAAACAAACAAAACATAAAAAATCCTATCTTCATTTGTTCTCTTTTAATCACCTCTCAAATATGGGTATGTTTTTCCAAAAATAACACATTTAAGTAGGGATGTAACGATTCAATCACGATTCAATCGCGGTCCTCATTAAAAATGCCTGTCTGAAATCGATTCTGAATTGCAAGGCTGCGATTCTTTGTTTTATGCACAGCTTGTGCCTGTATTACGGCATTTGGTCGGTAGGAAGTCCTTATCAATCTAAAATCATTATGAGTCGGAGTCGTTTATAACGTGCATTTAAAAAAGCAACACTCGTTAAACAAAATCATTCAAAATATTCCTTATTATCATGAAAATACCTGAAATAATTTGAAGAACAGCGTATAAATATTCATGTGTAGACATTTCCTGGAATAGCGTTTGTAATGCTACTTCTTGTGTGGCACAAAGGGAGTTTCTGCATGAGAGCGCCCTCTGGCGTTCGGATGTGCGGGGATTTCACCGTAATTCATTCAAATTCATTCATTGAGAAAACGCGCATTTGCACGATGAATCGTTACACCCCTACATTTAACTCTTTCCCTGCCATTGACGAGTTATCTCATCAATTAAGAGAAAACATTTGCATAAAAACGTTCCTAATGAACTTTTATGTTAATTTGAAATACCACTAGATGGCGCACTTACCCAATTTACAAAAAAAAAAATGAAGTCAAAATGTTATTTACTAATTTTAAACTCTGTGTATGTTTTGATAATCGTTCTGAATCTGATCTCTTACAAAATTCCTTCACAAAAATGCAATTAATTCAGCTTTTTATAATATATATATATATTTTTTTTTTGAAAAATTACCGATATTTAAGAGTTCATAAGCAGAGAAAAAATCTTGATAGGATAAAAAGTTTTTTTCCCTGTTTTGTTTGTTTGTTTATTGTTTGTTTGAAAGCCGAGGGTCTGTTCTTTCATTTGATATATTTGTATGTTTATGTATTTTTAGAAGAAACATTTCCTGGAAGGCATTTTGTGAAACTTTTGTAAAAAACACAAAAAAAATGCTGGTGGGCAACTTTAAAAAAAAAAGGCTGGCGAGGAATGAGATAAGCAAAAAGCTCAAATAATTGCATTTTTTGTTAAGACTTTTGTTAGAGATCAGATTCATAATGATTATCAAAACATACACTGACCCAGTCCTTTTGAAACATAATGATATTGTTTACAAGAATTATGCATGAACTTTTATTGATACTGATATTGTTTTTGTGGACAAATTGAATTATGATATTTTATTACACGGGTTCTTAACAAAATAAATAAATAAAAAAACAACGGAAAAATAAAAATCACTTACTGTTATTGACCAATTTACTTTTTTGTCTATATTTAATTTCTATACGGAAGACTATGCAATCCAGTATTACTTTACATTTAATTGCTTTCAATTTACATTCTGATTGTTGTAATTATTTGTGTTTGCCATGAATATAGACGTTTGTGCTGATATGGTGTTAAGAATAAAATAAAATAAATAACTATTTAGTTTCTGTACCTACAAAAGTACAGTATTGTTAGATCAATCTAAAATTATTACTTTATTTGTATGTTTATTCTGCTGTATTTATTTTTGCTATTGCTTATTATTTATTATGACTACATGGGTCAAAAGCAAAAAAATGATAATAAGGCCTGTTTTATTTTAGTGCTTTTTAGTGCGACTACTGAAAATTGTGTCTAGTGTTTCATGTCAACACATTTCTAGATGTGTCTATTTGGTAAAACAGATCAGTGTATGGTTTTCAGTATGCCAAAAGAGCAGCTCTGTCCTATTAAGTTTGACATTACGCCATCATTCATGCAGTTTAGTTGATCAACATTTATGATATTGATGTTCCTTCAGAACAGATTATTAACTGTTGACAATGATATCTGCTGTTGAAACATACATATGGGAAATAAAGTTAATCGGCAAAGCGGACACAGTTATGTCAATAGTCTCGAACAGCAAAATATTGGCATATTCATCCGCCTGGATGATGTATTAGTTTATTACCAGAAAGCATCTGGCACATATGTTTAAAAGACGTGATCCATGCTATTGTTGAGATATAATAAAATACCTCAGCTACATAAGGGGGAGAATAACTGATATTAATTTGGCAGCGTGATAAGGCTTAACACACTTGATATTGCTCTGTCAACTCATTGTGCGAATCTCTATAGCAACAACTCGAGCAGAGACGTAGCAGACAGAATAGACCTTCAATATCCCTGTCGGGAAATTTGTCCTGATCCCAGCAGAGTTAAAAAATTTCACAATATCACAAACAACAACAACACAGGCAATATCAGCAACAGACAGCCGAGACATTAAGTTGAGTTAGTGCTCGCAATACGCGGCGACATCGCAAGCAATGCTTTCCGACCCCCACCCCTTCCTTAGACAGCAGCGCTCATTTCAGATAATGTGACGAGACCTTGAGGAAGCAGAACTGATTGAAATAATCAACAGCGAGATCAGGAGATGACAAGGCTGAAGATACAGTGACAGACCCAATTACACGCAAAACAGCTTGTAGTTAACAGACAACTAGAAGTGCAGATAAAAAAAGTCTCTTCTATCACAGGCAAGTGGCTGAATCTCAAAAAACACATCCTGGTCATACTTTGCAGCAAAAATCTAAAAGAGAAAGATATTATATTATAAAAAATATATATAATACCAGCTTAAACCTGCCTAAGATGGAAAAGCAGGTAGCAGGCTGGTTTTAAAGAGGGTTTTAGACACTTTTATCTTGTCTGAGCTAGTCAGGCTGGAAGATCAGCTGACCCACCAGCTTAAACCAGCTTGATCAGGCTAGAAGCTCGGTTGGCTGGTCTTAGCTTGTTTAAGATGGTCATCCAAGCCTGGCAAAGCTAGTTAAGCTGGTCTCCCAGCTTGGTCAAGATGGTCTCTCAGCCTAACCTGCTAAAACCAGATAAAAGTGCCCAAAACTCCACTAATAACAGCCTGCTAGACCAGCTTAAGCAGCTAAAACGAGTCTGGGAAACCAGCTAAAACCAGCCAACCTGCTTAGGCTGGTTTTAGCTGGAGTTAGCTGGTCAGGTTGAAAGACCAGCTTAAACCAGCTTGACCAGGCTGGAAGCTCGGCCAGCTTGGCTAAGCTGGTTTCAGATGGAAGTAGCTGGTTTAAGATGTCATCCCAGCCTGGCAAAGGCAGTAAAGCTGGTCTCTGAGCTTGGTCAGGATGGTCTCTCAGCCTGACCAGCTAAAAAGTGCTAAAAACTAGCGTGCTACACCAGCTTAAGCTGCTAAGAGACCAGTTTAAACCAGCCAACCTACTTAGACTGGTTTTAGCTGGGTAAGCTGGTGTAGCAAAACTAAAGGGGTTTGACACTTATAGCTGGTCTTAGGTGGAAGACCATTTGACCCACCAGTTTAAACCAGCTTGACCAGGCAGAAAGCTTGCGCCAACTTGGCTAAGCTGGTTTCAGATGTCGTCCCAGCCTGGCAGCGCTAAGTAAAGTTGGTTTTAAGCTTGATCAGGATGGTCTTCCAGCCCGAACAGCTAAAAAAGTGCCCAAAACACCTCTAAAACTAGCCTGCTGCACCAGCTTAAGTAGCTAAGAGACCAATTAAAACAAGCCAACCTACTTAGGCTGGTTTTAGCTGGGTAAGCAGGCTGGTTTTCGAGGGGTTTGACACTTTTAGCTTGTCTTAGCTGGTCAGGCTGGAAGCTAAGCAGCTTGGCTAAGCTGGTTTCAGATGTCGCTCCAGCCTGGCAGCGCTAAGTAAAGTTGGTTTTAAGCTTGATCAGGATGGTCTTCCAGCCCGAACAGCTAAAAAAGTGCCCAAAACACCTCTAAAACTAACCTGCTACACCAGTTTAAGCAGCTTGACCAGGCTGGAAGCTCGGCCAGCTTGGCTGGTCTAATATGGAAGTAGCTGGTTGAAGATGGTTGCCCCAGACTGGCAAAGCTAGTTCAGCTGGTCTTCTAGCCTGAACAGCTAAAAAGTGCCCAAAACTCCTCTAAAACTAGCCTGCTACATCAGCTTAAGCAGCTCAGAGACCAATTGAAACCAGCCAACCTACCTAGGCTGGTTTTAGTTGGGTAAGCTGGTGTAGCAGGCTGGTTTAAGATGGTTGTCCTAGACTGGCAAAGCTAGTTAAGCTAGTCTTCCAGCCTGAACAGCTAAAACCAGCCTGCTACACCAGCTTAACCAACTATAACCTGGGAGCCTAGCTTGTCTTTCAGTAAGGATGATAATGCAAATAGTATCCCCGTGGCTCTATTTGGTAAAACTTTGCATTACAAGAGCAAAAGTCATGGGTCTGATTACAGGGAACACATTTACAAATGCACTTCTGATAAAAGTGTCTAACAAATTCATAAATGTAAATAAAAAAGTAGTAATAATTGTAAAAAAGGTGAATAAAAGCCAGAAAAGTAAAACTCTAAAGGGGTGGAGCTATCAGTTAACTCATGTGTTGGGATGTTTCATTTTTGAGGAAAATCAACTTATGATGAGTTACTTATAGTTGTTCTCTAGATATTAAGGCAATAAAACTTATCTGTTTTTCCCAGAATACTGGTCACATCTCAGGAAATAAACATTTTGATTCAAGCTATAATAGCTCTTGGTGTGAATTGATCATCAGGTGAGTCATAAGTGCAATGTTTAGATGACTGAGTTCTGTTAAACACACAGAGCATCGCGTCTTCATTGCACACACACAGATTTAATTGCCAGGCCCTTCGGCTTGACATTTCCTTTGGCCAGGCTTTGCCGATTGGTTGTTGCGAGTCTGTCTCCATAGAGACAAGGGAGCTGCAGCTAGGGAGGATAGAGCCGATGGAGCAGCGGGCTGCTAGCGAAGTGACAGACAGCACTCTGAGGGAGTGTCAACACATACATACAAACAAACACATACACAAACAGACAGACAGACAGATTGCCCGACACCACCTAACAGCAACACACACAGCACACACACACAAACACACGAGTCTAAATACAGAAGTTCAAAGGTCATGAGGAAACAAACAGACCTGCTAGAAACATCATTACTTATAGCTAATGTTTTGTTATTAGATTTCAGATATTAAAAAAATGATATGAAAACTCTATTTATAAAAAAAAACGATAACAGTATGCATTTTAATAAACATTTGTCAAAGAAAATATTTTGGAGTATTTTTGGCAACTTTTATAATGCAGATATAAAACTAAAAACGATACAAAAAAATATTGTTTTGTATTTTTAACCCATTACTGGTATTGTGTTAAAGGGCACATATTATGCAAAATCCACTTTTAAAGGTGCAGTCTGTAATTTTTAAAAGGATCTCTTGACAGAATTGCAAATAATATGCAAAACTATATTATCATGGGGTGTATTAAGACCTTTCATAATGACCCGTTATGTTTTTATTATCTTAAAACGACGTTTTTATCTACATACTGAGGGTCCCCTTACAATGGAAGTTGCCATTTTGTGCCACCATGTTTCTACAGAAGCCCTTAACGGACAAATTTTTTACAAAGTTGTCTCCGAAGATGACATGTTTGTCTGGTGGCGACTACCGTTGCTTCTCCATGCGTTTCAAAAACAAGGGGTGAGCAGTGAATTGAACCATAGGTTGCAATTCGCAACCTCACCACTAGATACCGCTAAAATTTACACACTGCACCTTTAAAAGGTGTTTGGACATAAATGTGTATTGGCAGTGTGTTGTTACAACCACCCAACCAAAAAACGCCCACTCAATCCCCATTAAACCAAAGTAGTCTCATTAGACGTGCCATTCTGATTTTCTTATCAATGTGACATCAGACCAACAAAGCCCCGCCCACAGCCACTAACTGACAGTACTGCATTACCATAGTAGTGAGATACTATTGTCTCAAAGAGATCCACGTAAAATTATGTTGAGGGTGTTACTTTACCATGGAGGTGTTTGGGAAAAGGGAAACGCACTGCATTGTGGGAATCATTGCTCTTAAGATATAGAATACATAACTCACAAACAACATAAACATTTAAAAGCAAAGAATAAATATAAATGCAAAATGTATGTAACCAACTAAACTGATTTGCCACCAATTCAACGTGATGCCACATGCATTAGGCCTAAATCAAACTGAAATGAATCAATTATATCCAAACCAGAACAAATATGAATAGATACAGCAGCTCTTAAATAGAGTGGTCACATAAAGCCAGTGACATCACAACTAATGGCAGATGCAAGTGAACTGAAACAGCAAAGAGAGATCTTACGAATCCACATCGAAAAGGTGAATCAGCCAATCACCAGTTACCGAACCATCCTCATAATAACGCAGTCTCTGCTAGCACACTTAACAAATAACTTCATGCTGTGGTTGAGAGGGTGCAAGTGCATTTGCTTCACGCCATCTATTAAATAGAAACCCTGAAGAGAGATGTCAAATGATTTGAAGTCTCTCCTGCATCATCCATGCGTTAGGAGAGCGGCAGTCAAGGGCTGAAAGGTTGCAGTGCATCATGGGAACTCGACTATACAGGTACTCACCACTACCCGTTTACACGTTCAAAACAAGTTGACCAACAAACCAAATGCTCATTCACGCAGAGTTTGAATTTTCAGCACATGAATACGTGTGATTAGGGAGCCAAAGCAAACATTTACAATATGAAACAAGAATTAAGCACATAGCAAGAAATCTGATCTCGATCTGGGTGAAGCAGTTTTTCATTTTCTTTCACGGCAGTGAAGAGATCTACGTGAACGGTTTATCTATCAGTCTACACATTTGGGCGTGAGACTGCGTGTTTGGACAACCACCACCTCCAAACGCCCTGATACTGTTGCGTCCAGTTTTGCACAGACGAGCATCACTTGTGTAGTTCATACTTTAATAAGTGACTTTTTTAACATACTGTCATGCATTAATTCAAATCACAGAGTCTGTTTTAAAGCATCTGATTACCTGCAGCGTCCCACCGAGCAGAGCGCTATGGGGTCTCCCACCACGGCCACCAGGGACTGAGCTCGAGTGATGGCGGTGTTGAGTAGCTTGTAGTTGGACAGAAAGCCGTAGTCCAGGTCTTCAGTGGAGTCCTCCACCATCTGCTCCTTCCTCTTGATGGCCGTCTGCTTGTGTTTACAGGTGTGACGGGTGCGAACGGTGCTCAGGAACAGCACGCGAAACTGCTTACCTACAGACAGATGGAGAGTCATGTATAAAAGGCTGATGCTCGCTGAAGTCGAGTGATCGCGGCATTATTCGTTTTTCATTTCAAGTAAATGCATTTGAAAATGTATATATTATATGTGAAAAAAAACATGTAAGTATCATAATCTTATTTTTGTCATAATAAAAACGCATATAGAAAAACCTCATTGACTTTTTGCCGAGGGAACCCATGCAAAGCTAATATCAAGCTGACCTACAAAAATAAATCACCCCTGTAGCTTTCTATATAGGACTATTGGTTAACATTAAAGAAATACATTTTCTTAAAGGTCACGTTCTCCCTGTTCCCATTTTTTAAACCCTAGTTAGTGTGTAATGTTGCTATAATAGCATAAATAACACCTATAAAATGATAAAGCTCAAAGTTGACTGCCAGGCGATAGATTTTCTTTCAAAGCCTACAGCGAACGTCCAGTTTGGACTTCAGCCCTCTACTTCCTGCTTTAATGACGTCACTAGAACAGTTTTTCTGACTAAACTCCGCCCACAGGAATACGTCAGTTGCCAGCTAAGCTAACGGCAAGCGAATCACAACACACTAAACAAACTACACAATCAGAACTCGATACGTATTTCTGAAGGAGGGACTTCATAGGACAAGGAAGACATCACACGTTTTGAAGACAGTGAAAACAGCGCTATACAGATAAGTACATTTTGTGAAAAATACTGCGTACAAACAAGAATACGTGTTATATTGGGCACCGTAAACACAATCAAAGCTTCAAAAACACAGGAAGAACAGGACCTTTAAGAAAATAATCCTGATAATTTACTCACCACCCACCACAACTTCTCGTCTTGGGCTAGCCGTGTGATGCGGCAGCGTGACCTTATGTATTACGTAATCAAGTCGAAAGGTCACGCAAGACGTATGCAAAACTACCACCCCACGTGATTGACCCGATTACGCAGTACGTAAGGTTGCGCTGGCACGTCATACAGCTAGTGAGAGGAGAAGTTGTGTTTGCTTATTTTTATTGTCGAAAATGACGATCGCTTCGCTAAATGAGACTCTTATGTCTCGTTTGGGATCGTTTAGAGCATGGGTCTTCACCCGGGGGTCCGCGGCCCCCAGGGGGTCCGTGACGGAACTGCAGGGGGTCCGCCAAATGATGTTTAATGACAAGCTATTTTTTGCTTAAAACATAAAATATATGTACAAAATGTTACATGTCCCCTTTAAGTTGTGCATGTGCGTGGCCGCATAGGTTTGAAGGCGCGCGTTCAGTTTAGACAGCGGACCAAAATAAATATCTAAAGATTATAAATGTCCACTCAGGAAGCAGCAATAGCGACAGAAAAGTCATCATAAAACAGGTAAATCTTATGTGTGTCTTTCTTTCAGAATGTCATTTTTAGAATCAGTGCGACATTGTCTCATCTATATTTATTTCTGAACTTGGACGGCTGTTTCACGCGGTTCAGATTTAAAGCGCTAATTCAACAGGCAAATGGCACCACACCGCGTCGGCATTTTAAACTGTGACAAAACTATCGCTCGCATTTAAAAACGAATGAAACGCGCGCCGCGATGGTTCTTTGTGCAAGATTCATAGTCAGGTTGAAATCCGCCTCTTAAAAAGTTGCCCCAAAGAGATGCGCTCGGACTCGTTGCATGTTGTTCTCCTGAGTCTGTTATGAAGCTATACAGAAAATAAACCTGCGTTACTCAAACTCGTGACAATGATGATACAAGAGAAAAGCCAACAGACCTCAAAATTATAAACTAGCACAACCTCTATCCCCACCAAAATAGACAGTCTTTGTGCCATTCACCATGATCAGTCATCTTTATAAACTGAAAGCCCTTGTCCAATTCACAGTAAAATGAAAATATATTACACTGCAAATACCTTAAAATAATATAATATTATTATTATTATTATTATATTAATATAAAAACTAAATCTACTTTAACAAAAAAAATTATGCATGTTAATATAGTATGGCTGTGTGACAATATGGTTTGTTTCTATTTATAAAATAGTTCCAGTCCTTGATTCTGATTGGTCATCAGTTGTACTTTACTTCACTTTGCGTTGTGCCTAATACGAAAAGGCAGCCTCTTGTACCTTACTGCTTACTTAAATATCTCTGTTTTACACATTTAGTATTAGGGGGTCCCTGCTCCATGCCTCTCTCATCTAAGGGGTCCCCGACCCAAAAAACGTTGAAGACTCCTGGTTTAGAGCCCTTTGAAGCTGCATTGAAACTGTAAACTGTTGGGGTCCAATAAAGTCTTTTATATTGAGACAAATCCTGGAACGTTTTACACAAAAACCTAATTTATTCTCGACTGAACAAAGAAAGACAAACATCTTGGATGGCATGGGGGTGAGTAAATTATCAAGATTTTTTTCAACCTTCATAATATATTTTCAATACCCTTGTGAGGGTACATCGACTTAAAATAGGTTGAATGACATGTCTACCATATCCTGATGGGGTCTGTATCGCTTTTACTCGTACTTTTAAACTTGGGGTTTCGGGTAGTAACCCGAGCACAAAACAAAAAACTACAAAAATTTGCTTTACGGCATACGTCACTTCCTCAAATTCGCAACTATTAATTTTCCTGATGTTTTAGTCATGGCCGAAGCAGCAACTAAGAAAAAGAAACCCAAGGTTTTGTCGGAGGAGACCAGAAAGAGAAAACGGGAGAGTGACAGAATAAAAAGAAGGACGAGGATCAATACTGGTCCAGCGTTCGCTCGCAGGCGTGAACTAAAGGAGGAGGAGGGGTTTTAGACCGATGCTGACTTGGCCCTCATGCTTTTGTACTAGTAAGTAATGTTATAATGCTTGCATATATAAGTCCTGTCTGGCGCCCAAACACTATTTTTTACATGAATTTTATTGGAGGCTACTTGGAGAGTTTAGAGAGAGACTTATATCACGTGACATTGTGGCGCCGTGGTGGCGTCATGGACCTAGGACACGGGCGATCCAGGTTCGATTCCCCTTTGAGGCAATTTTTTTTAATATAAACTTTAACCAAGCGTCCACCGTTACAACTGGCTTGTAAACGTGAGCTGCGCGATCCTTTGGCGTTTGAAATAAAATTAAACCCATGAAATTATATTCATATGACACTTTGTGACCTAAAGAGTTGTCTTCTTTTCCTTTGCGACAGTGCTGCGGTGTTTGTGGCCTCTAGGGTCACTAGACGTGAAAAATACATGTCTAGCACCACCTAGTGGCCAAAAAGTTCCATGGTGTGCCTTTAAACACCTGCTCACATTGACAAGGTGACATCAGCCGATAAGCAAACAGCAAAGTTCACAAACTGGAGTAGCATCCACCAATGCAGCGAACACACATAATAAGAAAAGTAATGTAATGAAAATAGGGTCCATATGGACTTGAAAAGAGCTGTAAATACATGCAATCGGGGGAGTCTCGCATACAATGACTGAACATATGAAATATACAGACTGTCTCTGCTGATAAAGTCCTCAAATTTTTGGATGTACAGCTGAGATTTGCAGTCGGTTGAACATGAATCAGGTAATTCATTTAGATTCATCTCTGGGCCGGATGAGGAATTTCCCCATCCTGTAAAAACGTGATTTCAACGCAACGGGCCGAACTGTCAAACATTATCAATTATGCACAAAGCAATCTGGTTTTTCTAATGAAACCAGCAGGACAGCAGCTCATCTCTGAAAAAATAAACACAAATAGCTGGCTGAAATACTGACAGGTAAACTTGCTGTCTCTCTCTGCCTTGCTTTGGCCCAACACTAGAGATGCTCCGATCAGCATTTTTGGGGCCGATCACCGATTACCGATCACCAAAATCATGATCTGCCGATCAGTGCCGATCACAGAATGGCAGAGGAATTGGAATCTTTTAACTATAATCTAGCAGAGTTTGCACCATTTGTAGAAATGAAATTACCTATAAATTAGGGGTATTATTTTTTTAATAAGAGAATCAAATAAATAATCACAACAAATATTTCTTCTTGCAAAGAGAAATGTAATATGCCTTTAAAAAGGTTTATGTCTGTTAAAAGTGATTAAAATAAAACACTTCACAGTCTTTACTGTATGAATTAAATATACACGCATTCGTATGAAGTACAACAGTTTTTCACTGATGAGCACAGAGTAATTTTATTGAGAGATGAATTAGGATACTGTAGCTTTAAGACGTGGGAGAGATCATTCTCTTCACGTGCACTGATGACAGGCTGCTGTGTATGCGTGCGGCGGGTTTCCGCAAACAAGAGCAGCTGTGAGGAAAATGGAAGTTTAAACCTTCAAAACTTTAAAACGAATGCCAGTAATAAACTTTCGGCATGAGGATGCAATTGTCCGCGATAGATATGTGTTGCATACGCTGATGTGAAGACGCATTGCGCTGAGGACCAGAGCGCGTCCTCGTAGTCCGCAAACAAGAGCAGCTGTGAGGAAAATGGATGTTTAAACCTTCAAAACTTTAAAACGAATGCAAGTAATAAACTTTAGGCACGAGGATGCAATTGTCCGCGATAGATGTGTTGTATACCCTGTTTGATAGGGATATGAAGACGCATCGCGCGTCCTCATAGAAAATATGCATATCTCTGTTAAAGGCAGAGAGGAAATCCAAATCTGCACGTCACACATGAGCAATAGGTTACAAAATGCTCGCACTGTGTAAAATGGTCTCTTATTGCAGCCGTATCAGGAACGCTATGATGACAAAAGTAAACAGAAAAATCGGCTCATGAGATCGGCAAATTTAGCGAGTGCCGATCGCGTCATTTAATGTCGTTATCGGCCGATTACGATCGGCGGCCGATCGATCGGAGCATCACTACCCAACACATTATCGGCATCCGCTATCCAAACTTTTCACATGTAAGGTTTAAATTATCAATCAAAAATCCACACGAGTGAAAACTATTACAAAAACTTTTATCTAATGTGAAATTAAACATGAAATAGCTTTTAACACTTCAATTTTCGGTAAAATGCTGATTTTTGTCTGTTCGACTTGACCTCTTTTACTCTACCACTATCACAGTTTTGACAAGCAAAATGTCATTAGTGCAATAATAATTAAAAAAATCACATTTTAATAACTAGAATATTGCATATAACGCTGTTACCCCATGATATACCATCTTTCAAAATAAAGATTGTGAAGAAAGTGACATTATTTGGACGATCTATCATACTAGGGAGTAATTAAAGATGTTTTCTTGTAAATGAGCATTTGTTACCAGACTCTCAATGGATTCTTCCAACAAAGCGTTATTTCTGATTGGCTTAAAGCGGATTTAAATCAAAAGTATTTCGAGAGCATTTGGGTTAATATATCATTATCTTATTTTGTTCAGTGGCGATTTCGTCAATTCTATACACAAATAAGACTATTGATTAAATTCATCAAGATTAACCCCGTCAGCATCTGTTGCTCACCCTGGACGTTGAGCACTCTCTCCACGCTGACCTCGTGCATCCTCTTTTTGCGAAGTTCGGCTCGGATACGGAAGACCTGGTCGGCGTAGGGCGAAACCACCCCGATGCTCCCCTCATCCAGCTTCCCCCAGGCCACCGGCCACTTCTTTCTCATTTCCTCCACACGTTCAACGATCTCAAAAACCTGTTTAGCACAAAAGTTCAAAACAGACTCTTAAGGATATCCACCAGTGGATTCGTTTCTTAAAGACCCACAGGAGACACAACACCCCATGGGAAATAAGAAACGTTAACACCTAATCCCATACGAATTGCAAATGAATTGCTGCATGTCCGATGACGAATTATGCATTTAAAGGTGCCAAAGAATCCATTGAAATAATATGTGACATCAATAGTAGAACTTCAGCCTAAACGCTAGCATATAGCATTAACTAGCAAATAGCGCTAACTCAACAGTCACAACTTTGTAACTTTGTAATTAATTTAATGTGTAATTTAATGTTGGGGCATACATCACAACTGTAACGTCACAGTTGGCGTCATGTTGAGATTAGCCCGTTTTCTTTTGCATGCACAAGGTTTACATAAGGAGGAGGAAACATTACTGTTTGAGGCTCACGATATGTCATTACCATGTACAGAACTCTTATTATTCATTTATGTCTAGATAAATACAGTCAAAATGTCAAAAGCATCCCAATCTACCCAAATTCAGCAAATAATTGAAAAATTTTGAACGAAACTCATTTTATACAAAGCTTAAATTTAAGCACATAAAGACCATGCAGACTGAAATGAAGATCAGATAAAAGTGAGTAACCTCAGCGTTGTTATAGTAAGCCGTGCTGTTCTTCTCCTGGACGTCCTCTCCACGTGCGGTGAAGAAAGTGAGAGGATAAAAATCTTTATGGGGCGGCTGTTTTCCACTGGCCATCAGTTTGCCGTCATAGAAGAGATCCGACGTATAGCTGCAGACAGACAGAAATCAGCTCAGTCAACAAAATACAAACACTTATAGATACAATATACAAACCTATAATTAAACATGTACACTTAATGCACCGTCACATTTAAAATGTAAACCGGTGCCAAATTCATTTATCATTGGAAATATTTTTAAGCATGTCCTGATTTAATTCAAGTTAAACTACACACTAACTGTAGCATAAATGCCAACTGCTAAAGAAAATACAATAGGTTTACATTTATGCATTTGGCAGACACTCTTACAAGCTTTACATTTGATTAGGGCTGCAAAACGATTAATCACGACTAATCGTTTGCAGAATAAAAGTTTTTGTTTGTATCATATATGTGTGTGTGTGTGTACTATGTATAATAATTATGTTTATATAAATACACACACATGCATGTATAATTTTAAGAAAAAAAAAATCTATATTTATATGTGTTACGTATATAGTACTATATAATAAATTATATGAAGAGTTTCGTTGCAAAACGAGATAACCACCGTTTTTTTAATTGTTCGTTTTTTGGTTGTGCATTCCAATTAATTTCAATGCAACTGCAGTTGGTTTGTTTTGATTTAAACCTTCATAACTTAAAAAATACAGCTAAGTAGCACCATAAAACAAAATAATAACATGATAACATAATAATAAACATGTTTTGACAAAAATGTAAAAAAAAAAATGGATTCATCTCGTTTTGCAACATATGTAAATATAAAAATGTATATACACATGTAAATTTCTTAAATATATATTTGCATCTGTTTGTATATATAATTATTATACACAGAACACACACACACACACACATATATGATGCAAAAAAAAAAATATTTTGCAAACGATTAGTTGCGATTAATCGTTTTGCAGCCCTACATTTGATCAGTATGTCTGTGTCCGAAAAAGCTCCCTATACTCGCATTCACTATTCCCATTCACTAATATAGTCCACTTGCATGAGTGAATTCAAACACTAAAGGGGGTCGCACACCAAACGAGAAGTGCTGCGTCTAGGACAACTTGGAGGTATTGTGGAACCGGAATTGCACATTAAATAGCGCAAGCTTAGTGAGATAGCGTCTACTTCAAAATGCAAAATATACGTTAGCAGCCAATGTTAATCGCTAACGATTTGGGACAAATATGATGTTATTTAATGTTAAACTATGTGAGTGGCGCGACAGGGACTTGAGAAGTGTCCAGAGTCACAGAGGACAGCTGCCTTAAAGGGGCATGCACACCAAAGCTTTTAAATGTGGCTAAAAACCCCAGACAGACACGGCCGAGCACTTTGGTTGCTGTGATTCTTTTACTTTGTTTATCAGTGGTTGTACGATGCTTCGGATGGTTGTTGTGATATTTGTCCCGCCCCTCCTTAACTGTGATTGGACGGCCGTGTGAGAACTGACATTGACGAGCTGAGCTTTTCACTCAAAGTTGAATATTTTTAACTCTCTGTGCTTAGCGCAGAAAAACTGCAGAGGGCCGACTTTCAGGGGCTGGACACACCAAAACTTTTAAAACGCGGCTGTAAACCCCCCGAGGACGCCGAATGCCAGCTGTTTTTCAGCCGAGCGCTTAGGTAGCTCTGATACTTGAGCTGTGAGCCGGTTGGTTGCTGTGGTAATGTCCCGCCCCTCCTCCATTGTGACTGGATGGCCGTGTGAGAACTGACATTGACGAGCGGAGCTTTTCACTCAGCGCCGAGCGCGGATAAAACGCTGAGCACCGGATTTCAGCGTGGAAAACAACCGCTAGCTGCTGGCTTATTTTAAAACGCAGAGTTTCAATTGGAATCAATTGAAAACATGCGCCGGCCGCGAGCGTTAAAGCTTTGTTGTGCACGTCCCCTCAACGTGGAAAAAAGCCAGCTGCTGGCTTTTTTGCTTTCCACAGCTCAAAGCCAGCTGCTGGCTTTTTTGGAAAAACGAAGCACTTCGATTGGAAACCACATAAAAAAATACACCGGTGTAAAAGCTTTGGTGTGCACGCCCCCTAGGCGAGCGCCATCTTGTGTCAAGACGCAGGAGTTCATTTGGCACGCGCTACAGTAAAGGGGTAGTGGCTAGCTGTTTTGTGTCATCAATTTGCGGTAAATTATGGGATTGTATAAGTGCAGTGGATAATGTGCACTATAATTTCGGACACCCTTCAAATAGTGCACTATTTAAGGGTATAGGGAGCTATATCAGACATAACCTGAGTGTGTTCACTGGGTACTGAACCTATGACCTTTTCAAGTGACAAATATTAAATAAAAAAATTGTAGCCACAAGACTTTTTACATATTGGCACGAGACAACAATGGCATGACAGAATACCATAATGATGCCACAAATTTAAACTGGTACCAAACCCAGATTACTCCTTGAATAAATCCTACATCTATTTTTCAGGATTCTGCATTGTTTCAATTGGACATCACTCACTCAGCTTTCCACAGCTCAATAAATGCAGATTTTATGCAAAACAATACAATAAAAACAGATGCTATGCTAATTTCGATGCTGAAGACAATCATATTCATTGTAATTAACATTTTGACACGACAGTTTCCCCAATCAAGCACAGTTTATCTAACTTCTGAAGTGCTGAAAGCACCGGGAGGCACAAGGATCAGAAATGGGCTTTATAAAGCCCGGATCCATCCGAATCAGACCGGCAGTGGATTTATAAAACCCCAGCAGCACGGGTGTCAACATGCCCCCTGCGGCTCAGAGATGTTTTCCTTCTCTTCTGTCAGCTCTCCATCCCACAACACACCACTGCTGCCAGTTCACAGCCAGGAATTACAGGAAATATCTCACTGAATATGATTTTCAGTGTCTATAGGTGCCAATTTCAACTGAATGTGTTATTATAACATATTTATGTGGTTGAATTTATTACTTTCCAGTTTTCTACATGTCTTCAGCATTGTTTTTGATTCTGTTAGTAGGCACTAAAGGGCACCATTAGCATATTAACCCAACCAAACAATTTCAACCAATCACATTTCAAAGAAAAATCACACTGTTGATGTTCATGACTGGCTGATAATGTGATCCTTTTAATTTTTAAAACTTGGAAATGTGTGAAAAATACAACCCTTTATGCATTTACATTTAAAGGGACCATATTATGCCGAATCCACTTTTACAAGGTGTTTGGACATAAATGTGTGTTGGCAGTGTGTGAACACAACACCACCACAATGACAAAAATCCACCCTCTCATTAAACCAAAGCAGTCTCATTAAATATGCTGTTTTGATTTCCTTGTTAATGTGACATCACACAAACAAAGCTCCGCACACAGCCACTGACTGACTGGTTAAATTTACCTAAAAGCTTTTCTAAATGTGTAACTATAGCGCTAATGCGGCTAAAGATATTATTGTCTATATAAATCCATTTTTTTCCCCACAAGCGCTCGCTGTCTGTTGGTAAGGGAGTGAGGAGCTGTAGCTCATTTGCATTTAAAGGTACAGACATGAAAACAGCGCTTTTTTGTGATGCTATAACAAATGATCTGTGGGGTATTTTGAACTGAAACTTCACAGACACACTTTAGGCACACCTGAGATTTAGATTACATCTTGTAAAAATTAGCATAATAGGTGTCCTTTAACCATACATTTCAAGGTAGCACAATATTTTTGTTATTACCTTGGCATTACACATGAAACCACACATAGATTTTAACATAAGACAACCGATCTGAACCCAAAATAAGATCGGATGCACAGTTTGCAGCATTTGGTAGTGAAAAACCGAAAGTTTTGGCGCAGTCTGCACACATGTGCCTACATGCATCCACGCCCTTAATATTTTGTGCGTCTCTCCAGAGGACGAGTGCTGTTAAAAATTCACACCTACTTGATGATTGCCTCATGAGAGCGGTAGTTTTCGCACAGCAGGATCCTGCAGGGATATTCGGAGGGGTAGTGCTCGTACAGACGGTCCAGCAGAGAGACGTGCAGGTTCCTCTCCCGCGCAAACTCGCTGTACACGAATGGACTGAGCTGCGGGACACAGAAAATGCCTCGGTCAAACACTTTTAAAAAAAAGGGCAAAAACAGGAATAAAATTCATAAAACCTTGCGAACATTTTACCCATAATGCATCTCATCATATATTTATTCTTTATAGCAAAGATAAGCAGTGACTGGTGCATCATTGGGGGGTTTTTTTCGGGAAATGTTTAGAAAACTGGAAATAGCTTTTTGTTGTGTCTGTCCCCATTCAAAAGTCTGAACTTCAGAGTACACTACCATTTCTAAAACAAATTTTTAGTGAATATTATGCAAACTTTAATTTTAGCAATCTTATCAGCCATCTGCTACCCCTCTCTCTAGATACTCATAGAAATCCCATACTTGCATTTCTAACTTAATACATTCGATTCATTTTTCCACATAAGAGCGGAAACAGGTGGGATGTGAGATGAATTATTAATGCAGTAGGAAGTTGGGGGGTGATGAGGTTTCTATCTAAAGGGCACTTAATTAAAGGCCCATTGGTTCCACTCGGCCCGCGTCGGTTGGGCCGAGCCGGAGTCAGACAATGATGTGACACGGTCTGGAGAGCGAGGGCAGCGGGAAGAGACAGGATGTGACAGCGTGGAGCGTTTGTTACTCTTATCACAGCGAATCCTGGGCTGAGCTCAAAAGTGTCCATATTTACATGCCCAAAATCTGACTGAATTTAATCCGATTGAAAGTTACGACAATACAGTTGACATGCGTCCTAAACATTGTAATCTGATTAAAATGTTTGTTTACAGGTACATTCTATATAATCCAATCCGATCCTAACATCTGCGCAAGCGCACAGCCAGGGTTGCCAGATTCGCGTATCAGAACCACCCCAAATGGCCATTAAAAACTAGCCCAAAAGCATCCCAATGACTGTTCACAGCCCAAATACCAATAACTTATGAACGAAATAATTTCATCTTTAACCCGCAGAGACAGTTTAAACAGTAGCCCAAATCTAAACTTGAAAAAAGCAGAGGACTTGGCAACGCCACGCTGCGGACAGCATCTCTCGTTGAGTTTACGCTTTATCTCTGGATAAAAGTCAAAGCTGAGTTGGAGTTAAAAAGTTTTCAGATAAAGGTAATGAAATTTTTTTCGAAAGGCACAATGCTATTTTATTGCTTTATGTGGCCTAATGTTATGAAAGTACAAATGAAAGAAAAAAACAAAAACAAAGGTTTAACAGGTACCCAAAAATAAAAGGTATTAATGAAATGAAAAAAAAAAAAAAAACAGAGAGAGCTCAGCTAAAAAAAGTGCTAAATGCCACATCCATCGAAAATGGATCAGATGATCAGATTCTTAATTCCAGCCTCAGGTCATTCAGAAATACTGCTTTGTTGGCAGAATCCGTTAAATGCTACCACAATTTTTTCAGGAAAGTCCTTGTCATGCAGGAATTTACATTTTTTTACACAGTTAAAGGAGCTTTACTGAATATATTAGGATATTGAGCCTTTTACCTTTACTTAGAAAGGACAGCATGTACTTAAAAGGATAGTTCACTTTAAAATGAAAATTCTGTCATCATTTACTCATCCTCATGTTGTTTTAAACCTGTATACATTTATTTTTTCTGATGAGCACAAAAGAAGATATTTTGAGAAACGATGGTAAACACATAGCAGTAAGTGACCATAGACTTCCATAGTAGGAATAAAAATATTATGGAATTTAATGGGAACTGTGTGCTTACCATCATTTATGAAAATATTTTCTTCATCATTTATCACAATACTTCCAAAATATTTTTTCCTACTATGGAAGTCAATGGTCACTAACTGCTGTGTGTTTACCATCATTTCTCAAAATATCTTTCTTTCTGTTTATCAGAAAAAGAACTTCATACAGGTTTAGAACAACACGAGAATGAGTAAATGATGACAGAATTTTCATTTTAAAGTGAACTATCCCTTTAAAGGGGACATATCATGGAAATCAGACTTTTCAATGTTTAAGTGCTATAATTGGGTCCCCAGTGCTTCTACCAACCGAAAAAAGTGTAAAAGATCAACCCAGCAACTTAGCTTTGGGTAAACCATTCTCTGCGAGCATGTGAAAAAATAGCTCATTGAAATTTGGCTCCCCTTGTGATGCCAAAAGGGGATCTTTTATAATAATACCGCCCCTTAATCTGCACTATCCAACCACAGCACTGCCATTTAGTGCAGAGATCAGCTCATTTGCATTTTAAAGGACACATCCAAAAACTGCACTTTTTTCCTCACACCTACAAAGTAGTGATGTTAGGTTCTTGAACGAATCGTTCATTTGAGCCGGTTCTCAGGAAGTAACCGGTCGAGCCGGTTCCCATATCGAACTGAATCGAACTGTAGTTTTGGGCATAAGTTCCCGGTTGATTACGCAGGACATACAGCCGAAATAGCACGTCAGACTCAAAAAGAACCGAACAAAGTTTGTCGATGATTGACGAGGCGAGGATTGCCGACGATTGTGACGGATGAGTTGCTGACACTGCGTGTGAATCACAGAGGATTTGAACGAGCCTGATGCACGAAGTTTCTTGTTTTATTAGTTTCTTGATATGCTTGTTTTATTAAAAAGCTTTAGTACGATTTATTGTGCATGCAAATTATATTGTAGTTGTTTAAAGGAAGACCAATGAGTTTAAAAGACAATTATTCTTTATACTTACACAACCGCAATTGTGCATCAGTGTCTTTTAGGAATCGTATTCAAGTTGTAGGCTACTCAAAACTGGTCAGTTGTATCTGGCATTTACGATCCGCGATTGAAACTGTGACCACAAATATTAACTTGAGAATTAAAGGCAATAAATTAGCTATGCCTTCACAAAAACAACTTTTTATTTGAATGTTTTAATATGTTGACACAAACGACTTTATTTGAATGTTTCATTGATACAACTAGTTAGAAAACAAATGCGTAGTGATGTCATTTCTTGTGACGTCAGGAACCGGTGAATAGGCTTTTTGAACCGGTTCAATGAGACGAACTGTCCGAAAAGAGCCGGTTCGCGGAAATGAATCGGACTTTGCACCACTACTACAAAAGTGGCAATTTTAACATATCATAATAAATTATCTATATGGTATTTTATTAAACTTCACATATGTACTCTGGGGACACCAGACATTTATTTATATCTTAAAAAAGTCTTATGAAATGTCCCCTTTAAGAGGTTGACAGTGAAAGAGAGTCACATTTGTTAAATACCAATGAAAACATTAAAGTGACATTTTGTGAAAATAAAGCATTTCAATTACTGATCGTAACCTTTTTATTACCATTAAAGTGAAATGACTGAACCTAAACATAAGAGAACATTTTTGTTCAAACCATGACCGACGCACTTTTTGGTTTTGCAATATTAGGGCATTTCACACTTGAAATATAATGGTTAACCCTGGTTTATTCTAAACCCTGGGTAAATAGATTCCTGGGTTTTCTGTTTAAGAGATAATCCCCAAAAAGGCAGGGCTTAACCTAGGGTTATAAGCAGGGTTTAGAGCCCTATGGAGATTTATAGGATCAATTGCATCGTGAAGTCTGATCATACTCAATTGTGATTCTCATTAACGTCGAGGTGCATTTATGTACCGTCTGCCAATATTTAATTGCAATTTTTTATCAATTTAATCTATGGTGTGGACATGATTTAAGTTTTGACATGTATTAGTACAGCAACCATTTTGAACTGGGGAAGTCAATGAACGACCCTTCCCACATGGCCATCGTCTCTGATAATGACATCATCATCATGATTCAGGTACCTGCATGTGATCTCCTGCCAGCACCACACGAGTGGCTTTATTTGCCAATGCTAGCGGCATGATGGTCTCACACTCCATGGCTTGTGCTGCCTCGTCCAACAGGATGTGTGTGAAGATCCCTTCGGAAACACGGGAATGAAATATTCATTGCATGAAGCTTCACAGAGGCTGGTATTAATAATAGATAACACACTGCAATTATTAACACATTAGATGCCAAAGCAACAATTCTGCACACCGAGACTGATCAATAACTCACTGATATGTACATATAGCAATGATTTCAATGGGCTTATTTACCCAGAAGAAATTGAGCTTATCTACTTGAGATAAATGTGCCCACTATGCTCTTGTGGGTAGTTTCAATCTTTCTTGTCAATAGTTAATAAAATGTAAAGAATAATTTCGAATGTGTTTGCTTCTCTTTATAATGTTGTGTACATCTCATTCAATGCCATGAAACTGAATTGCCATCAGGCACCCTGCTCTCTAGATATCAGCACTGACTAAAATCAAAAGAGATAAAATCACATAGACAAACATGCAAACACACCCACATACACCTCTGGGACTGCAGATGCACAAACCCAAAGGCTTGCATTATGCCAATATCGTTCAGGCCCCCCAAAAACATACCAGAAATCAGCCGTAATGACTTTAAATGAACAGATAATAAAGGAGGGAGGCCAGTACTGTGTGTTAATGATGTTGAGTGTGTTAGACAGGCGAGCCGGGTCTCTAAGCAACAGACGATTCTGTGTGCAGACACATAGGAGCAGGAAATTAGCCTCTCCTAATAAACTGTAGCACGGCTCCTGCAGGAGGGGTTTAATATGGCCGCATCCAGCTGCGCCGGGGTTCTGTCACGTCTTTTGTTTTTATCAGATGCGCGCATATGAAAACCGGTTGAAAGTCTCGACTTTGGCATGCTGAGAGCAAAAAGGATAAGAAAACGGTGAAGTTCAGGTGTGCTCACCTGGCTCCAGGTCAAGCTGGCAGAGGTACTGGGACGTGCTGAGTGTGACCACAACCACACGGTGGCGCTCTACGTCCTGTCGCGTGGGCATCTGGAAGGTGAAGTACGCGCCGGAGATCAGGCAGTACTGTTGCACCACCGGGTGTACCGTCTTTACCCAGCGGTTCCTGAAGTAAACCCTGAACGAATAGATGAAGTGTGTCATTTCTGTGCCAATGGAAACGTTTTCAAACAGATTTATGAGATAATTCCTCACTTTAAAATATGCCATAAACTTGAATTGATGGAGGGTACAAAGTCTGCATCAGCGCTCAAATTTTACCATTTTGGAATCCATTCAGCTGATCTCCGGGTCTGGCGATAGCACTTTTAGCATAGCTTACACAATCCATTGAATCTGATTAGACCATTAGCATCGTGCTAAAAAAATAACCAAAGAGTTTAATATTTTTCCTATTTAAAACTTCTGCAGTTACATCGTGCACTAAGACTGACAAAAAAATTAAAGTTGCGATTTTCTAGGCCGATATGGCTAGGACTAAACTCTCAAACTGGCATAATAATTAAAGACTTTGTTGTCGTAACATGACTGCAGCAGGCGTAGTGCCCGAAAATAGTCCCCTGCCATTGAAAGTTACTAAGGGGACTATTTTCAGGCAGTGCGTATTATCACTACGGCTGCTGCAGTCATGTTACGGCAGCAAAGTCCTTGATTATTACACCAGAATGAGAGTATAGTTTCTAGTCATATCTGCCTAGAAAATCACAACTTTTAATTTTTTTTGCCGGTCTTAGTACACGATGTAACTGTAAGAGTCAAGTTTTAAATTGGAAAAATATCCAAACCCTTTGGTTATTTTTTTGCGCGATGCTAATGGTCTAATCAGATTCAATGGATTATGCTAAGCTTTGCTAAAAGTGCTAGCGCCGCCGCCAGACCTGGAGATCAGCTGAATGGATTCCAAAACGGTAAAAATCAAATGTTTAACTCTAGGGAGCTATAAAATTAGCATATTAAAAAAAAAAGTGCAATGTCCCTTTAAAGCGTAGCTATGGTTGTCCGTAGGCTGTGCGTAGCCTGACACACAGTGATTGGTCCACTAGAACCCCTTCCTTCAAAAAAACTGCATCACATTTCTTTATAAGCATTTCCATTTGTGACGGTGAGAACAAAGATGGGCCAAGTTGAGGAGTGACTTAACTCAAATTGCAACAAATGTTGCCATCCATTTACCTCCATCACTGCTGGTCTTTTAAAATCATACATAACAAACTTCTTTATTTGTGGGTTTACTGGCCAAGCTGCTGCTTCTTTGGTCACACGCGTGGATACTGCCTACTAGCGTTCTGCATGTGTAATTGCATGTCGACACGGACGACGATGCAGAAGAATATATAAACCGATGCATACGCCGTCGCTATAACTATAATGAGCTCTTAAGTCACCAGAAAATATTTTTTAAATTCAGAGTAAAATTATTATATTATGCCAGGCATACTAAGGATAGGGCAAATATTAAAGGAGTAGTCCACTTTAAAGATGGAGTCCATTGACTTTTTATAGTAGGAAAAGAAATGCTATGGTAAGTTCATGGGCCCCATCTGTAAAGTGGAGTACTCCTTTAAGTGAAAGGGCAACCATTACAAGTAGGGGTGGCACGGTACATGAAAAAACATCCAAACCGTTTGGTTCGGTTGTTTCGGTTCCGTGCGTATGTGTCAGAGATGGGGACTCGAGTTTGAGACTCGGACTCGAGTGCGACTTAAGTCGCACACACAGTGACTTTAGACTCGACTTGAGACTCGACCCTCAAAGACTTCAGACTCGACTCGGACTCGAGCCGCGCGACTCGTGAACAATGTTTATTTTTAGGAAACGTCTGATGAGCTCGCTGTCATAGCTCCCTCCGTTACCTACAACCTGCCCACGACGTAACACGTCACGTGACGTATCTGCTCCGCGCGCGCGGCCGCGAACATACATGAATGCACCGGCCGCTGCTGTGGCATTCATCTGAAGCTTTGGGTAGTGAGTGCTGTGACGGATCCGCGGTTCGGCTCGCATGCGATTTGCGGATTAATATGCAATTTAAATAGGGTAAGTTTATTATTGTTTCTTAGGCTTGCAATTGTTTAAATGGTTAAACAATTTAACCGCAAAAAGGCGCTCAATTGAGCAGATTTCTGTACGCACATGCGGTTAAGTGTGTCCGGTCCAGCTCCAGTCAGGTCCAGAGTTGCGCTACTTTGTGTCATACAGTGTAGTCCATTAACATACATTTGCTGAATAGAGCAATGAAAAACAACGTAACGTTTTTCTGGACAAGGCACATACATACACGCAAAATGATCTCACAATATTCTTTTTCTAATAAAACATTTTTGTTTATGTCTTAAGAAACCAGTCTGGGCTTATTTGTTCTTAATAAAGAGACAGTAACCTCAATTAACCTACTTAAGTCTGTGTCATTTATGTTAATCAAACAACCCAAGACAAACAGAAAATCACTTCTATTGCTCAAAAATAATAATAATAATATTTAATTTGTACAATAAAGACAGTGTTATTATCCATTTAATTTAATTTCTCTACATAATGCTAATTTTAGACCTTACTTAATTTGCAACTATGTTCTTTTTTATAAATGTTTATAATTTCTTTATTTGTTATTAGAGTTTTATTTGTTACAACGAGACTTGAGACTTGACTTGGACTCGAGCCCAGAGACTTCAGACTTGACTTGGACTCGAGCTCAAAGACTTCAGACTTGACTTGGACTCGAGCCCAGAGACTTGTGAACATCTCTGGTATGTGTCGCACGATTCGACGCATGCGCAATGTAGCATCATGCCCATATGTTACCTGAAGCCTTGTATTTTTTTGTCTGGCTCCACAGTGACAGTCTCCGTTTGCCGGCGTGATGAGACGTCATGCTCGGCTAGATTCGCCTGGAACTCGTGCTTCTTGGGTTGTGGAGCCGTGCGCAGAATTACAAAATTTGACGTGCACACCGGCAAGCGAAATAGGGTCTCGCGCACTCAGCGCACACTACCACCGCCCACTCGATGTTGAGGTCATTTTGCCGCACTCGTGTGGACGCGTCGAATATATAAACAAGGCAAGTTACACTGGCAGTTTGATAAAAAACTAAATTAAAGTTAATTCTTAAATATATCACAATGTGCAAGTGGTTTTGGATATTTTCTTACAAAAATCTTACATATTGTGGCTTTAACCGAGTATAAAACTCTTGCAGCTCGACAATTAAAATCACATGCGCACCGCCATTTATTCATCTTCTGTGCACTTAGAGCAGTGGTTCCCAACCTTTTTAGCCCTAAGTACCCCCACAGCCCTATCAGTAAGGCTCAAGTACCCCTTCATCGAAACTAAACCAAAGTTGTGTTTTAAAGACAAATAATTAGTAATTTTAATTAATTAATTAATTTTAAATACTAAAGTAAATAGCACTAACTGATGAAGCATGTTTATTTCAACAAACCACTACCATTGCGATCAGTGTTTGCATTTTATCAGCTCATTTGCATTTTAAAAGACACACCCAAAAACAGCACATTTTGCTCAGGCCTACAAAATGGCAATTTTGACATGCTATAATTAATTATCTGTAGGGTGTTTTAAGATAAAACTTCCCATATGGACTCTGGGAACGCCAAAGACTTATTTTACAAATTTAAAAAATTCATCATATGACCCCTTTAAGGGCCAGATTTACTAACAGCTTGCGCAAACCATCATTTTGACGTTAAATAACGACTGAACTTACTAAAGACACGCAATAGATATTTAGCTCTGAAAAGGTGTTATTTTTGCGACCTTATTGCATATGCATTTGTGGAAGTTTTCCTACGTTAACGTTAATGCGAGGAGAGTATTACATTTTGCCAGAGAAACATACTTTAAAATAAATATATAGTTTGCCAAGCCATGCTATGTTTAATTTGCTGGAGAAAAGAGGAGAAGTCACGAGGAGAAGTAAAATCAGGTATTTCAAAACTTCTTTTACCCTTCACCTTTCATCCTCCGGTTCATAGTGTACTTTTACTTAGCTGGAATTTCACACTCCGCAGTCCGCATTTTCATTGCGATGTCTTGCCGAGGTCTCTTATTTGCGACCCTGTACTAATTTGCGCTGCTCTTAGTAGATTGCAGTGGTCATTAGAGAAATGTGCTTATGTCATTATTGTGCCTGTGTATTTTATTTGCGCCTTTGTAGTAAATCACACGCAAATTTTCAACTCCGGCGCTTATTTGGAATTGAGCTCTCACGTCCTTTTTAGTAAATGCCCTAAATTTACTAAAATCTCAATTTAAGTTACTGATAATAAAAGTGTGCAAATAAGTTAAATTATTCTGTTCAAATATAAAGAGAAACTAAATGTGTTAAGACATTCTCAATAAATACAAAAGACATCATACAGGACAAATATGTTAGCCAAAAACAATGCAAACGTTTTTTTTGCATAATTTGAAAATGCAACGGCAGCGAGAATGAATATTATAACATTATTTAAACATTAATTATAGTTAATAAACTTTGTGTCTTTAGAAACTATTCAGGTTCATTAAAAATAGTCAGATCGTTCTTGAGTTGGACATCGCTATTGCGTTTTGGATCATGCAGCGCATTTACTCTTGACGGCTAATTACATTAATGATAAGATTAAAATTACAACGTTGTTGTTTTTACAATGCTTTCCTCACAAAAATCAATCGTAGGTCAATGACTGGACAAAAGAAAGACATTTTTATTAAAAGTAAATGAGATCAAAGCAAAATGTAAATCTTTTCGCGTACCGGTTGGGAATCACTGACTTAGAGGACTTCGCTGAAAAATGTATGTGGGGTTTAACGGATTCTACCAACAAACCGGATTCTATCAACATATGTCTCGATGGGTAGGGAAAGTCATCAGGTGATTTTCACCAAGTATTAAAGCACAAAATGTGTTACCTGAGAGGTCGTGCGTGTGGATTGCCAGCCTCCACGTATGGATGAAAATAATCTTTAATGTAGAGATCCGCAGCGCTGTTTGAATGGGTACAGATCAGAACTCTGAAACAAGGAGGACAAACCATCAAACTTAGAGTACATAGAAAAAAAGCACAAAGTTGATTAAATCAGGACAAACTAGTTGCAAAATGCATTAACGGGCATATATTATGCCTATTTTTACAAGATTTAATATATGTGTGCACCAATTTTCAGACGCTTTTATCAACAACAACAAAAAAATGTATTCCACGAGAAACATTTTATCATACAAAGCAATTTAAGAGCGAAAACAACCAATCACCTATGCAATAAAAGCAGTATGTGATATGAAACAGTAAAAACCAGGAAGACGGAACAAGAAAAAAATGTGTGTAATGCCGTCGACTACCACAGATGATAATTTCAACTCGTTTCTTGCCAAACAGCAATTGCATTTACGGTAATTGCTAGAGTAATTCATAAGGCAAGGTATTGAAAGCAGAAATATATGTTCGCACTTTACTTCTATTGTATTCATTTTCAGTTCAGTTCAGTTTCCTCAGGCCAAACAAATGTGATGTTTATCTTATCTGTCCTGCTGCTCACCGTGTCTCGGGCTGTTTGAGGATGTGTTTGACAGCCTGGGCCAGCGTGAAGGTCTTGCCTGTGCCGTAGGGTCCGATGATGAGCACCGGCGGGAGGCTGATGGAGAGGGGGGTGGTGATGGCCAGAATAGCCTCCTTCTGTTTGGCGTTCAGACGGGGATCCAGCTGCTCGTCCCACTGCCTGTGGCATAGGGGATGCAAACTTACATGCTGACTGTAAAACATAAGAACTTGCCCTGCCGACACAGCGGCTACTAACAGAAATGCAGATGAATGAGATTGAACCACCACCAGTGGATAAGTGGACAAGTGAATGTCAATTAATATTATATCAGTAAATATTAGAGACAGTCACTTTATTATAAACATGGGAGACACGGTAACTTGAGGCTCGTTGTTTGTTTATTTATTCTTCACACCATTACAGCATCTACGGCTATATTCATGGTCAAAACTGGTTAATCCACACACAACACAATCCATATACACTTTGGGGGAGGGGCAATTTGGCATCTTCAATTCACATAACCTGCACATTTTTGGCCCGTGGGAGGAAACTGGAGGAGTACCCAGAGTAAACCCACGCTGACACATGAAAAACATGCAAACTTCACACAGAAAGGCCACCTGACCTAGCCGGGGCTCATTGTTTCATAAGAAAAAGTTGGCGCATCAACCAGGGTCATAATAACGTTCTCTGAAAAAATGCTATTTTGGTTTTTGATTAGGTACTTGATGACACTGACACACCAAAGCAACCATGTAGTTCACTATGTAGTGATTCATTCTGCACCACAGAAACATAACACACCTTTAAAACACACTGAATATGGACATCTTTGTGTGTGTAACCACACTCATACAGGGTCTTCAAGCGTGAGCATACCTGTTGGGACTCCAGGGTATTGTTGGAGTGAGGCTGGCATCTGGAAATAGTATGCTGTTATCTCTGATGCGATCAAGAGCATAGTGCATCTCGCACAGAGGAAGTCTGTTCAACTGAAACTGCAGCTCCACCTTTATACAGACACACACAAACACAAACAAACCTGCTGTTCAAAAACACTTCTGCATTTATACGCCAGCTACAGATCACAAACTCTGGCTATTTTTACAGAGCACTTATACAGATTCAAATTTTGTGCATAAATACATTTTGCACCGGGTTTGACTTTAGTGACACAAAACGCCATTGGTTCTCTCATGTCTGGTGCCAAAAATGACAAGTTATGTTATGTGCATGTATACATTAGTATAAAAGTATCATTGAGATTCAAATACCACAGCTAAGGAGAGAAGGTTTTCACGAAACAAAAACTTGAATTTGGAAACACGTGGACAAAACTATTAGATGACTTCAGAAGCACTTCTTAGATTTTTGGAGCCCCATTCACCATTATTTGTACTGTTTTTATTTTAAGCATATTTTATAAAAATCAGAACATGAATAAAGAATGACTAATATATATATATATACATAGACCAGTTCAAATGATGTAAACAACACTGGTCCAGAAACACTTCCTGTTACAGTTTGTGACAGTTATTTGTTTATTTCACATATATTATTATCTTTAAGATGTTTGTTTAACTTCAGTTAATTCAGGTTTATATGTTCTATTGGTTTATTTTATCCCAACGTTTATCTAGTGTTAAAAAACGGAAACAGGAAGTGCTTCTGGACCAGTGTTGTTTACATCTTTTGAAATATATATATATATATATATATATATATATATATATATATATATATATAATTTTTTTTTTATTAACTTTTGCTATATAAAAAAAATAAGGTGACTATTTGGTCATACATCACTGCTATGGATAGAGCCCATTATCATTCAACCACTGAGTATTTCAAATTCCTTGTAATGTTCAGGGACAACATTACAATCATCTAAGGAGTGATTTGAATTTATGATATGCAGTGAAGAAATCCCCAGCCCACAATGGGATTGCTCAAGACAATCCATACTGAAAAGACAGGCTAAAACCTAGGCTAAGATGGTCGGCTGGTTCTTAGATGTAGGGGTTGACCGATAATCGATCTGGCCGATTATCTACGTTGATATTAAGCATTTTGCCGATCATCGACCATTTTAAAAGCTGATTTGCCGATAAAGTAATTTTGAAATGTGCTATTTTGGCTCTGACGCAGCCATGGATTTAGCAATATAGCAATGCCCCTCCCCATCTGATTTGTTGGGAGTTACGAGTCCGGCCAATCAGCGCAGGAGGCTGAAGACACCAATGAAAGCACTTGCTAACTGGAGCTGCTTTGTAATGATTTCGCTCTGCGAGTTGACACTGCAATACAAGAGTTTAGCACGCGTTTCAGGCAGTTGACCGAGCTGTCATTTGCAAGTCATTGTAAGTCATGTCATTTTAAAAATACAAGCAATTTTAAAGCATAAAGAACTTGAGCACTTCGGTCTTGACTCAGTGCGCTTTTATGCACGCACACACAGCCGCCTCGTCTCAAGCTGCTCACAACAAGTAACAGATCAAGTTATTTTTTGCGAATTTTTACAAATAAATGTTACGATTTACACACGGGTATGCTTAAATGCCTGTCTTGGCGACATATATACTTAAGGAATAGGCTATTAAACCAACTAAGTGTGCCTATAATATGGTGTTAATGTTATAGTTTCATGAAAACATTTGTGGTCTTTTCAACAACATACACAATGAAGCTAAGAAGGCAATTAAATTATTTACACTTATTATATAATACTAATAATTGTTTATAAAATCATCAATAAATAATTCATACATTTAATTCAATACATTTTTATGTATATATAATTTATTGGTGCTTCCTGCTCTTTTTTTGTTATTATTAATATGATTGTTATAATTAACATTTCTTAGAGTCCGAATTAAAAATGTTTCAAAGTATTGAAAGTTTTTGTCAAAGCCCGAGTCTTAATTTTGACATTAATTTTCATTTTTACACCAGACATATCGGTTTAAAATATCGGTTATCGGTCTACTTGATCAGTAATAATTGGTATCGACATCGGCTCTGAAAAACACATATCTGTCAAACTCTACTTAGATGGTCTCCCAGCCTGGTTATAGCTGGTCACCCACCAGCTTGACCGGCTTTACAAGGCTGGGAGGACCAGCTTAAACCAGCTTAGCCAAGCTTCCAGTCTGGTCAAGCTGGTTTAAGCTGATGTGTCAGCTGGTCTTCAAGCATGACCAGATAAAAGTGTCCAAAACCCCTCTTCATTTCTCATAATAATTTTTTTTACAAATTATTTATTTTCTTTTTTTCAGTACTCTTGAGGAATCCCATTGTGGCCTGGAGATTTCTTCACTGCCTACCATAAATTCAAATAGGTCCTTAGATGAGCTTAGGCTGGTTTTAGTTGGCGTTTTCAGTAGGGAAAAGGATTTAACAATATTAAAATACAATGATAAATGTGTCTTATGCTGGAGGGCACAGTGATAAATAGAATCAGTAATGTTGACTTAAAAGGGTAATTTAGGCCATATCCTGCTCTTTGTGGGGCAGCTTGTTTGGTGACAGCGTCTCGCCTGTGAAAAAAGACCCTGAAGTTACTGCCATTGCTATTCACAACGGTAAATGGTGTACGCTTCTTTCTATAACTCCCTTACCTATCTCTGACACGTTACATCTTTACGACACGACAGAGCTCAAACGATGAAAAACACTCTTACGCACCTCATTAGTCCCTTTCACACATACAGTCTTTACTGGTAATTTACTGGTAAATTGCAGTTAACAGATCATGTGTGAACAGAACCTTTCCGGTAAATCAGTGCTCCCAATTTACCAGTAAGACAGGTTGTAAGATTACCAGTAAATTACCAGTAAGCGCTATGTGTGAACGAAAATTATAGGATTACCGGCATTTAGAACGAACGACGTCAGACCGTGCTGACAGCTTCGGGCCAATCATAGCGTTTTAATACAGATGACGCGTTTACCCCCGCACTGTTTACGGACGTTTCCACACACATGCTGCTTGAAAGTTGAGCACGCCTGAAGTTTACGTCCACATTTCTCCACCAAAGTTGTTTAAAACAGCTTACCGCCGAATTGCCGACGTCCTTAGCACGCCCTCTGTGAAGCCTTTTTTGTATTTACTGGTAAATTCATTCTGGTAAATTCATGGTAATTTACCAGAATTACTGTGTGAAAGAGGCTATTGTTAACATTAAAAATGACATTAACTCTTTCCCCGCCAGCGCTTAAAAAAAAAAGTTGCCAGCCAGTTTATAGTTTAACGCTTTCCAGAAAATGTAAAACACACAATATTCTCAATATATCTTCTATCACCACTCAAATATGGGTTGGGTAAGAGCGCCACCTGGTTTTCCCGGATTGCCGGAAAAACTCGTCATTGGCAGGGTAGCGTTTTCACTTAATTGATGAGTTAACTCGTCAATGGCAGGAAAAAGTTAACTATTGGCGGTTTTCACAGTAGTTTTTGTTTTTAAGTTAATTCACCTAAAAATGATCATATTTTTTAAACATGTACAGGATTTTGTTCTCCGGAAAACAAAAGTAGGAACTTCACCCAATGAGTCACGCTGCTCTATGTGTGTACTATACCTGCAGCTCCTGATCTGCCATGAGCCCCAGCTCCTCACAGCAGTCCTTACAGATGCGCAGGAAGATGTAGTCTTTTGTCTTTTCTTCAATCAGAGCTTCATACACGCGTTCCTTGGCTCCCGACGGCTGGTTCTGACCCAGCCGTTCTTTAAAAACAGGCAAGAGCAGCACGGAGTTGACTTTTGTCATGACGAGTCGTCCGGCTAACGTGTCTTCAGACAAAGTCTCTGTCAGCTTGAAGCGTGCGAATAGTTGTCCGTTCTGAGCGTACTTTGCTCCGCCGGAAATGCCAGTCAACATAAAGCTCGTCACCAGCTGCAGGTTAACCTTGATGTTGAACCTATGAGGAAAACATGTAGTTTTGAAAACTGATCAACCAATAGACATAAACAGGGTTCCCATACCTTAGTTAACTTCAAATTCAAGGACGTTTCAAGTACTTTCCAGGTCCATTACCCTCAAATTCAAGGACTAAATGTGGGGACACATTTTAAGTGAGAGCAAGGTTACATCGTGTTACCTTTAAAGATACATTGTTACAGTTCCCTTTCGAGGGAACTCGCGCTGCGTCACTGCTGTGACACTTTGGGGACGCCTCCAGGGGTAAGTGCGTCTGAATGTGTATATCAAATTTAACCAATGGTGAGGCTTAACAAAGACAGGGTGACGCAGGAGCCAGGAAGTATATCGCTATCTGAAATATTGCCAAAGACGACATTACAGGGACGCAGGAAGTATGGCAAGGGAGACACAGCGTCTCGTTCCCTTCTCAGGGAACAACAGTTACATACGTAACCCTAAACGTTTTCAAGTGTCAAACACAACTATGCAAAAAAAAAAAAAAAACACATTTTTGTATGAATCAACATTCGCATACAGAAGATATAAGCATTTAAAGCGAACAGTTTAGCACGCGTGCTTAAAAAGCTAAAAAATGTATGATATTATCCTACACTACACATAGGGAATAAAATTGATTTTTTTCCAGAAAACTTCTTGCATAAAATAGATTCAAGCACTTTCAATGACCTTTATCGATTTATGTATATTTCCAGAAACTTTCCAGGGCCTCGAATTATTTCCCCCAGACTCACAAACTTTCAAGGATTTCAAGGATCCGTGGGAACCCTAAATACTGTGCGCTAGTTTTTATGTACTTGTATGCTTATATTTATATATTTATATTACACAACTCAATACAGTAAATTTTTTTTATAATAAAAAATTCTGCATAAATGGACAAAAATGTAAATTAATGTATTCATATAAATGTGCTTATCTTTTTGTTCAGACTAACTGTAAAACAAACCTCTCTCTCTCTCTCTCTCTCTCTCTGCGTGCACAACGTGAATCCTGACATCATATTTGCAATCGCTCACATTCATATTGATAAATGCCATGTCTTATGTGGAAACGGCCTTACGCCCAGTTTTCTGTCGTAAGTTTGTTTCAGAAATGAGACCCACTATAGGTGAGAATATCTCAATGCTCATTCAACTAATACATTAACAATGTTAATAATTGTGACAATACATAAATAAATCACTGGACCTGCATAGTTATGATGAATCTAGAAACAACACTGACTTGCTATTTAACCAAGATCACCAATGACCTCTAGTGGTAACAAGCAGGAATTCATGATAATGCCATTGCAAAATGTCCAAAACTTACGGTAAGTCTGGCATCTTTTCATGACATTTAATTAAATCACTATACCTAGTTGTTTAAACAGCATCTAACTTGTATTGATTTTGATAGAGACTGGTGTGAGTCCTGCTTTTTTAAATATTAGATTTAAAAGAGAACAAAAACATGGTTCTTCGATGCCTATGGCATTGCTATTTTGATTGCTTTGTTTTTTAAATTATAAAGACTTGAGCTCTTTTGATTTGGGCCACCTAGCAAACATCTGGCAACCGCACAGGAATGCCCTGGTACGCAATTCCCACAATTGCATTTGTTATTTTCTAATTTCTGAAAATACGTAGTTAGTACAGTTTATAAAGGTGTCACCATTACTCTTAAAGGTTAAAAAATCGGGTATGGGGTAGAGCATCCAAAATTTTGATTTGCATTCTGCATTGTATTAATCAGTTTTTGTACAATGATTTTAGCAGACTGCTGTCCAATAATTTGTATGATTTCTTTTAACTTGTTGCACACCGATTCTGGATTTTCTTCAGATGGTCTCTTTGTGTCTAACTGGGTTCATTCTTGTCCTGAATAAGATGCAATGTGTACTAACGGCAAACGTCTCGGTGGGGCAACTTACTTGCTGACTTCTTTGTACTGAGCGATTTCCTCGATGTAGAGCAGGTCGTGAAAGCGGGACTGATAGTTATCTCTGGTGAGGGTTTTGTCCAGGACAGACTGGGTGAAGAGCTGATCGGCAGATAGCGGGATCTGATATCGGGTCAGCAGACTACGCTCCAGCTCCATGTTCTCATTGGGGACGAACTCCACAATGGTTTTACACGACGAGTCCCATCGCTTAGCAGTCATCAGAAGCTGCTGTCGAGCTTGCATCAGATGCTCGAGATCTGTGGGATTATGGGTAATGGATATGATGAAACACTGTATTAATACTTTAACTGCATACACTGAATGTGCAACACAAGCAACGGAGCGGCACACATTTATGCATTTACCAGAAAAAACATTCTGGTAATTTTACAATAGTTAATAGAGCTATGAAACCTACAACCTAATTTTAAAAATTAATGTGTCCAATAAGGACCCATTAGAGGGGGTTTTATTTCCCCGCTGCAAACAAAAAGGAGCATATAAATGAAACACTCATTTTTGAAAACATATTAAGATTCGTTTTTTTACCTTCAATAGAGGCGGCATCCACCATCACTCGCTGCATGAGCACGGGCTCGGAGCCGAAATCAAACACCACGGTCTGCCGAAACGTCCCGAATATCTCTGTGCTAAATGACACCACCACAGTGTAAACGCAGTGATCCATGCCGTTCTGTACCAGGCCAACTGAGCTCCACTCCTGGCAGCCTCTCTCAGACACCTCCTGAGGTACCTGGGTCGACGCATCCCCGGCCGAAACCGCCGTGATGGAGAAGTGTGGACGGTTGGCATCGTAAAGCAAAGCCACGCGGTGCAACGTACGGACCGGCTGTTTGAGAAAACACAAATTGTCGTTTGCGTATCTATTTTTTAACCAATCCTGCCTATTTGATTTTTAAGGGGGTTTAAATCAAGAAATTCAAATTTATATTCCTAATGTGGCGTGTTACAACAAAAAAAATTTGTAGTATAACTGTAACTTTAATGGATGAATCATGAACAATAACATCAGAAATGTGCATAAAGAAACTGTAGAAAATTTAGATTTCATGTTGACTTTAGCCATTTCTTCCTGAAACGAGATCCGTTAAGCCAGGGGTGTCAAATATACGCCTACAAACATGTCTAATCCGGCCCACATGATGATTTATACAGTGCAATATTACATTCATATTTTAAAATCCCTTTCAGGTCAGTCGCGAGTGTCTAGTTCATTTTCAATAGGACAGCGACAAAACACACACGGTTTCCCAGGCACAGTGAAGACCGCACACGGTGCTCGTGCATCCAAAAAAACGGCAGCCCCACGCCGTGAAAGGGCTTCTACATTATTAAATGTTGTGGCTGGTCTGGACTAACACAAAGGAAATGAGAGTGGCATCTGCCCCAAAACTGGCGATGTTGATCCGGTGGTCGAAGAAATTTAAAACGCATAATGCCTGTGTTTTATAAATCAAAACTGTACTAGGTACTGTAATGCTTTACAACTGCAATCTAGCATTTTCCTTGTTTCCTTGGTGTGTCTACAAACGACATCGTTGCCTGGGTTGCATATGTGTGGGGCGGGTCTATCAAAAGAAGGTCCAGATTCTATTGAGGTAGGGGTGCAAGGTTTCCCACAGCACTTTGCAGTTCGGGCGGCCCGCCTAAGCTGGGAAACCCAGTTGATAAAACGCCCGCGTGTCCGCGAGAACTGTAAGTGGACTTATGTTTTGGGTTTATTTAAGCCTGTTATTATTAGTCTATAGTTCTTGCAAATTTGAAGTAAGTTAGCTGGTGAATTTGTTGTTTGAGCAACCTGCTAGCTAGGTTTCACATGCCTGTTGATTCGATATAATTGTTCAGCGTTCTTGCTCACGGTATATATGTGCATTATTTACATGCTACAGTAGTTACACTCCTTTAAGATAATGTAATTAATAGTGGGAACATCTATCATCGTTCTCCTGACGTTCTACAACATCTGCTTTAGTTTGTGTTTATTTAACCCTTTAGTTAGTCACTTCATCACGCAGCTATTCACGTTATTCTCGGTAAAAACATTTAATTCGTTAATAATCTAGTATGTGTTCATTTTCTGTCATAGTTTCTTCAAATTTAAGTTTTATTTGAGTGTTTTAAATTAAAATTTCAATTTTCATCATGACGCCCCTTTGATTGCCACGCCCTCTGCCCCGCCCAACCCTACCACCTTAAATTTTCTGCGGGAAACCCTGCAACTGCAGTGTAACTTTAAAGGGACTCACCGTAAGTTCAGAAATTTCTAACCGTTACTGACACCAGTGGCCGTTATAGAAACTGCAGCCAGTCTCATGCTCGTTCTCGTTGGACACACTCGTACGAGGACGACCACAACAACCGGCGCAACCACAGACAGCTCATTGAGATTCACCAGCATGTTTACAAATGTAAGAAAAGTTACAGTACTGTAAGGTTATTGTTTGACAGACCATATTTTAGTAAAATGTTGCAGTGCTACTTTATATTTTCAACAGAAGTCTACTTCTAAAAGTTTTTTAACACGACACTGTAAAACACACTCCCGACACTCGCAATCTTAATGCACTCGTGCTCTGAATAAAGATAATTCATATAAGAAAGTAACTTTTGAAACGGTCCTGTGCTACATGCTATCGCTAGCATTCAGTGTTTCCCATACATTGATTTATTTGTGGTGGCCCACCACAGAATCAACACTGGCCCCCACAAATAGAATTTTCATGATTCCCATTTACATTTTTATTTCACTATTTAAAACAGCTTAATTCGGCTTAAAATATAATTTGATATATAATACAGATCAAATACAGATACAGATCAAAGAGTAGAAGTGAAACATATTTCAGATGCCAACACCAGATGAAACGCAAACACGACATGATGACATCACATATATGCTAATTAGCGGGTGACGTCATCACCACCACAGTCTCCTCAAAATCCTGTGGGAAACACTGGCATTACACCACAAAAAATGCTATCGTTAGCATTACACCACAAAAACAATAATATAATATATTACAGATGCCCTGTAACTATGTCTTACCTTTGCAGTAAAAAGGAAACCTGCTTAAGGTCTGTTTTCATACCCAGCGCTGACCGGAGCTCCCTCCAAGAATCAAATGCCAATCCGATGTTTACTCTTGTCTTTTCCCTGTCACACTTTATTTTGGCCGCACTAGATAAGGATTTTTTTTTAAACTTACGAGGAGTTTCCGTGAATGTCTGGATTGTGCTGGAAGTTGGTTGCTTCCTTCCGTCTACAGAGTCCATTTGAAACATGCTAGCGATTGCCGCTGTTTACTAATGGCTGGCGTACGCGTCTATATGGAACGCCCAAGTAGACGAGCACGCGCATGACGTCACCATAGACTGTAAAAAAAGATGGACGACGCGACGTCGCCTCCCACCATTGTAATGAATTAAAGCCAAAAATGTCCGACCACGGTCGCCGCCATGTTACGTAAAAACGTCAGTTTGGAGCCAAGGCATGTGCAGAATGAATCGTCCGTGAAGCCAGAGGCGGAGCCGCGGAATCAAATTTCCGCCCAAACGCTCGCGCGACCAATTCAACCACTCCAAACATAACGACACGCCCCGTATCTATAGCATCAAATTACAAGCTAAAATGAAACATATCACAAAAATTAACACTTGAACATATATCAGCGTGATAACAACTACTTGAAAGGACCAAAACCATCTTTCGAAAACTTTTATAGGAAGTGTAAATATTTTTTTTATTTAGAGCATAGTCCCATTCATTTGAATGGAGAGGGCGGGGTTATGACTTGTACTGCAACCGGCCACCAGGGGGCGATCAAAGAGCCAGAGGCTTCACTTTTCAAGGCTTATGAGGCACACCCGGACGTCACATTTTGAATATCGCGCCAATTCGGACCCGACTCCTCCACACACAAAAGAGCCTACAGGCTGATAGAGACAACTGTGGAGGACACTCAAGGTGTCATTCTTTCTATTACATTATGGTTGGCTCATAAATATACAAATGAAAACTTTATCTTAAAGGCGCTCTAAGCGAATTGAAGCGTTTTGGACCATAACATTTTTTTGTTACATACCGGAAACATCTCCTCACTATCTGTTTGCTGCCTGTCCGCTGATCAAACTGTAAAAAAACGCGATCTCTGTAGACAGCCCAGGCTTCACAAACGGCAATATCAACATAGTGGCCAAACCTAGCATCACAAAACAAAACAAAGTATTCCAGCCAATAAATGACAAAAAGGATTTGGAGGTGAGGGTTGGGCGCGTTCATGAAAGCACGGAAGGGAGGGGGAGGAGTTAGCTACGCTCCGTCTGTTTGAAAACAGTTTCAAACGTCAACAATAACTAACGTCTCGCAGATTCGCTTAGAGAGCCTTTAAAGATTTTTTTAAGTAATAACAACTTACATCTAGCCCCTTTAAGCCTTGTTTATAATCGATGTGTCCGCACGAGCGCAAGGGTGTGCACGGCAAAAATGATGTCAATGCGGATTGGGCGGTAGTGCACGAGACCCCAAGAGGCATGAGTTCCAGGCGAATCTGGCTGAGCATGACGTCTCATCACGCCGGCACCCAGTCTGTGCGTCAAGTATAAACACCTCCCCAAACGGAGGCTCGCGCTGTGGAGCCAGATAAAAGTATACAACGCTTCAGGTAACATACAGGCACAATGCTACATTGTGCATGCGTCGAACCGTGCAACACACCGTTTTTTTTTCATGTACCGTGCCACCCCTAATTGCTAAATGACTGTTCTCATTACAAATATATTCCAAAGAAAAGTGAAAGATTTATGAATGATTTTGCAATACAAAGAGGATGAGGTATAAGGTATAGTTCTGTCAAGGTTCCATGCAAAGAAAGTTAAATTAAAGCTTTTCAACCAAGGACCAGTGGGTTTTTACAGATGTAAATTTGTGTATATTTATTGTACAGTATGAGTGCGTT
Organism: Misgurnus anguillicaudatus; assembly: GCF_027580225.2. Classification (NCBI taxonomy): domain Eukaryota; kingdom Metazoa; phylum Chordata; class Actinopteri; order Cypriniformes; family Cobitidae; genus Misgurnus; species Misgurnus anguillicaudatus. The sequence continues at coordinate 6,170,345 of NC_073355.2, forward strand.
GATGTTTCTGAGGATTTATGAAAATTAGTGTTCACAGAGCTGTGTTTTTCTAGTGTTCTTGCTAAATAATTTGTAGTTTGATTAGTTAATATTAACACATTATCAGAACGTTAAAGTTTAAAAAAATGATCCGGCCCTCGCAAGGTGACGTTATTTGCCATCAGGCCCTCAAACTTAAATAAGTTTGACACCCCTGGGTTAAGCAAAAAATTTATCCGTGGCATGTGAAGGGAATGTGAGGTTCCTCAAACCTTGCAGAAAAGAGTGAATGTCCAGGCATGAGATGATTTTTTGCTGTGGACGGTAATAGAGAGGCCTGAGCTGTGCTCCACAGTCACTCCATCCACGCAGTCGTTCATCTGAAACACATCACAAATCATCTTAATAAATACATCTGTCAAATCTCAAAGTTGAGCATTTCTAACAGTTTTGGCTTTACAAGTATTGTTTTACTAAAAAACACTTTCGACTATCACATCGACTGCTGAGTCTTGACATTGGAGACAGTAATGATATCAAATTAAGCAATTTATTTGTCTTTGTTTAATCCGTGTCTGCAGAAAACTCATCTTATTTTAGCTAAAACAATAATGGCACTTTACTGAACATTGGCAATGAGTAGATTAGTATACTAGTATAAATAATAAAGGATGAAGGCATTCAGTAGTGAAGAAACATGAGTTCATCACTCTCTCAGGTGAGAGCGAGTTGATCCATTTCTCAATGAGCGCCTCCATGTAGTTTTCAGTGAAATGTTTCCCATCCTGCTGCTGTTTGAGACGGATCAGTCGAGAGGCGTAACGCCGCTGCCACTCCGTCAGTTCCTCTTGCGAGTGAGCCGATGTACACTGTGCTCCGTACCGACACAAACCCTGCTCCAAAAACCTGAACACATCAATACAACATCAGCACTTTTTACACTATACCGCAATCACTTCATATCATTCAAAGCCCAGCACACAAGGACAATGTGATGAACGCTGCTATAAAATCACGTAAGGTAAACAAGACATTTAATACAATACCAAAAAAATATATAACATGCTTTTGGGAACTGAAATTTGTGAAAATGACATAAAATAGTTTTTACGAAAAAGAGTAAATTGGCAATTTACACAGAAATTGTAATTATGAACTAATCGAAAGATTTACACTTAACGCAAGTAAAGAAGGTTTACACAAGAAACGCTAATATTTATTTAGAGACGGGTACAGAAACCTTGCATTAAACAGGGCCCGGGGATAAATTAGATCGTTTCATAGTACCGCTAAACTCCAACTTTATAGACTCTGTTTTCGGTAATAATACTTAATATTGCTGCAAAAATGCAAAACATATGCGAGAGTCGCGTACAGTGCACATGACGCAAGTTTCATTATCACAACGTCAAATTTTTTCATTGTATGCAGATCTTTGCACGTACTTTATACATGTAGATCACGTATGCGCGTATATGAGAATGTAGTATGAAGCCCAAAAGATGCATTGCGTTTTGTTGGAATGCGTCAAACGTCTGTGTACACGTACGAGTGAAATAAACCATGCTTTGCAAGGCCGTGTGTTCGCGTAAATGTAAAAAACTCCGTTAGAAGACAGATACTCCTATTATAACACACATTTAATTACTTTTTACTTTGCAGTTCTTCATTGTTGGTACAAAATAAACGTAAAAAAAAAACCTTATCTACATACACGCATTTATTTCTGTGATATATAAATCTAAAACACTGAAGTAACTTTATACTGGTGCATTTATAAATAAATGTATAACAATAGTGCCAGAAAGATAGAGCTTGTCATACACCCTTACTTTATCATTAATGATGAAAAGTAACCATTAGTAAGTCAACCTAATGTGTAGTTGCGCATACAAAACTTTGCTTTACTAATTTTACATTCTGTACGTATATATTTTTAAATATTAACAAAAAGAACCAATGACATATCCTGTTAAAGTACCAGATCGACAAGCAATATCTGTTTTAATACCATCTTAAAGGCGCCAAAGAATGCACTGAAATAATCTGTTAAATTGTTCTCTGAAGTATGTGGCTTTATTAAAGGAATATTCCATTTTCTTAAAAGAAAAATCCAGATAATTTACTCACCACAATGTCATCCAAAATGTTGATGTCTTTCTTTGTTCAGTCGAGAAGAAATTATGTTTTTTTAAGGAAAACATTGCAGGATTTTTCTAATTTCAATGGACTTTAATAGACACCAACAATTAACACTTAACTCAACACTTAACAGTTTTTTTCAACGGAGTTTCAAAGGACTATAAACGATCCCAAACGAGGCATAAGGGTCTTATCTAGCGAAACGATTGTCATTTTTGACAAGAAAAATAACAAATATCCACTTTTATAGCACAACTTTTCGTTTAGGTCCGGTCCAGCGCCACCTAACGTAAATGCGTAGTGACGTAGGGAGGTCACGTGTTACATATATAAAATGCACATTTGCGGACCATTGTAAACAATAAACTGACACAAAGACATTAATTAGGATCAGTTGAAATACAACAACGTCGGAACGGTCCTCTTTCACAACACTTGTAAACACTGGGGCGGAGTTTCGCGTTTGTCCTCTGTGACCTCTTGACGTGATGACGTATTGCGTCGGGTCACGCTGGCGCATGACGACCGGATCTAAACGAGAAGTTGTGCTATAAAAGTGGATATTTTTTATTTTTCTTGTCAAAAATGACAATCGTTTTGCTAGATAAGACCCTTATGCCTCGTTTGGGATTGTTTATAGTTCTTTGAAACTCCGTTGAAAAAAACTGTTAAGTGTTGAGTTAAGTATTAATTGTTGGTGTCTATTAAAGTCCATTAAAATGAGAAAAATCCTGCAATGTTTTCCTCAAAAAACATAATTTCTTCTCGACTGAACAAAGAAAGACATCAACATTTTGGATGACATGGTGGTGAGTAAATTATCTGGATTTTTCTTTTAAGAAAATTGAATATTCCTTTAAGTGCAAAAAATTTAAAGACGGTAGGAATGCACCGAAAGGAAAATTCTTTTCCAAAGCCGAATAAAATGAAAAACACTCAGCCGAAGGCCGAATACAGATTTTTTTTATTTTCCTAATTATTTTGCCTATTTTCTCACCATTGCACAAGTTACATTTTCAGAATGTCATTTACTTCACATTATTTAAGAATAAAATGTTTGTTTTTTTACATTCCAGCCGTCATTATAGGGCCTTTTTACACCTGGTCACTTCTCTGATTAGATAGTTATAGATAGACTTGTTAAAACTGTTCCATTTACGATCGACCACATAAATGAGTCTTGGCTAAACGGATATTAATCCCATCTTGTACTTCCCCACAAAATGCAAATAACCCATTACTTCGCCTTAAGAAACTTGCAATGATGCTTATGCAGCAATGTACTATATGTTAAGAAGCGGATGCACGCCTGCGTGAACGGTCAAAAATAAGCAGAGGGAGAGAGGGAGCCGCGAAGTTGACAGAAGCATGACAAAAAAGTGGGCTAACAAATTAGACTTTTTTTAAGAAACGTTGTATTTCTTGTTTAATATAACATGACATGAGATGAAGAGCTAAAGTCTCATATGTTGAATGCACTGCAAAAAATGACTTTCTTACTTAGTATTTTTGTCTTGTTTTCAGTAGAAATATCAAAAAATTCTTAAATCAAGATGTATTTTCTTGATGAGCAAACTAATACTAGTTTTTAGACAAAAAAATATACAATTTAAGTGAATTTGTGCTTGAGACAAGCAAAAATATCTGCCAATGGAGTGAGAAAATTTTACTTGAATTAAGTGTTTAAGAAAAAAGAAATCTTATTTCACAATTTTTTTCTCACCCCATTGGCAGATAGTTTTGCTTGTTTTAAGGACAATTTCACTTAAATTGTATATTATTCGTCTTAAAACTAGACTTATTTACTTATTTACTGAAAAAGCATCCTAATTTAAGAATTTTTAGATATTTCTACTGAAAACAAGGCAAAAATACTAAGTAAGAAAGTCATTTTTTGCAGTGTGGTGTTAAGAATGTCTTGATTTTAAACGATAAAGGAAAATTGTAGTGTTGTATGTTTTCGCTCTTTCTCCGACACTTTAAAATGCTTTCACCAACATGTTTGCTGCATTTGCGCGTCTCTCACTTTGTGCTGGTTGCTATTCGATCGCGTCATTAAAGACCTCATTGTTCTGTCAAATTTATTCGGTCTTCTCACTTGTTCGGCCGAACACCGAAAAATATTTGAAGAGTTTGGTTCCAAAACGCGATAAACGCCATTTTTGAAAAAAATGAGTTACTGCCAAAATCAGTATTATATCAGGTCAGTAGTTAAAAGTAAATAATTAATTTTACGCAAAATCCAATACCCGCCGTGATATTCTGTCATCTTTTCTCCCTTTTTTCCCAAAATGCAACAAACGCCACTCCTCCTTTTTTACAGAACGCAATAAATCCATTCCTGATATTACAGCGGACCATTCACGCAATGTAAACAAACATGGCAGCGCGCTGAGTACACGGAATCCTAATTTTCCTCATCTACTTTGTACTTCGTGATCAACAAACAAAACAAAATAATACTTTAATTGCATTGATAAACCTGTGATGGTTTTCTGTGACGGGAAAGAAACGTACGCCATCAACATCTATTAATTTCCGCGAGAGGCACTCGGTTGCTTGTTCTCCAGACAGCATCAAGCTTCTCATGCTAAAACATTGTGTTCTTAATATAACAAAGTAAGTGTTTTGGTTAATGCCATTAATGTTTATTTTTTAATCATTGTATACCACTAGTCAACTAAATAAATATAAAATGCTAAAGATGAATGCACATTTATACATTGATTTAATAGATTTATAGCATTTTGAAATAAAAAACTGTCATGGATTTATTGCATTTTGTGGAAAAAAGAATTCGTTTTTATAATAAATCTTTGAAAATCAAGTTATGGATTTGAATTTTTTATGTTTTTATAACCTAAAGATGCTATGTGAAAGTTTGTAACAGAAAATAGTGGTTTTTATCTTGTCACTTTCTTGGTATAGAAAACACGTTTTTACCGAAATTTGTCAAAATGGATTTATTGCGTTTTGGAACCAAACTCTTCATTTTGTTGCAATTTTCGGCAGAATAATTCTGGTTGCCGAACATTCTGTAAATCACCAAGTAACGGATTTACATGTCCATTTACAACCCTAGGATTTGTCTTTAGAATGAAATGGTCTATTATTACCTCAATTAAAAGGGTCATGAATATTAAAGTTGAGCTCTACTCTGATTGGCTGTTTCTCAGAGCAGCTCCTTCAGTAGCTTTGTGTGTGTGTGTGTGAACAGACCTTATGTTTGAGTCTGTATCAGATGAAAATACAAGTTTTGAGGAATAATCAATTGTTTGAAGATTGTTAATGGACGTTTCTGAGTGGAAAGTTTGTGTTTTTTTCAAGTATAGGCCTCGCTGTAACGTCAATAGTAGAACTTCAGCCTAAACGCTAGCATATAGCATTAACTAGCATATAGTGCTAACTCAACAGTCACAACTTTGTTTTAGCATTGTAACAACATTTACTTTATTTAATGGTGGGGCGTACATCTCGACTGTAACGTCACAACTGGTGTTATGCTGAGATTAGCCTGTTTTCCAGCTGTCTTTTGTTTTAAATAGGAAACAATCGCGCTTGAAGCTTACGATATGTCATTAGCATGTACAAAACTCTTATTATTATTTATGTATGCCTAGATAAATACAGTTTTACAGTCTACAGCACCTTTTACATGCTAATTTTATTTTTACATAATTTTTTAGGGTTAACATGTTCTCTTTTTAATCCAAGTCAAATCACTTAGATTCATTGCTAACTGCTGACAGGAATGATGGTGTACCTTTTACACAGCGTGTACTCCTCACTACTGGTGACCCCTCTAGGAGGAGGTCGAAACTGCCAGCCCTCCTGAACATCTGACCAGAGAAAATAAAGACAACACATCAGCACCGAGCTGACGGAAGAGCTAAAATATCAAAAGATGAAAATAGATCCTGTTTGTATTGTGCAACCAAAGAGGAACTTACCCTCATCGGTCTCTTCAGTCAATTCTGAGGCCGCTTTACTCCTCACAGCCTGCGTAAGAGAAAAGACCTGTGATTCAAATACGTACAAAAGCAGACAGCTACAGATATGTGGACCTGGAAAAGTCATTTAAAAAGTCACACTGACGGTGTGTGAGAAATATAAACAAACTGACCTCTATTTCTGAGAGCAGCCTCTTCAGTCGTGTCATGTCTTTAGTCATGATGCCATTCTAGGACAACCAAACATTTTGTCAGGCAAAAGGTTAGAGCTTTGGAATAAAACTTTGTTTAAGACTGAATCTGTAAAGTTGAGGAATTGTAAAAGTTTGCAGTACATTTTCGATTTTACTACATTCAGATATCAAACTTAAAATATAGCAGCTACAATAAAAAAACGTCTACACGGCATGATGAAATCTATGTACACGTCATATTTTTGTGGGTTTGCTTTACCATTGGTTCTCCATAAAGTGCTTTAGAGAGAACACTGCACACTTCCTGTAAGCTTCCATCCAGCATCAGATTCTGAAGCCCCGCCCTGAAACTGTCTTCTCCCGCCCCCAGCTCCTCAGCAAACACTATATGAGCAAAAACACATAAACATACCCCCAATGATCAAACCTGCATCCCATAATCCTCTTCTTTTTAAAGAGAAGAATATTTGATGATATGCCCTCATGCAGAACTAGAGATAAGGATGTACCAACAGGAACCAGTATGTTGGCCTATGCAGTAGGGGTGTAACAATACATCGATATGTAACATAAAATATCCATATGAGGTACCTTTATTTTGACACTGTCTGTGTCGTCATTCCTTGACGTAACGTCCATCTATGCATTTCTGCCAAAGTGTGCATTTAACATTTATTTTCATGTGCTAGTGTCAGCAAATGAATGCAATGCAGCAACAAAGCGGTTGAAACAGCGAAAGAGACAGAAGATGTTGTGACTGCTATTGGACGCAAATCGAGGGTTTGGAAATATTTGGAAAATGGATTGGACAGATTGGCAAACTGAAACCGACTGAAACACTAAAGACTTTGACGTTGTCATCCTAAGCTTGATTTTGTGACATTCGTTGCTTATTTCTCTCTGATTTGAAAAAAGTGTATTTTTTCTTAGATTGTTGTTGTAAATGTCCCAATTGGGACAGGGATTATGCCTTTTTTTTAAAGTTTAATTAAACGTTCATGTTATATATTTTGGTTGCATTTGTGAGTTATTAAAAATTTAACTGCTCAATTAGCCTCTTAAAGTATCAAATGAATCTAAGCAATTTCAAGGTGACATAGAATGATTGAACGGGGTATTTATTCTTGTTCTGTGATGTGACATGTAGACAACAATATTTTGTTTGGGTCTGTAATGCCTTAGAAGCTTCCAAAAAACCTCTCTCGGAAAGCTATATTAGGGGACCACCTATTTGGCATCTCTTCGGGCTTAACTGGCAACCTCATTATGAAATGCAAGCACTTGACGGTGATTGGCTGCCTTTGCTGCCACTCAAAACAATGTAAACTTTGCCGTCTCCAGAACACGGACAGACCAAAATGTTACAGATAGAAGAGCACACCTCGGAACGCAACTCGCCAATTTGGCTCGAACTTCGCGAACACTGCTGCAATTTACTTCCTGTTGGAGGCGAGAGGCCGGATGTATACAAATTATTCTGAAGGGGAGGGAATTGAACGACTGAGAGTGCGGGGGGAAGGTTACATGCATCTGTTGTTCAGATTGGGCCATTTTCTGGCGGACATTTCTAAAGGCCGGGGTTTACATTTTTTCCGCGCACGTGTCCGCGCAGCTTTCCAAGTATACTCCCCGCGGCTACACGCGGATGGCCGCGTTCGACACTATACCCAATACAAACGATTTCTTATTCAAATTATTAGTCTAACAGGCCGTCAAGGCAGCACTGATCTCCAACTTAAATCTCTTTTCTTGGACTACAACAAACACAAGAATAGTAGGCAACAGTTTACTTCCTGGGCCCGTTGACGTAGACACGATGGTGACTTACAGCTTGTAAGTAGTCTATGTTTACATTTAAATAATTTACTACTGACTAAACCATGATTTAAACACAAGTTTTGTGCAGCGTAGAGTGGCGCGCTGGTAAAGTTGATCGATCAGCTTGCTCATCTTTATTTTCTTGATCAGATTCAGCTCAGGAGGTAAAGACGGTATTACCTTCGGTCAGTATTGCATTGTGAGCTAATCTTCCAAACATGGTAAGGGGTGTCACTTTCCGGGTGACAACAGATGTATTCAGGCCAATCACAACGTTCATGTTAGCTGGCCAATCGGAGAACATTGCGCTTTTCAAAACGATGAGCTTTGTACAAAATCAACGCGTTTCGGGGAGGCAGGGCATAGAGGAGCAACAAAAATGTACGTTATGTGGAATATAACACCACAAACCATGTGAACACAATATATTATACCAAATACACAAAATAACGTTGTTTTTAGCAACCTAATAGGTGCTTTTAAAATTTGTATATTTAATTAGGGGTGTAAATTGGACATCTTGTCACAACAATATATTGATTCTCTCAGCCATAGATACAATGTATGCCGATATAGCAACAATTCTGTGAAACGATTTCGATTTAATTCAGTGACATATTGATAGATTTTGCGCTATTTAGACAGAGTCCTACAGCAGACACATAGTGCTGTTACCACCGCTTTGTTGTTGCAAACGCACAGACATGTTATATCTTCAGTAAGCAATTTGGCAGAAATGCATAGACAGATGTACATTACATGAACATGTGGGGAGTGTCAAAATGTCAAAAAGTTGATATTTTATGGGTGGCATTAATGCATTGTATGGGTGATTCTCACGAAACCATTGAAACACCACGGCACTAATGATTTTAGCTTTAAAATGTGTAATATAGTAACATTAAAAAGCATCAGAATTAACACAATACTGTGTTCTACCTTGCACAATGTGTGATTTCAACATAAGAATTTATAATTGTTAAATTTTATCTCATTTTCTGCTGAAATTCTCATTACCGCAATGTGTCCGGCTGTGTTTGAACATGCGTTATGTTGTAATTTAATCAAATTAGCACAAAAATATTAAGAAAAAAAATAAATGGATGTTTTGCTAGACTACTGTAGATGACAGAAAAAATATTTACTGAATATTCATGTATAATAATAATGAAGAAAAATTAGGAAAATGATGTGTCCATGCCTGATGTTCTCATCCTCCGCAACACTTTTTGAGAACAGTTTAAGCGCACATACAGAATTTTAATAAAGTTTGATTTTGAGTGACCAAGCACATGGACCAGTTACTTCAAGATGGCTACCAGGTAAGATCATTTTTTTACAGTTAATTTGAAATATTGTCTTGTCAGAATGCTTACACGACATTTTGATTATCATTACCGCAACAGATGCTTATTAAATGTTAATTTAATTAATAGAAGCATAATACTTTGATTTTAAATGCATGTGCAGAATCTCCAAATTATGTTCTTTCAGGTTTGTCATGTCATTTTGAAAATATGTCAGTGTTGATGTTTTCTGACTGTTGCGGTAATGAGATTTTTTAGGACTCATTTTTTTAATTATGTTACAAAAAGTGTTAAATGATAAGTAAAAGTTTTTAAATTAATGTTCCCATTTACTCCAGACTTTGTTTTTCAATGTCTGGTGGGGAAAAAAGTAGATTTAAGCAATTTTTACATTTTCATGCTTGACATTTTTAAAACCAAGTTTTCGTGAGAATCACCCGTATAGTTAAACATTGGATCAATCCATATGGATGTAATTAGTATTTAATATAATATTTTGATTATGTTGCTGGAGTTGACTTCTACACAATCTTCTCTTTGTCCACCCTTAACAGATTGATATATTGTGCATAACTGAAGAAATGTTTTCATTATATTACCATGCTTGCAGTCTTCATCTGCCTGGTCGTAGTCCTTCTGTAGAATCAAATCAAGTACAAAATCAGTTTCGCAAACTATTTAAACAGTAACGTTTCAGATTTAATTCCCAAACCAAAGCAAATGTTGCATGTTGGTAAGCAAAAATCAAATACATAAACATCATTAAAGCAGATAAAAGCAGTGTGACACAGCGTGCTGTTGACACACAGAAGTCTCACCAACTGCAGTCGTGCTGCTATGCGGTAGAGCAGCGCGCGCTTGCGAAGGAGGGTCGTGCCGGGGGTCGGCGTCCGGGGTCCCATGGCCAGCAGGGCCTCTGTGCTGTGAGCCACTGCTGCCTCATACTCCTGCCTCACTAATGATCCAATGGCCTCGTCACATGACTTCTGTGGCCTTCTGTCCTCCATGACTCTGGGACAGAGTTTCTGTCACAAAACATATAGTGGGTTACACAACTACCCATAAACAGCTTCCAATATTTTTTTGGGGGGGGGGCTCTTTTGCACCATTACACAGTTCCCCAAAAGTATTTGGACAGTTCAGACACAAGTGAACATGAGATGGAAATTGCAACACTTCCATATTGTGACATATTTTGGAGGGCTCATCATGTAAGAACAAAAATGTGGGGTAGGACTTGATATTATTTATTTGTGTACATTTATATTTATAGATTTAGCAGTGCTTTAGCAACTTCAATCAATATATACATATATACATACTGCACACATAATTACATCTACATGCATTTGGCAGATGCATTACAAGGTGTATATTTTATTGGCATGCGGGTTTGAACCTACAACCTTTTGTGCTCTACCAATTGAGCAACAGGAACAGCACAATGTGTATTATGAACAATGGAGTTTGGATAATGCAATAGATGCAGCTGAATTGCATCAGCAGCACACATCAGAAGTCAGTCAGTCATGACAAAAAGAGCAAGTTATGACAATGCTAGTCAACTCAAAACTATTTCATCAAAACTGGAGAAATTATTCACAAAATATCTTTTAAGGTGACTATGAAAGTATGGTTGCCACGATTATGAAATTTGGCTGACGGTTAATTATCTAATAAATTGTAACGATTATGACGATTAATTGTCTGTTTTATTGCATTGACATTTAATTCTCATACATTGTGTTTGTTTGTTTATGAAATAATTTTCACACATTGTTGTGAATATGTCAATTAAATATTTTGCAATGTGTACCTGGCAGTAAATATTAAAACACATATTTAAAAGTAATCTGATAAGGTCTCATTTATACAGGCGTTGCAGCTCCCCCTTGTGTTTTTTAGAGAGATGTGCAATCATTGCAGTGATCTGAATTCATCGCGATTAGGTCAAACAATCAGCATGTGTGTTCCTGGGATCGAACCCATGACGTTTTGTGATGACAGAGTTACCCGCAGCATATTTCAGTTAAGGCGGGCCACCTAAGCTTGGAAACCCTACCGCCTTAACTAGGTCGTCCAAAAAATAAATAAATAAATAAATAATGTAAAAAATCGCTGCACAAAAGGCCGTCAACTGCATCTCGGGGAATAGCGGGGACGCGCGCCACGTGGCCAAAATGACAAAAACGTGGTACGGACTGCACTGTCTGAAGATAACTAGCCAGTTGATAAAACATCTCGGAGAATAGCGCGGACATGCTTCACACTGCGAGCGTGCACGCGCACCACACGGCCGAAATGAGATAAAGACGTGGTCCATCATGTCTGGAGGATAGCCAGTTGATAAAACGCGTGCCTGTGAGAACTGTAAGTGGACTTATGTTTTGTGTTTATTTAAGCCTGTTATTGTATTAGTCTATAGTTCTTGCAAATTTAAAGTAAGTTAGCTGGTGATTTTGTTGTTTGAGCAACCTGCTAGCTAGGTTTTACGTGCCTGTTGATTAGATATAATTGTTGAGCGCTCTTGCTCACTTTATTTATGTGCATTATTTACATGCTACAGTAGTTACACTCCTTTAAGATAATGTAATTAATAGTGGGAAATAATCAGTTTTTACCATTTTTGCGCCATCTATCATCGTTCGCCAGACGATCTACAACATCTGCTTTAGTTTGTGTTTATTAACCCTTTAGTTTCACTTCATCACGCAGCTATTCCTGTTAGAGGTAAAAACATTCAATTAATTTATAATCTAGTATGTGTTCATTTTTTCTCATAGTTTCTTCAAAATTAAGTTTTAATTGAGTGTTTTAAATAAAAATATTTTAATTTTCATCATGACGCATACGCCCCCTTTGATTGCCACGTCCTCGGCCCCACCCACCTGCACAACCCTACCACCTTAACTAACAAATTTTCTGCGGGAAACCCTGGATGATAATGCAATGCCCTACCACTGAGCGACAGGAACACATCATATAAACTTTCAAACCAAGGGGCATCTATATTCAAAGTACACTAGAGCTTTTTGCGTAATTAATTTACTTTTCTGAAACATTTTCAATGATGGCTAGAGTCAAGTTGATTTCTACCCACAGATGAAGGACATCACATTACAGTAACTAAAGACTTTATTTAGACAGCATAGTAAAGAGTAGACAGGAAAGCTGGACCGGCAAAGGACCTCAGAGCACACCGGTGCTACATATCCATGCACTAACTGCAGTGCTATCGGCGCCGATAATTATATACATTTAATACGCATTATTACACTGACGCTGTATGTATGGACACCCTTCAATTGTGAAGTCATATTTTCCTCTTATAATTAGGTCACAGCTGGAACATCCAGCTGGTCTGAGTTAGCCAGGGTTGCTGAACACTTTTTCCACATTTTTTGGGAAAGGCAGAAACGGAACGCTCCAAAAATCATATTACAAGCAACTGCAACAATATCCAACTCACTGAAATATCAAAACACTGTAACACGCCTTATTCTCCAGGATCTGCCCATATGAGCACACCATGCAGCAATACAGCTCAATCTGAATGAAACTGATTTGTATGTTTGTTTCTGTGCCTACTCTGAGGGATAATTCACCATTTTCTCACCCTCAAGTTGTTTCAAATCTGTATACATTTCTTTGTTCTGCTGAATGCAATGTTCGTAGCAGATCTAGGGCACTATTGACTTTCATAGCAGGAGAAAATAATACTGTGGAAGTGAATGGTGCCACAGATCTGTTTTATTATTAATGTTTTATAAAGTATCTTCATTTGTGTTTAGAAATTTATGCAAGTTTGAGGGTAAGTAAATAGTGACAGAATTTTTATTTTTGGGTGAACTATCACTTTAGTATAATGGTACTATGGAAAATCACGATTTTGCTTTGACACATTATGCTTTGAAAAACTTTTAAGTACATCTTAAATGCCATGACTTATAAATATGGTGATAATTCAGTAGCACGGTGTTAACCTGACTGCACCATGGTAGAAGCACAGTATTTTTAGGGCAGCGGTTCTCAAACTGGGGGCCATGAGATGGTGCAGGGGGGGGGGGGGCTTTTATTACAAAAAATAATTAAAAAATATAAAAATAAGGCTACTAATCAACATCACTACATTACATTGTATAATATGGGGCTGGTTTCACAGACAGGGATTAGCTTAAATCAGGACTAGGTTTCAGTTTAATTAAGAAATATAACTAGTTTTAACAGACATGCCTTAATAAAAACATTACTTGTGTGCATATTGAGGCAAAACAAAGGGCACTAATGTATTTTAAGATATGTCAGTGCAAGATGTTTTCAGTTTGGACATCTCTTACATTTATTTTAGTCTAGGACTAGTCCAATCCCTGTCCGGGAAACCGCCCCTTAATGTTTTGTTTAATTCAAATGTTACGTTTTGTAATGTTTTTATGTCATAAATCTTCTTTGGGTGGTCCACGAAAGGATGCACCGTACACAAGGGGGGCCGCATGCCAAAAAAGTTTGAGAACCACTGTTTTTAAAAACACATTTTGCAGTTAAAGTAACACTCCACTGCCATTAAAAATATCCCGATCATTTATTCACAACCATGTCATCCAAAAATGTTTAACTCCTTCTTTGTTCAGTCGAGAAGAAATAAGTTTTTTTTAGGGAAAACATTCCAGGATTTTTCTACTTATAGTGGACTTTATTGGACCCCAACAGTTTACAGTTTCAACGCAGGTTTAAAGGGCTCTAAGGGCGCACTCACATTATCCAAACCAAACCAAACCAAACCATGCCCCAGCGCGAATGTCACCCCTCCCTACTCCCCCATGTGCATGCACTCACACTGTACTTTTATCGATCCGAGTCCGGGCGCGCTTTCGTCATTAAGATGCGATTGTTTTGAAAAAAAGCAGGAAGTAAAGCTCTCACTGAACACTGGAACCCACCGTAATGATAGGTCTGTGTTTTTTTATTCGGAGTCGTTTGGTGCGCGATTACAGACAGCCCTCTCACATGTCATCATATTGCTTAGTTGATCTGTCACGTGCGCAGCTCGGACATTCACGTAACCCCGCTGCGCGCATCAAAAGGTTTTTACGGCGGCAGATGAAGGTGAGTGGTCGCGCAGCTGACGTCTTCACCTTTTGAATCGCGCTCAGGCGCGAATGCGCTCACACCACAGCCTTCCGCACCTGAGCCCAAGTGAACCGCGCTCCGGCCCACCTCTGCAACCCGGCCGTGGCGCGATTAACCAATCCGCGCCCGGGCGCGGAACAGAGCGATCACACTTGTCAAACAAACCAGGCTTTGGGGGTCAAACGCGCCCGAGCGCGGTTTGGTTTGGATAGTGTGAGTGCGCCCTAAATGATCCCAACTGAGGCATAAGGGTCTTATCTAGCAAAACGATCGTCATTTTCAGCTTTTTTGAAACTGCTATTTTAAACTGCATTGAAACTGTAAACTTTGGGGTCCAGTAATGTTTATTAAACTGAGAAAAATCTTGGAATGTTTTCCAAAAAAAAAAATTTTATTTCTACTCAACTGAACAAAGAAGTAAACAACCTGGATGGCATGGGGGGTGAGTAATTATTCAGATTTTTTTTATTAAAGTGGAATATGTCCATTCAAATAACTAAAACAAGAGCATTTGCTTCAAATAACCATGATAACTTTGGCACAATCCTCCAAAATACCATAGTTACAACAGTTAGTGCAGTGTTTCTTAACCAGGGGACTGAGGCCTAGGGATCGACCAATATGGATTTTTTTTGTGCCGATGCCGATTTTTGCCGATTACAGGCTGCCGATTTCTTGAGCCGATATTTGGAGCCGATATTGCTTTTGCTCACTCAATTTACATAATAAAAATGACACGATGATGCCAAATGTTACAAGTATCGATTTAAAAAAGTAACCATTTATTAAACTTAAAAAATATATATATTTAACAAATAGTAAAAACAGGTGAGGGTGCTATGGAAAAACTCACAAAAATCGGCCCAATATATCAGCCGGTCGATATATCGTCTATCACTACTGAGGCCAAATAAAAAAAAACTCAACAAACTACTAAGGGAACTTGAAGACGACTTCAGATTAATTAAAGTAAGAAAAAAAAGCTAAAAAAGAGAGAGCCTTTTTATTTTTAAAACAAATATGCATTTCTCAGATATGCAAAGCTCTATTAAAGTGGACCCTTGTGTAGGGTCCATCCTAGGGCTGTCAAAAGATAAATCCCAATTAATCACAAACAAAAAAAAGTTTGTGTTTGCATGATGCAAACACAAACTTATACATACAAATGTTTTTTTTTTTTTTATACATGCATGTGTGTATTTATATATACAAAATAATTACACACAGAGCACACACACATATATTATCCAAAAACAAACGTTTATTTTGTATGAGATTAATTGCGACTAATCTTTTGATAGCCCTAGTCCATTCCCTTTGCACTAAGATCAGATGAGTTAGTTTCACTACTGTAAAACCAAATATGGAAACGCTAGTAGTGGAGATTTTTCCACTTTAAGTCATTTTGTTTGTTTTATGACATTAAAAGGTTACCAGTAAATAAAGGTCAAACTAAAAAAATTATGACATTCTGATATGAGCCGTAAAACTGATACTTATCGATTTTTAATATGCCTGAAATAGATACTCTCTCTCTCTTTTCAATCTCTCTCTTCCACGAACATCACTTAAAGACTGACGGATATCACCTAATAACACATCTTCTTAACAAACCAATGTCTAATTAACACACAGCACACCAAACAAGGCAACAGGGCCTCAGTAAAATATATAAACACTCTATATTTGGATAACGGGTCAGTTAATAATAGATGTCCCGTCTGAGTACGAGTGTGTGACCGCGTCTCAAAACCTAGCCAGCCGACTACCTAGACAGCATTACTTGGCATCATTGTCGCGTGCCGAACGTTTCAATCAAATAATCGATTCGAATCTACGATTCGTTTAATCAGAACGATCGATTCAAACAGTCGACACCCACATACGACCCCCAACAACGCCGTCCAGAAAGGCAGCTCACCAGGCCCCGAGACACAACCAGTGTCCATCTAAAAAGAACAACAACTGCGTGTGTACAGTCAGAAAAACACAAATCTGCACGATATGAACTGGAGCATTGCAGCGTTATACGATGTGTATGTTTGAAACGAGCGATAATATCTACGATCGTGTGTTTATCGCGATGATCGTAGCGATTCGTTATGATAACTGTATCTGGACTGCGCTGATCGCTGCTCTCATGGCCTTGAGTTTCAGCCGCCCCCGAACACACATATTAGCGAATTATTCTGAAACATTTATCCGAAAATGCACATCCGATATCTGATCTTTGCACGTTACACTGATGGATCTATCCGCGTGCGGGTGACGAATAGCACCGATGAGCGGTAAATAGCGCAGTTACACGCGAACATATTAGCTGCTAGTGTGTGTAGCGCAACTGCGGTCAGGCCCTGATCACCATCACATTAATCGTGCAAAACAATGCAGCGATGATTTGGGTTTACGTGTGCGCGATATACGAGCTGACAGCGGGATCTCGATGGAGGGGTCGAGGGCAGACAGAGGCGAGGAGCGTGAGAGACGCGCGACAGGAAGGTGTTGGAGGAAGTCTGCACTTACCTAGCTTTACTTTCTACGCCATCTTGGATCCACTTGTCAGCCTAGCGGTGCATTATGGGTCAAATATTTCTGCGCACTGTTTCCTGCCAGCAGAGTACTGCACGTACTGCAGGATACAGTAGTGAGAATAACAGCAGTCAGACAAAAGCGTTTTTTAAATGTGAATTTGGTGTGCTAGTGATTATTTTGTTACACAAAAGGTGAGGAAAATTTATTTAAAAATATTTATATCTATTATTCTTGTAACTTTTTCAAAATGCACATTCTGTAGCTCTATTTTTTTGTGGGATTACGTAAAGGGTTGTATAAGATGTTTCACTTTATAACAACTTTTATTTTTTTAAATTACAGTTAATGTTTTTGAGATATTTTCTGTATAAATTATGTTGTACAAGAAGCAATAAAACATCTCTTTTGTTGGAAAATATTTCATTATAAACTTAACTGATTTTATTTATTTAATCCTTTAACTGTCATCCCCATTTTTGAGTGTGGGGTGAAAATGTGATTCAAATTAAATTAAGTCTGTCATTCTTGTCTATAAGCAAAATCTTGTTTTTTCACTGAAGTATCTGGAGTTGTGAATATTAAATTAAAAATAGTTACAGCAGTTAAAGTTTATTTTATAAAACAAAAATAATGCAATAAATTATATATGTTATATTTACAACTCATACAAATTTAAATGTTTAACTCCAAAAATTTTTCACACTTTCAGTCGTTTTACCAACAAAGGCCACTAGGTAAACTAGGGGAAAAAGTTCCTTATAAACCCATGGGTGACGTCACGGACACTACGTCCTTTTTTATTTTTAATGAAAAAGGTTTTCAAAATATGAAAACTACATTCTTAGAGCTTTTCAATTATATAGTTTATCAAGATTTGAAATATTAGAATTGTAAATATATAATAATTCAAATTTATTTCAATTATTCATATTTATTTGAGTGACTTTTAGCAAAATGACTGTCGTGTCAATAATACATTTCTATCATTAAATGGCCTCAAAATATGAAACTACATTCTTAGAGCTTTCCAATGATAAATAGGTTGTCAAGATTATTTCAGGTTTATAGGATATCTAATAAAATAAACATGTAAAAACACCTCAGGCCCACCTGCTGGTCAGTGACATTTTAGAAAATGATTATTATTTTTGCAAAATGGTGATGAAATATGAAAAGCTCAATCTGAGATCTTAGTTTGTAAGATTAGTGTTGGTTAAGACTAAGAAATTATTGTTTTGAATATGTAATGCTAAACGTCCCACCTGTAGGAGAGTGACAGTTTAAATGTTAGATGAAGTATAACAAAACGCATTATACAAACATATACCATTTATTAATTTTATTTTCCCCATTCACAAGTGAACAAAAACTCCTTCACACTGCATATCAGCTAGTGGTTATTAGCGCCCCCATCGGTTTCCGGCGGTATTGCATGATGAAAACATTTTGATGCGCTGCGCCACACTGCCACAGTGTGTCTTTCTCCTTTCAAACTTACCATCCCGCGTGCGTGAAGCGGAATACATGGCAGCTAGACAACATCTCTCATCTCAGTAGAGGAGTGAAAACAATGCCACTGACCCCAGGTGCATCGTGTTTATGAGATTTACCCAAATCATCGACACGCCGTATACGCGGAGCTGGACGGGACAGGTGTGCGGAGTGCAGGGCTTCGTAACAAAGAAGAAAATATCACAAATCCGATTCAATTTAAAGTTTTAGAGATATTATAAACATTGGGACGCTGCGGCAGTCATGCGCTTCGCTGGATTTCTGATGCGTTTCTGACGCGTTTCCTCCGTGCGTAAAAACGCAGCAGTATCAGCGAATTCCAAGAGTGATTTCAGTACAACATCACAACCTGCGAGTGATCACTTCATACACGAGGACCACAGTGTTTTTATACAAGTGCACTGCTGTTTGCATTCGTACTTATGATAACTCGTGATCGCATCTATTAGCGAATGGCTAAATACATTTAGACGACCATTTGCACTTGATCTGTTGTGGAAATCATAAGGAGAGGACAATGTTGATGAAGGAATACAGGATATGCATGCCACTTACCGTGGAAGAGGTAAGTTCAGATTTTCATCACATTGTTGGTAAAATAATAGCGAAATATAATCAATAACTCTTGGAGAGGCATCTTATGGTGGCATGGCGTTTCTATTAACTCATGTATTCCACCCCTAAATGTGATTTTTATCTTGCTTAAGTTTACGCATTCATTTTGATCTGAATTTTGCAACTTTTGCCTTGTTTTTACAGTCTATGGGTAAAACACAGTGAAGTAATGATAACCACCTGGGGGCGCTGTAGTACATTGAGTTTATTGCAATTACTTTGTCAGTGACTGGAGGAGTCAGTACTTCATGTGCTTTCACATTGTTTAGATGTTCTTCTTCAATGTTCATGCTTTGATAAATGATTCATTACAGGTATCTTAAAAAATCAATCATTTGCACATATGCAACACGCCTCTATTTCACTTTGTTTATTTATAAACATTGGCCATGTTTATTATATAATGCACCTTGCATAATAATAAGATGAAAATCTTTCATACTGTTATCAGATTATAGTCAGTGAGTTGAACTAAACAACATAGTCAGACTCGGGGTTTTCACATGTAGTTCATAAAAAAAAAAAAAAAACAGAAAAGGAACTAGCCAAATTCACTGCAAAAATGACTTTCTTACTTAGTATTTTTGCCTTGTTTTCAGTAGAAATATCTAAAAATTCTTAAATCAAGATGTATTTTCTTGATGAGCAAAATTACCTAAGAAAAAATATACAATTTAAGTCGATTTATATGAAGGGTTTCGTTGCAAAACGAGATAAATCCTTTTAAACATTTTTTGTTAAAACATGTTTATTATTATGTTATCATGTTATTATTTTGTTTTATGGTGCTACTTAGTTGTATTTTTTGAGTTATGAAGGTTTAAATCAAAACAGACCAACTGCAGTTGAATTGATATTAATTGGAATGCACAACCAAAAAAGAATTCTGAAAAATTAAAAAAAAGAGTTTTGCAACGAAACTCTTCATACATTATGTATGTGCACACACACACACACACACACACACACACACACACACACACAAACTTTTATTTTGTATGCAATTAATCGCGATTAGTCATATATAATTATAGCGTACGTGATTATTGTGTACGAGTGGTTTTAGGTTTTCTTGAATTTTTTGTTGGATCACAATTTGTTTGCGAAAACATCCGTACACACGAATTTGTGCGTACGCATGCTTAATTAATGAGACCCACTGTTTTTTTCCTAAAATTATCCTGCCTAATGTAAAGAACATTCTGTATTAGGGCTGCCTAACAATCGCGACTAATTGTTTGTAGGATAAACGTTTATATATATAAAAAAAATGTAAAAATTAGGTATTTATATATAATATAAATATCAAAAAATATATATACAAACATACAAATATTTCTTAAATATATATGCGTAAAACATAGTAAATGTAGTAAAATAATGTAAAAATTAGGTATTTATTTATAATATTTATTTATAATATTATATATATAACAGTTCTATCTGGTTCTCGAATCTGATTGGCTATGAGGCGTGCAATATTCTACTGATAACGGCACAGTAACCGCTTCACCTTTCGTATCATTCCGCCACCTAGTGAATGGAGGTCCTCTAAACAGGCTCATCTCTGAATGGAAAAACTGCAGACACACAACCGCGCTGTTTTGAATCACTCTCTGTGTGTCTCATTAGTTCACTAGCTCATAAATCAGTCTGTGAATCCCCAATCGGAAGTTATTATTCCGTCAAAGATTAGCGCTCTTGGATGTTACGTTAAACTTAATGGGATCAATGTCTTGTCACATCGTGTGGACGATTAACACTTGGAAAGAGGAATGTAAACGCTCATTTTTTTCTGGAGCTATATCTCTTATCAGAACGCGAAAACACCGTGGAACTGCAGGTAAGCACCGCAGCTTTTAAATGTGGACATTGATCATTTATTTAATCGCGACGTGACTATTAAATCATGTTATGAGATATCGCCACTGATATATTTATAAGCAGCATGCAAAAACATCTCTCTGACACTTATAAAAAACAGTTTTATATAGTACTGACAAGAACAAAGTTTAATAATAATCGAGTGCTCGTATCGCGTTAAGATGAAATGGGAAAGCAATAGTAACATTATACAAGTATAGTTTTATTAACTTTTACCTCGCGCCAAAACAATAACAACACAAAAGACACTAAATATGAATAAGAAAACAAGTAATAGTTTCATCATGACACCAAATACTGCTGATTTGATCTCATTTTTAACCATCAGGCCAACATGAGAGCCAGGGGATCCCTGTCAGAGATGTAGCCCAGAGAGGGCGGTGGTCAGCGGGGCGAGTGAACACTGATGTTCGCTCATGCTTTGGTTCTCATACGTACCGAATCTCACTAAGCAAACGTTCAAACAGGCGCTATCTTTACTAATCGACTGTAGATTTAAATATAATAAATATATATTCTCGACTGAACTAATCTTAAAACTACACTTTGTGACCAAGAAGTTGTAATATTTAAAAACGGTGAATCTGTCCATTGAGTTAATATGAGATTCAAAGCAGCCGAAAGTTTTACCTGTCATTCTGGCAGCCCTCATATCCGTGGCGGAAGAAGTAGTTCTCAAACAAAGAGGCTTTTAAAATTACTCCGTTGTTGTTTTCTAGTTTTCTTTTTTCAAACGTGTGCCGTCGAACTGTTGTATAAAAGCAATATCGTTTGAGTAGGAGTATATATATTTGCATGTGTGTATATACAGTACAGGCCAAAAGTTTGGACACACTTGACTAAAATGTTAACTATGATTTTAAAAATCTTTTAATCTGAATGTTAAATGCATGAAATTACGTTTGTAGAAAAAACTATACCTGTGCCAAATAGATTAATTTCTTTTATTAGAAAACTAAAATTTTATTTTAAATTAATATTTTTGATAAAGATGACATGCACCGAATATTACAGAAAAAGCTGTCAATAAGAGCCAGATTAAATGTGAAGTCCTTCAATATTCTTTAAAATTCAGTCTGAAGTAAAACTTCAAGAAGCTTCTTGATAAAATGACACGAGTATGGTTTTGCAATTTCTATGAGTGACTGCACTTCAGATGATAAAATATAACATAATTTTGATTTATTTTGGATGCTTTCAGTCACCAACATAATTCCCACAGTTGAATTTGTGTTATGCCATAGTTTGGACAAGTTTATTATTATTCTGTTATGTGGAAAAATATATAAATTAAGAACGAGTGACGAGTGTCCAAACTTTTGGCCTGTACTGTATATTTTTTATATTTATATATATTTATATTATATATAAATACTTACGTTTTACATTATTTTCTGTCTTATGTCATATGCATTTATCAAAATTATATATGTGTGTGTGTGTGTGTATATATATATACATAATTATTATACACACTACACACACTTATATGATGTAAACAAAAACCTTTATTCTATAAATGATTAGTTGCGATTAATCGTTATGCAGCCCTAATAAATATAAACTTGATATGTTTAATACTAAGAGCAAGAAATAAACGAGTGAAATCAAATGTTGATGCTCCAACTTTAGCCTGGATTTTACCGGAAAGGGTCACATGGAAAATTAGAGACAGGATATTCCAGGACATGTGGCCAGGAGGATATTCCTTAAACATCCTGCTTTGGAATGATAAGGGTGAATAAATAGCTTTGTTTTGAGTAAAGCGTTCCTGTAAGCATAGTGTCTGTTGTGTGTCTTTGTGTGTTTGCAGTCCATCTGCTGCCTGACACCACAGATGTATTTTCTGCATCATCACTACATCTTTGAGCCGACTGAAACACTTTTAATGTGGGTGGGTGTGTTTTAGTAAATCTATAGTTAATGAATTAATCCATCCTCCATTTGCATAATGTAAACAGAGTACGCAAAACCCGAAATAAGTGCGTCGTTGTGATTTTAATGGACTTAGGAGTCTTGTTTCCCTGAAAGGAAGGAATAAAATGTCATTATAAAACGATTATCACATTTATGGCATGCTTGTGTATACCGGTGTGTGTTTTAATGAGAGCAAAATGCCATCTGCTAAGTGTATGGCTGATTGACTTACCTAGCAACGAGACTGTTAGTTAAACAATATTTCATCAATTAAAAATTGACCGCTGAGAGTTTGCTAAGCTGATAACACAAGTACAGGTCATGACACTTTTAAATGAATTGATAATAACGACTCGCAATCCTTTGTTGATATGCGAGTTATAGTTCAGCTATGAAACAAATGAAACTCAAGGTCTTTATGACAATGCTTCAAAATGCCTTTCGCAAAAGAACAGAGCAGAAAAATCTTAGTTAAGGGTTGTTTCAGGTTTCAGGATTGCACTTGAGTTGACCCGACAAAGCTGTCTGCTTTTCTGTGGTTTTCTTGGTTGAAACTGAGCATGCCGTACACTTCTCAAGGCAAAGTAGTATGCGATTTACTTTGTTTACTTGCTGTCGTGACTTTTGATTGGCACATCGTGAGTCGGATGTGGAAAGCAGCTTTTCAAAGCTTTCAACGGAGTGTTTTCTGTGCTGATGTGAAGAAAAGGATTGTGAAAGTTCACGGGAAAAGGAATGGTCTTGAAATCTCTTTACATTGTTGTCTGTTGTTCATATAAAATACATATTTGTGTTGTGTAGAGGATTTCAATTCAATCTATTTAACGATTTATTGCATGTTTAAGACCAGATTGTGTTTAGAGGATTGCGTTACTTTTGTGTTGCGTTCTGTTTCGATTGACAGGTCTGCAGTCGCTCCATGCAGCGTTTCCATGGTTTTACCATGGACGATGTATTTCTGGATCAGCATCTTCTAACAATAACCTGCTGTACATATCAAATCAGGAGGAATATGAATGCAGTCAAAAACTTAAAGGGATAGTTCACACAAAAATGAAAATGTTGTCATCATTTACTCAACATTGTGTTAGTCTAAACCTGTATATATTTCTTTGTTCGGCTTAACACAAATGAAGATATTTTAAAGAATGTTTGTAACCAAGCAGGGGCACCATTGACTTCTTTAGTAGGAAAAACTTAAGGTTTGATTATTAGCGGGGGGTTTTTTATATCTTAATTTGTGTTTAGCAGAACAAAGAAATGTATACAGATTTAGACTAAAGCTGCGACTAACAATTATTTTCCAAATTGAGATATCAGTCTTTTTTAAATGAATCAACTAATTGGATAATAACCTAAGGCACTAAATTAGGGTATTAACTAGTGCTGGACAAAGATTAATCGCGATTAATCGCATACAAAATAAAAGGGATTTTTTGCATAATATATGAGTGTGTGCTGTGTGTAATTATTATTAATATATTAATACACACACATTCATGTATGTATTTAAGAAACATTTACATGTGTATATATATTAATTCATATTTGAATATATTCTATATGATACATAATTTTTTTTAATTATATTTATTTCAGAATTTTTTTATTTATATATATGTATGTGTGTGTGGTTAAATATACTTAATAATTACACACAGTACACTCACATATATTATGTAAAAAAAGACTTGTATTTTGGATGCGATTAATCGCGATTAATCTTTGCCCAGCACTAGTATTAACATGTAAGGTGTGTTTTTAAGTGTACAGAGTTTTTGTATTTTAAGCCTTAAAGGCAGGATAGGCAGGAATTATCTAAAAAAACTTTTTTACAAATTAGTTTAAACTGTCTTTATATACCAATACATAATTAAAATGTAAGTACTCTGAAATAGAGAGTATAAAACTCGAGTGTCTGTAGACCTCTCAGTCTCACGACTGTTTTAAACACAGGTAATTATTTCCATTCGTAACAAAACAAATGATTGGCTTGCGCGACTATCACTCTCTCTCGCGACCATGGCACCACCCCTGTTGCTATGGGATCTGCCCACACATGCGCACATCGGATTGATTTGAACGTGCACGAGGCCCTCTAGGAAGAGCAAAAGTACGGCAGAGAAAGTGCATTCAGAACTCACAGTACCTGCATATCCAGTCAGCGAAGGCAAACGAGACAAAAAGGAATAAACGAAGAAATCAAACGAGAGTAAATATCACGTGGCTTTTCCTCGAGTCGACGATGCGGTAGCAGTATTGTCTCGAGTGTAGTCCTCATCATAGTCAACAATGCTTTCATCACGGAAACTCTTACATGCAAAACACCATATATGTTATTCACGAAATTCACCTTCATCACAGTGTAACTGATGGTAATAAAAAAAACGTGTATCAATGCAATCTGTTTTTAGCTTTGTCTTATAAATATAACTGGCTTGTTTGTTACCGAATCAAACAAAATATATTTTAAACGTTACCATTATCGATATGCTAGCTTAATAGTGAGTACTAAAAGCCATCCTATTTGTTTATATTCATAGTGATAAAGTTGGGTGTATTATTACATGTGATTGTGACATGATGTTAGTTCATGCACCGCGCTCCTTCCTCTCCGGTCGTCTGGTAAATGCTTCTCCCAGCAGAACCGGTCAGCGTCGCGCGTTCATGTGTTTTGGGGGCGTGGCTTTAGAAGAAACCCAGAAGGGAGGGGTTGGAGTGAATGGAAATAATTAGCTGTGTTTAAAACAGTGGTGAGACGTCTACAGAAACTCGATTTTTATACTCTCTTTTTCAGAGTACTTACATTTTACTTATGTATTGGTATATAAAGACAGTTTAAACAAATTTGGAAAAAAAGTGCGTTAGACTTTTCATTTAGACTTAAAGTCGCAATGAAATTGAAATGAAAAACTATATATAT
This sequence comes from Misgurnus anguillicaudatus, assembly GCF_027580225.2. NCBI lineage: Eukaryota > Metazoa > Chordata > Actinopteri > Cypriniformes > Cobitidae > Misgurnus > Misgurnus anguillicaudatus. The sequence goes on from NC_073355.2 coordinate 6,196,245, forward strand.
ATATTTTTTAATATTGTGGTATTATTAACAAATGACTTATCCGTGAGCTTCATTATTTTTTAAAATTTGTGTGTGCTCATAATTTTTAATCAAAAATGCAAATCTCATCCTCTCCTCAAAACGATCTCTCCTCACTTTCGGTCCGAGAGAAGATCGCAGCGATTAGCAATTAGCAACACGACCCAACTTCAAACGATCCAATCAGACCTCGGACAAATTCAAATCCAGACCTGCCTTATTTCATTCCAGAAGCCGTTTCATTCGGATATACGTCACCATGGGGAAAATAAGGCAATCGCTACTTCCATTTCATGGCGATTTTAAACCTGCCTACTCTGCCTTTAAATAAAAACGTGTGCAGCTTTTAAATAGTAAAACATCTTTATTAAAATATAAATAAACAAAACAAATTAAGTTATGAATTGAGGATTGTTATTAACAAAATAAATGTTGACACGCGTTGTTACAGTAATAAATACCTTGATTTTCCCCTACCTGAAAACAGATGCTTAGTTGTGGTTCATACTATTTTTATGAAAACCCAACAACAATTAAACAAATACAAATTAACTTAAAGAAATAAACCTTTATTAACAGCATTAAGGGCGTCACGATTTCGAAATCGATCAAATAAGTCACACCTTCGAATTAAAAAATGGGATCGTCGATACTGCTAGCTCCCATGTCATGTCCGGTCGGCTTGCCAAGCGGGGGGGAAAAAACTCTGAGATTTACATTTTAAAACAACACCTAAATAGTTTTTTTACCTTAAAATAACGTTTCCAAAAAAGTTTCAGTCGTTCATCCACTCAAAACAGGGTGAACGGCACTTTCACATTCGCTTTCAGCCCTCTATCGGCCAAAACCGCATTAAAGAAGTTTCCAACCGTCGGGTCGCGGTCCTGTAGTCCGAGTCAAAACTACAAAAACTTTAATTACAAAGCCAGCTTTGCTGCAGTAGGCTAAATTATTTACGACAGTGGTAATGGACAATTCCGCTTCCAACCTGTAGGGAGAGCAAAGAGCAAAAACTCTTTAGTATTGCTTTAAACACGAGGGATGTATTGCTACAACTCCTTGAAATGCATATCATAAACAGGATTACTACCTAGTGATCTGACTTCGGATAGATCGCAGCTCTCTGCCTTTGCGCGAGAGTGAGAGAGGCGCCAAGATGCAGCGGGTCATATTTTAAACAAAAGGGATAGTTTACCTCAGCTCGCATGAAACGCATTAAACTGAACAAATACATAAGGATTACTACTTAAGTTTATGTTTAGACTTCTAACAGATGCGAGAGCGCGTGCACGTGAGACAGAGAGAAGCGCAGCTGCTTATGATGCGCTGGATTTATTTCAGATGTTAGGAGTCCAAGACGCGCGCATGAAGTCTAGGTGCGTGCAAGTAGGAATCCTACAAGCTTTATTGTGTAAAGTGAAGCCCACAAACCCCCTTGCGAGGAAAAGCACGCAATGTGCATGTTAATGTGAAACTATAATAAAAATAAATAATAATGGCATAGCATTTTTATCTTTCAAAAAAAAATTGAGAACAAATCGTGACCTTAGAATCGAAAATGTAATCAAATCGAGGATTTGGAGAATTGTGACACCCCTAAACCACATTCTTTTGCTTCTGTCATTGTTTTGTCAGGGTTACTAAGTCCAAGTAACAAAACCAGCCCAATGGCCATTTAAAATTAGTCCAATAGCATCTCAATGAGTATTCACGGCCCAAATACTAACAACTGATAAACCAAATCCTTTTATCTCGAACCCGCAGAAGAACGGCATATTAACCGTGGACCTGGCAACGCTGCCTTGCTTTTAAAGAGCACCTATTTCGTTGCTAAAAAACAACATTATTTTGTGTATTTGGTGTAATAAAATGTGTTCACGTGTTTTTTGAACCATAAATCACCTTATTTTCCACATACCGTAAATTTTTGTTGCTCCAGATATCCCTGCCTTCCTCAAACGCTCTGATTTTTTATAAATCTCACCGATCTTTGTCAGTAAAGTAAATTTTTGAGTAAATGATGAAAGACTTTTGGGTGAACGGTCCCTTGCATTATCACTTATGATCAGTTTAAGCAATATATTTAATAAAACTTTAATAAAATAATATTTATATAACTTTAATAAAAATCAGTAACTACACAATATTTTTTCTATAAGGAAAAATGGCAGATTTCAGTCGGCACGAGCCGAGCAGCTACTATTAAGATAAATTGGAATGCTAATGGTTGGCTTTCTCCAGTTATTATAGACCTCTTTGATTTTAGCACGTAAATAGGATTTAAGGTTTATTTTGGACGCTTGAATAGACTAATGCAGTTCATTGGGGACTCTGCAAATATGCTGAGAGTTATTACAACCCATGCAGGTAATTACTAAAAATAGTCCCATTGTGCAAGAGACACAGAAATTATGTTTCGATTACTGATGTGGTTTTTAAATACCACTGCATGTACTTCATATTAATGGAGCTTTTATAATAAACAAGCTTTTATGTTTAGGTGCTTTTTTAACAAATTATTACAGTTTTAGCTTGCAACAATATTTCATTTCATTCGATCATGAATTTACAGAAGACGACTGTTTTCTGTGACAATATGTGCAATATAATGATCAAGTCAGGTCTCTACATTGTATAACCGAAAATCCTTCAGCCTGTGTAGCCAAAGTTATTGGATTGTGGGTTTGGCAGAGGTTTGTGTTTATTGCACAAAGGCATCTTTCATTATTATGGGTGAATTACTTTTTTAATCAATCATCATTTTCGCTTTCAGTGAAAGAGCACGGATGTGTCGAGCATTGAAACAGTTGTGTGATGAACATTTGATAAATATCCCTTACACCTGCCGTGGCATCCCAGGGAGAATAGGATGTAGCACAACACCAAATCCGTGTGCTAACTACTTCCCCACAGCTCACTTTTTACCTTGAACTGCGTGCAAAATTTGAGCATCTTTAAAAAGTTAAACCTCATTGATTTTTTTCGTTCTCAGTTATTTGAACCGACCCCTTGAGCTTACAGTAAATTGAAGGTCAGCGAGGTAGACAGCTGGCTTTTGTTGATGTATTATGAAAGAGCTCCTCCCGGAGTTTGCGTCGAGGTTGTTTGGAGGGCTGACACATCACCGGTGGCCGCACGGCTAATAGATCGAGTCCCAGTCCAGTGTTTTATGTTTGTCCCCATTCATCACGTTCTGTTGCCAGCCCAGCGGTAGAGTTTCCATCAGCTGTGGTTGGCCAACTCGCTCCTGGCAGTCTCCGGTCATTTCTCTGTGTCTCCCTGCGAGAGGTATTTCACCCTAAACCTTGTTTAAGCTCTGCCCACTGGCACCCTGACAGTAGCACAAAGGTTACAGATGAAAGTCAGGAAGCGCAAAGGCAAATATAGCTCCTCACATATAGGGCAAGAAGGGACACAAACATCATCTAAAGTTTCTTTGGTTGAGTCAGATTGTTTTTGTACATGGCGTTATCTGTTTATTTGCATCAGAAACACTTTCTTATACTTCATGTTTTTGTGCTTTTCTGCTAAATATTTGAAAATATTTTATTAACTGTCATTGGTCCACAGGCGGGCCCAAATCGTTTACATAACTGTTAAACTGATAATAGCCTATTCTAAAACTAAAATAATCTTAAAACTATATATCATTGGCTCAAAGCTCTAAGAAAGCAGTTCTCATATTTCTTAGAAAGTGAGAGCCATTATGTAAAATGTCAGGGGTCATCAGGTGGGCCCACGTGTTATTACATATTTATAACACTAATTTCCTTTTGAAAATCTATGTACATCATTGGAAATCTATATGAATGTATTTTTTTTCATATTTCATTTGACTCTTTGTAGTAATAATAACAAAGAGTATAGAAGCCCAAGAGGCGAAACTCTGTTGTGTTATGGGTAACAGTCTGTAGATGGCGCTGCGGAGCCACGGCCGCCATTATGGACTGTAAGCTGCTGAAATCGTTAGCGTGCCTCACAACTGTGGAGATGAGCAAGTGGTTAAAACGCAAGCAGTGTTCTGCAATAAATTGCAAAAATTATCAGTCCACCAGAAACTTGTTAATATTTTTGTGATATTCTATGTAAAAGATTAACTCTTAAGAAATGTTCATTTATAATTTTATTTATTTATTTTTCCAAATCATATATATGGTGATGTTCACTCATTTCAAAATCAACATTTGAATAAATATCTTATTAGTGTGTGTCTGCCTATATATTATTTCATGAATTTCTGTTATTCATATAACAAGGAAAATGCATAATAGAACATAAATATTGATAGATTAAAGGTTTGCAGTAATTTTATAATTGTATCTTTGCAAACCGTAAGTGGTAGGCTAATGAAGCCGATTCGGTGGGGGACATACCCTTACGAAAAAGAATCTTATAGTATTTTTGGACAAAATAGTATAGTAATCTTATAGGAATACTATAGTAATTTGGGACATACTATAGAAGTACGACAAGACCACCACAGAAACACTACAGCAGCCCTAAAATACCATAGAGGTATCAGAACATCACAGAAGTATGTTATGTTCTGTAATACCTCTATAACATCCCAGAGCCGCTATAGTACCTCCATAGCAGTCCTATCGCACCTCTACAGTAATATTTTGTCCCAAAATACTATTTTCCTAAGGATAATTAGGCCATGCATACCCACGTTGTTTTCGTATTTAGATATGATGACCAGAAAAAAAAAAAGTTATGCCAAGTTTTTGTTATGTTAAGTTGGTTCAGTGCCATTGACTCTCATTATTTTTCGGCGTTTTCCTTCAGTTTTCAGTCCATAATGGCGGCCGCGCCGTCACGTCATGGGGGCAACTGTTGCTATGGAGCGTTCTATTAAGTTTCGCCTCTTGGGCTTCTATACTCTTTGATAATAATGCAGTGACAGTAATTTGTTAATTTGTGTCAATAGTACGCAGCAAACCAATGACCCCTAGTGGCCTTTGTTGGTAAAACCACTAAAAGCGTGACTGTGAAAAGAGACCAACATTAGGTTTCTAGACCAAAAAATGCCAAAGTTACATTAACTCTTTCCCCACCATTGATCATTTATCTCGTCAATTAAAAAAAAACGTTTCCCTGCCATTGACAAGTTTTTACGGCAATCCATATTTTCTGCTATTATCCACTAGGGGTGTAACGGTTCAAATTACGTTTCGGTGCGTATCACGGTTCTAGAGTTTCAGTACGTTTCGGTGTGTGTATGTTTATGGGGACAAAAAGTCAAATTCAAAGAATATAAAATTATTTATTGGGTTACAAACACCTAACACTTTGGTCACAACAGGCTTCTTAACAAAAATAAAAACCTAAGCAGTGTTTAACCTCTGCCAAAATCAACATTTTCACACACTGATTTACAATTAAGAGCACCTTCATTATTAAACTACATGTACCAACATACAGTGCACTTCAAAAATGCACATAAAATAGCTTAAAACACCGGGTTACTTTTTATATTCTATGCCACTATCTTCAAGTTTTTTTCGACAAGAAGATCAGTTTGTTAACATTTAAACACAGAAGGCAATGTGTGCTGTTTCTGTCTCACCTGCGATCACGTGCTATCAACAAAACCCTGGTGATGACAGCGTAAAGCGACTCGTCATATTAGATGTATTGCCTTGAGCATACGGCACTCACGAATTGTACAGTTTTGACCACGTTTGCTTGAGCATCGCTGCTGCAGTAGATTTAAATAAAGCTTGCGGTGCATCTATTAGGGGCTTTTCTCCTTCACTTGCCGCACTAAACGGTCCGCAACACACACACGCACACGCGTGCACGCACCAACACGTGAGGAGGAACTGTGAGGTTGGCAACAGATTATGAGATTACGAGTTGATTGGACAGGTACTCTTATGTAAACACACGTATAGCTTATTCAGAACCATACATTAGCAGTTTTATGCATTGTTTTTTCACCAAACTGTATTAGAAATGCGTGGTCAAATCAAACACGGTGCACCGCGAGGCACATGCGTGCCGAACCGTGGGAGGATAACGGGACGATTCGATTCTTTACCGAGAAGCGTTCCACCCCTATTATCCACTAGGCTGCGCTGTTACCCAACTTATAAAACATTGAAGCATCCACTGATCCAAAAACAGCAAAAACTCTGTTTATGTTTTGATCATTGCTCTAAATCTGTTCACAAAATCCTTCACAAAAATGCAATTCAGCTTTCTGCTCAAAATGTTTTCTTTTTTAGATGCCACAGAATGTAAAACTGTATTTATGTAGGCATAGATTAATAATACGAGCTCTGTACATGGTAATGAATGACAAATCCTGAACCTCAAACACGAGCTTCTTATGTAAACCAGGCTTATGGAAAACAAGCCAATCTCAACATAACACCGACTGTGACGTTACAGTCCAGATATACACCCCAACATTAAATTACAAATTAAATGAAGTACAATGTTGCTACAATGCTAAAAACAAAGTTGTGACTGCTGAGTTAGCGCTATATGCTAGTTAATGCTATATGCTAACGTTTAGGCTGAATCAGTGTCCTTTTCGTCAACGATGACGATAACGAAATTATTTTGTTAACGCACCTTTTTTATGACGATAACGCGAAGATGACTAGCTAAAATGGCTCTAAGGTGACGAAAACATGACGAGATGCTTTCAAGTTTTCGTTGATGAAGTCTGACGTTCACAATGCATGTAATTTCTGCCTATTTTGCGTGAAATCTGTCTGTTTTAGCTAAAAAGTATCAGCAATGCTGCCGCTTCCTTTCCTTGTTTTGGGTACGCTCATCACCCGGCTGCCGCCATGCCGTGCACGTGCACCAGATTTCACACAACAACAACAGCAATAACGGTGGCGGTGACGGCAATAAACGGAAAGGATGAGATGATTTATGGACATACTTTCAGTATAATCCATCAGAAAGAAAAACGTAATGCCTATTGGGAGACGACGGTAAATATGGCCACAAACTAGGTGGGAAGAATACCACCAACCTCAAGCGGCACCTGAAGGCTCATCACGCTAATAGTTTTTTTAAGGTAACTAACAAGTCACGCTGTTAATATATCATATACATTTAATTTTACTCAACAATCGGCTTGTGACACATTTCATGATAAGCTTAAGGTTTTACATGTACCTACTTGTCAAACCTAAGCCCATTTCCAATACTTTTTGTGGTGTATTTAAATAAGGCAAGGCACGCGTTTCTCAACTTTATAAGGTCTCAGCTTACACACTAACTCAACATGAGGGTTTATCAGGCTCAACTTTTTTGTTATGAAATGCACAGAAGGCACACCGACTAAAACAACGGTAAGCCCTCAGGGACAACCTTAATGCACATTTTAATAGTATTAAATAGACCACACTTTTTAACCTAAATTAATTTGTTAAAGACTACTTTTTTTACTAAAATTGACTTAAATTTGACTAAAACCTTTTTGCGTTTTCATCGACTAAAACTTGACTAAGGGCCTGTTTACACGAGAACGCTCGAGGGTGAAAACATAAACATTTTATCGGATGTGCCTTTCGTTTACACGGCGACAGCGTTTTGGGGGCTTAAAAACGCAAAAAAGTGAAACCACCCTTCAGAGTGGAAATCTTAAAAACGATCTACCGTCGCGTTCTCGTCTAAAGAGTAAAAACGCAAAAGTCTGCTCACGGTGGCTCTCGTCGCGTACGCGTTTACATCACAGGCATGCGCCAGTTCAGGAAAATAACAACAAACATGTCAGATTATTTCCATACGTCAGAAGTTGCCATAGCAGCTCTGATAAATATACAAGTCTTTCCAGCAGTTGTACGAATTATTCACAGCAAGTATTACTGATCAGAGAAGGCACATTAATTACCTCAGTGATGCGCCAATTCATCGGAGGCAAACCAGACAGCTTTGGACGAGACCTGGGAGAACCAGGAAGAAGGTTGTACGCAGGCTCACAGACTTGGTGTTGTTGTGTGTCAGTGCTTCACCTAGCCGCCTGGAGTGCATACTACATCGAATATCACACACTTTTGCGTCACCATATGCACGCAGATTTCCCCCTCAAAATGCTCATATAAATGCGGAATAAAAAGTGATAACGCAACGCCACTTTTGCGGTTTCTTTTCAGATCGTTTCCATGTAAACGTAGCCTAAAACGATCAAGTGACTAAAATGTGACTTAAACTAAAAAGCATTTTCATCCAAAAGACTAAAACTAAAAGGGCTGCCAAAAACAACACTGGGCTGAAGTTCTACTATTGACATTACAGTTACATTTTGCAGGTCCATACTGAAAAAAACACAAACTTACCAATTTTCTGGAAGGCATTTGGAGAAATGCCTGCACTGTAATTTACTGTGAACAAAGCATCTGTTAAAGCACTGAATAGATGTTGTAATGTAACTAATGACGTTCACAGACATTGCAAGCATTGTAATTCTTTGAATTTGTGGTATAGCAAAGCCCAGAATGCAGCCACCACATCCGCCTGCACCTCATCAATTGTTTAAGATTCTTATCAAATTCAGACACCTTGAGTGAGACCGGATGCCCTCAGTGAACTCACAGTTTCATGAGAAGACACATCATCATCTGCCATAGATTCAGATCACATCACAAACTAGAGATGGAGGCGAGATTGGACACCCAGAGGCACTGACTTATTTTATGAGCCGCAAAAGACAGAGGGCCATATCATTGACAGTGATAGAAAAGCTCTGTCTCCAGACGTTTTGAAAGTAATGGTTTTGCATAAAAAAGAAATGGCACTAATATAAGTTGCTGTTGGTTTAAGAGAGAAACGCCCCCAGCACTGTTCAGTGACTTGACATTTATGGTTTGCAACAAATCTTTGTGAGCCGATTCAGTTCAAAATATATATTGTAGTTTAAACTATAGTGGCATTGTTAGCGTGTAACTTTGTGCAGTATGTAAATTTTATATATGCACAGCTACATTTGAAAAAATACTCAGTATTCAATAGATCACAGTATGTGGAATATTGTATCCCACAATGCAGTGCGCATGACTCATTATTTAATAAGACTACCAAAAGCTAAATACTGTACCAGTAGGTTTTGAATGTGAATACTCACTTTTTGTAATTCAATCAGTTAGTGATGGATAAAATCAAGTTCAGCTTTATGTTTTTGTTTGTTTCTCTCATTGAAATGTGTCACATTAGCTAAATAGTTTGCATGCATGATTTTTGTGCAGATCTGCTGTGTAAAGGTTGATGTAAACCCCCCTACAAACAATGCAGTCAATTTAGGCTTCACGGATAGCTAAATATTCCCAAAGGTAAGAGGTTCAAAGGCTGGATTTACACTCCAAATCTTGATGCTCAATTCCGATTTGTTGACGACCTGCTTACATAATCTTTTCAAAGAGACTAGTATCCAATATCTGCTTTTACACTAAACCAGGGTTTCCCAATTTTTTGTGAGCAAGGGCTACCAAAATTTTAAAAATTGTCGATAAAAATGTGAAAAAAAATATAACAAATATATTGATATAAGCTGTGTCCCAATTCAAGGGCTGCAACCTTCTAAACATGCGACCTTATAGCGGAATTGAACCCTAGACATTTTAGCCTGTTATCACAGATAATTTATGTCCATTTTGCATTTTACATGAGAAAAAAAAGAAATTTGCACGATTTTGATTATTAGGTTGATAGTGTGTTGAAGTGGAATTTTCATAACGGTCTTTATGGACTCAATTAACCAGAATGCACTGCGCGAAACGAGTCATTAGCTCCACCCACTAACCGATGCAGCCTTCAGGTTTCTTCGACTTCATGCGGCGTCGCAAGAATCGACAGCCGGATGACGTCAAGGTTCTGTGAGAGGGATTTAAAAGCAAACTCCTCCATATGATTTTGCGAATCGCTCTCGCGGTGCTTTGGCGTCGTCCGGCTGTCGATTCTTGCGGCGCCACATGAAGTTGAACAAGCCTAATGACTTCTTTTACCACTCAACCTGCTCTCAAATCAACTCAAGTCAACTTGAAGTTAGCCAGCATACCCAACCAAACAGTAACTCCGCTTTTAAAGTCTCTGAAGGGGAAATCACAAAAACCCTCGATAAAAGATCACTAACGTTAGAACCTGTGCAGTATGTGAATGTAAGGACAACAAATTCAGGCCACCGGGAGTTTTTAATGTTTACATCAACGTGACCCTCAGCTGACACACCACTAACAGATTACTCGAAAATGTGAATATGCAGCCAGCACTTTCCTCAGGAAGATTTCGAGTACTGTTTTTAGCCCAGTTTTTCGGCGGACTCAGGTAATGTAAAACGGTAAAAATATCTAAAACATCATTTGGCTTAGTTGTTGCTTGTTTTGTGAGTTAGAGTTGTTGTTATTATGACCACGAGCAAAGCAAGCTAACGTTAGCTCATCCTGTGCAGCTGTCAATCAAAGAACGTTGTCATCTACTGTCAATCATCTCGCCTCAAGACCCGCCCCCATTCATAACGTTCAGATTATGTAGTCGTGACTCGTGCATTTTTCTTCCGGTGATTTTACCGTCAAATCACCATTACTGTAGCAGTTAAAAGCTTAATTTTTTATATGGAGTACATTTGATGGCAGCATAATCAACTACATATATGCTATGAAATATAGTTTTGGAGCATACTGTTGTTTTAGGGTGGACTTCCGCTTTAAAAGGTGAGCAGTCTGTCGGCGGCAGCCTCAGAAGTCCACGAAGAGAACTGAAATGAGACGGTCTAACCTTCGGAGGACCCATAATTTATTAACATTTATACCACGGGTCTGTTGAATGCTGCATTCTGATTGGCTGAGAAATGTTCTATGGGTGTTGATTATTTTTCTGTAAACCGCACACCTATCTTTTCAAATGTGTTAAAAATAGGCACCAGAGCAATGTTTGTGGTAACCGTGGTATAAGCGGAATAATTGACTCCGGCCCTTTGAATTATTTGAAAATAATGCACACCTGTGGTGTAACTCCGCTTCGCGTCGTGCCGCATTACCACCTTGGTGTGCATTATTTTCTTATAATTCAATGGCCCGTCGTCAATTATTCCTTACAAATATGGAATCAAAAAAAATAATTTATTTTAAAAAATATGACACGTTGATGTAGATTAAACTATTCAACAGTATATCAAATTAATCAACCTTAGAAATATACGCAACATAAACAGAATAATGTTAACACAAAACATAACTTATAATACTAAAACAGTGACAAGAAAAATTTTTCTGATAAATACACACTTATTTATTAAAGGTTTTAATTGTTTATTTTAGAATATCCAAACATTATATGCAGCCGTTGCAGACGCGCAATGAATCTTGGGATAGCCTCGACTGTTAAGGATCTATTCTTTCTATCCTTAAAGGAATAGTCAATTTTCTTAAAAGAAAAATCCAGATAATTTACTCACCACCATGTCATCCAAAATGTTGATGTCTTTCTTGGTTCAGTGAAGGACAAATTATGTTTTTTGAGGAAAACATCATTTTAATGGATTTTAATAGAGCCCAACATTTAATACTTAACTCAACACTTGACAGTTTTTTTCAACAGAGTTTCAAAGGACTATAAACAATCCCAAACGAGGCATAAGGGTCTTATCTAGTGAAACGAATGTCATTTTTGACAAGAAAAAAAATATGCACTTTTAAACCACAACTTCTCGTCTAGGTCCGGTCGTGATGCGCCAGCGTGACGCCATGCAATACGTCATGACGTCAAGAGGTCACAGAGGACGAACGCGAAACTCCGCCTCAGTGTTTACAAGTGTTGAGAAAGAGGACCGTTCCGACGTTGACATGTCAACTGATACTAATTAATGTCTTTGTGTCCGTTTATTGTTTACAATGGTCCGCAAATGTGCGTTTTATATATGTAACACATGACCTCCCTACGTCACTACGCATTTACGTTAGCTCATGCAGGACCGGACCTAGACGAGAAGTTGTGGTTTAAAAGTGCATTTTTTTTTTTTGTCAAAAATGACAATCGTTTCGCTAGATAAGACCCTTTATAGTCCTTTGAAACTCCGTTGAAAAAAACTGTTAAGTGTTGAGTTAAGTATTAAATGTTGGGCTCTATTAAAGTCCATTAAAATTAGAAAAATCCTGGAATGTTTTCCTCAAAAAAACATAATTTCTTCTGGACTGAACAAAGAAAGACATCAACATTTTAGATGACATGGGGGTGAGTAAATTATCTGGATTTTTCTTTTAAGAAAATTGACTATTCCTTTAACAGCGCGGAAAAATAAGGACGCATTTTCAGGCTTTATTCGAAGCATCCTTTGAATTGGGACGGCCTTACTAGCCTCAAGTCATGCTGCTGTGATGCTGTCTTAAAATCATTCCTTAGAAGGTCGCAGCCTTTGAATTGGGACATAGCTATAGTCTACTCAAAACATTTTTCATTTACATGTTGATTTTATTTTATTTTACTTACTAATATGTTTTATCATTGTTTAAAATGTTTACATGCATAAAACAAGCCAAGCTTATATAAAAATATCTAAAAAATAATTATTAAAATTGAGGCTATTAATGTGCTTTGGCGGGCAACTCACAGACTATGCGGGCACGGGCACCATGTTGGAGACCACTATAAAAACTTGACAAAACAATTGAAGGTGGACATACAGACCCGAAACAGCTTAAACTTCAGAGGATGTAAAATGCTGCGATATGCAGTGGACACAAAATGATTATACAAGATTTTATTTCTGTAAAACATTATGTCGTAGGCCCCCATTGTGCTGTTAAGAAGAGTCTTGTGATCGCGGGTGATGTCCACCTGAGTTGACGTCTTTTGCCAGCGTTGCATTTTTAATGACGCACAACGCATCTTGAGATGGAAATATCGAATCTGTCCGCTTGCATTGCGAACGCAAATGCATGTATGCGATTCAGTCGATTTATTTCTACATATGAATGAGCCCTGAAACCAATCAGAGAGTATCAGATTTTTTCCTGCTAACATGTCCGTGGGTCATATCCGATCTGTGCCACTTGAGGGAAAACATTTAGTCACTTCAAACAGGCAGTGTAAATGCGGCCAAAGACATTTCTTACTATCCAATACATTTTTTGGCATGGTTTTGCACATTTCAACTCATACTTTAGTTTAATACACACTACGGCCAACTGTGTGGAAAGTTTCTTTTCCTTGTTGCACAGTTTTTCCAAAAAAGATTTGTTCCATAGAAAGGTCTTCTTTTTTCCAAAAGGCGGAAACGTTGTCAATGCACGAACCGTGTGACACTCATCCACAGGTGTTTTATCTGAAGGTTGAGATGTTGGATGTAGCTGGCAAGTCCGTCAGAACTTGATCACTTGTGTTGGCCTGCACAAGGCCAGCCGATGAAGTCGTCCAATCAGGAAGGCCCTCTCAATCTTAGCAACACTCATTAAATCAGAGCAGCAAGGTCTGTGTGTGAGAGAGCCGCCTGTGTGATTGCCTCTCTCTCTCTCAACACCACTTTAAGGTGTTGATAAGAGCAGACAGGTTCCTTTAGAGGGATCTCGAATCTCTGTTCTCACTGAAAGTCCCCGTTTAAAGCTGTAATTATGACCGGCATGATTAGTTTGCTCTTAGATTGAAAGAGCACAAACTTTGCGGACGGCTTTACCTAGGGGTCAAAAATAAATACATTTCTCTTCTTATTATATATTGATTTTTCCATTTTTCATTGTGTTTAGAATTCCCTGTAGGCTGATGGGAATGATTTGCATTATTGTTGGGCTTGATGGCAAAATGCATTCAATTATTTCCATTTACAGCATCACAGCTAAAGGAGATTAAAGATGCAGCTGCTCGCAAAAGGTTTTTACAGTATCAAAGTTTGCTGCCAGTATGTTGACAGGATCAACAGGCTTTCAGTCTAACAGTAACTATTAGCATGGGTTTATAAGAAACACAAAAATGCATCCATTGTGCATGCACCCTGATTGGTGTGCACCCTCATTATACATGTCTTCCTATAGACAGATTATTTGACTATAAATACATAGTTATTATCACATGTAATCAAAAGGGTTATGAGATAAAGCATATTTGGCGTGCTGTCCAAGGGGAGGGCTCCGAGCTTGAATATTATCCCAAACCCACGGTACTCCCCCCCTTTAATTCGGATGGAGGTACCAGCAGAAAGTAAGGCGATAGGATGAAGAAGGGATGCTGCAAAAAACTGTCACGGGAAGGAGGTGAGGGACATCTATATAGAGACCTCTTTGCGCTGATTGGTTGGATTACATGATCATGCTCTTTAGTTATATAAAATTGAATCCTGCATTTTTACTACATTGTTCAAGTGAATCAAGTCCAATTTACCATAAACGTGTAAGCAGGAAAGAAGCGCATGGATTCTGATATTCTTTCTGATATTTTAGACCTCATTCTTATCTTATGTGGAATACATTTTAAAAGGAATCTGATTAATCCAATTGGATATCCACCTGAATGTCCAGGCGACTCAAACGTCACTAAAAAAGCAGCTAAAGCTTTGTTTATAGTTGTCGCGCTTTGGTCCCCAACGCAAGTCTCCGCGGATTGCGCGCGCGTCTCACCGAACGGACGAGGCGTTTATAGTTGACGCGCTCGCTGTTGCACTATTTTTTGAACCGCAAGGGGGCGACGCGGGCAATCAAGTCAAAAACAAACACAAATAAGAGAATAGAAGAAGACTACTCAAGTCTATTCTACTTGTAACATCAAAGCTTGATATATAAATATGAGAACATGAATAAAACAACAATCTCTTAAATATGTCTTTATTAAACATTATCATTTAATTAAAGGCAGGGTAGGCAGGAATTATCTAAAAAACTTTTTTACACATTTGTTTAAGCTGTCTTATATACAAATGCATAATTAAAATGTAAGTACTCTGAAAAAGAGAGTATAAAACTCGAGTGTCTGTAGACCTCTCACGACTGTTTTAGGGGCTGTCCACACGGAGACGCGTATCACTGCATACGTATAAATTTGTTATCGTATTGCCGTTACATCCACACGGATCCAGCATTTTGGGAGACTGAATCCGCTATTTTTTGAAACCGGGTCCCAAAGTGGATAAATCTGAAACCGACACCCTTGCGGTTTCGTCTGTACAGCCAATCCGTATATTTTGTGAAGCGAAAACGTCATCACATCACATGTCGGAAGCGTCACACGTAACAGCAGCAACAATAACGGTGGACTACATGATTGTGTTCGTGCTACAGAAGCTACTAAAGCCTACTAGCTTTATTACAGCAAAATCTATTGCTTCTAAGCAATTGTGGTGAGCAACAAGCGATAATGGACAACACCAAACGTTGGTTATGCGCATGCTCAAAGTCTTCTTCTCCGTGTACAGTATAGTGTATATCTGTGGCAGAATTACAGCGCCCCATACTGGTCCGGCATATATACTACACCGCTTTCAGTCGGTTTCAGTGGTTTCGTGTTTACGGATTATTTTTTAGAGCAAGGAAAAAAAATGATAGGATAGGGGATGCACCGGCTTCGTGTGGACATAGCCTTAAACACAGTTAATTATTTCCATTCGGGACGAAACAAATGATAAGCTTGCGCGAATATAACTCTCTCGCGCGACCATGGCACCACCCGTTGTTATGGGATCTGCCCAGACATGCGCACACCCGATTGATTTGAACGTGCACGAGGCACTCTAGGAAGAGCAAAATGGCAGAGAAAGTGCATTCAGAACTCACAGAAAGTGCATATCCAGTCAGCGAAGGCAAACAAGGCAAAAAATGGAATAAACGAAGCAATCAAACGAGAGTAAATATCACGTGGCTTTTCCTCGAGTCGATGATGCGGTAGCGGTATTGTCTGCGGAGTGTAGTCCTCATCAGAGTCAACAATGCTTTCATCACGGAAACTCTTCCATGCAAAACACTGGCTTAATAGTGAGTACTAAAAGCCATCCTATCTGTTTATATTCCTACTGATAAAGTTAGGTGTATTATTACATGTGATTGTGACATGATGTTATTAAATGTAACGCGCTCCTTCCTCTCCGCTCGTCTGAGGTAAATCCTTCTCCCGGCAAAGCTGTCGGTGTCGCGCGTTCATGTGTTTTGGGGGCGTGGCTTTAGAACAAACCCAGAAGGGGGGGGGTGGAGTGAATGGAAAAATGAGCTGCGTTTAAAACAGTGGTGAGAGGTCTACAGACTCTCAATTTTTATATTCTTTTTTTCCGAGTACTTACATTTTACTTATGTATTGATATATAAAGACAGTTTAAACTTATTTGTAAAAAAGTTTTTTTAGATAATTCCTGCCTATCCTGCCTTTAACGTTTTTACTAAACAAACACTACAGACATCTTAAGGTTTGTATTTTATTCTTCGTCCAGTGGTTCATTCAATACAAATATAAGCCAAACATTCTGAATCACGTAAAAGAATTCTGCAAAGTTTCCATACTTTACTTCCAGAGTGTCCGATAAATATATACATTGTTTTGCTTGGATTAATCAAAGAGATACGTCACAGGCTTGCCTGCTCGGACAGAATCGCCTTGAGTTCGGTCATTTGTGGATGCGGAGCTGCGCGCACAGTTACAAAAAATGCCGTGCACACCTCCACCCAGAATGGGCCCACTCCGCGTTGACATCCTTTTTGCCGCGCACCAACGTGCCCGTGCGGACGCGGCGAGTATAAACATAGCTTAAGGATGTCAACCAACTGTGTTCACCTGACTCTTTTCAGTAGCTTAATGGTGGATAAAGGTTGACCCCAGTAGAGTACTGCTGAAGTTTTATGTATTTTTACAGAAATAAAGCGGTATAGTCTGTATATAAATTTTGTATAATCATTTCCTCTATGTCCTTTGCGTATCACTCTGTTTTTATTGTTTAATACCATAAGGTAAATTTTTTCATCCAAGTTTTATCATCAAAACTATCCACAAGTTTCCAGGTTTTAAAACTTCCGGTGAGGCGACTGAAGTAGCATATCAATGGTAATTTGTGTGGTGTATAGCGAACAGCTTAGGTTTTTTGGATTTTTTTTACTATTTAATTCGCGAACCTTTATGAGAGATGTCGTTACGGAGCTCAGGGACAACATGTGCTGTTGGTGGTTGTACATATAACCGTCAGTGGCTTAAACGTGAGTGTTTTGAACACAAGCCTAAAACTAAATCGAAGTGTTCCTGCCAACGACTGTACAGTTTCCACAACCTCCCAAAAGAAGACGAATCAAAAAGAATATGGCTGAAGAACTTAGATTTAAAAACGCCCCCCCCCCCAAAAAAAAAAAAAATTTGTGTGCTCGTTTCACTTCGTGCATAAGAAGCCAACACTACTTTTTTAATTATCTCATCGAAATGTTTTCTCAGTCAGTGTTTTTGTCTTTACAGTGGTATAATAAAAGGACAAGGACGTTTAAACAAATTTATGTAATTTACGTGAATACATGCAGAGATGGACTTTTGACATTAATTTGTGCCTCAATGGCCCTTCAGTAACAGTGTGCTGTGTGCATGAGGAATGTGCAGGGTAGAAATTAAACTAAAATGTTATTAAATCTTCTTGTTTAAAACAAAATTGTGCTGCGATATTTTTTTAACTACATTTAAATTCCCCGTTATAGGCATTTTTTCAAATTCCCAGATTATTTCCATCAATTCCTGTTGATTTTCATACATTTTTGTTCCTGGAATTTTGCAACCCTTCTAACTACCATTTTTTTTAATATAATATTACAGTTACCATCAAAAAAAAAAAAAAAAATGGTTTGGTTGGTCACCTGCATGAGTCCTGTTGCAGATTTTAGTGTATGTAACTGCTTTATTTATTAAATTGCAGAAGTTGTTTAAAAATCCTTTGAGCCAGTTGTACTCTTCATTGATCTGTAACTTTCATGGATTCACAGACGGCAGAAATTATGTAGTTATCAATTTTTGGGTGTGTAATGGAAAAGTAATGTAACAAGTAGTGTAACTAATTACTGTTGGCTGGAGGAAATAAGTAGTTAGTAACAAGTAATGAGCAATATACACTCACCTAAAGGATTATTAGGAACACCTGTTCAATTTCTCATTAATGCAATTATCTAATCAACCAATCACATGGCAGTTGCTTCAATGCATTTAGGGGTGTGATCCTGGTCAAGACAATCTCCTGAACTCCAAACTGAATGTCAGAATGGAAAATAAAAGTTGATTTAAGCTATTTTGAGCGTGGCATGGTTGTTGGTGCCAGACGGGCCAGTCTGAGTATTTCACAATCTGCTCAGTTACTGGGATTTTCAAGCACAACCATTTCTAGGATTTACAAAGAATGATGTAAAAAGGGAAAAACATCCAGTATGCGGCAGTCATGTGGGCGAAAATGTCTTGTTGATGCTAGAGGTCAGAGGAGAATATGCCGACTGAATCAAGCTGATAGAAGAGCAACTTTGACTGAAATAACCACTCGTTACAACCGAGGTATGCAGCAAAGCATTTGTGAAGCCACAACACGCACAACCTTGAGGCGGATGGGCTACAACAGCAGAAGACCCCACCGGGTACCACTTATCTCCACTACAAATAGGAAAAAGAGGCTACAATTTACACGAGCTCACCAAAATTGGACAGTTGAAGAAAAATGTTGCCTGGTCTGATGAGTCTGGATTTCTGTTGAGACATTCAGATGGTAGAGTCAGAATTTGGCGTAAACAGAATGAGAACATGGATCCATCATGCCTTGTTACCACTGTGCAGGCTGGTGGTGGTGATGATGTAATGGTGTGGGGAATGTTTTCTTGGCACACTTTAGGCCCCTTAGTGCCAATTGGACATCGTTTAAATGCCACAGCCTACCTGAGTATTGTTTCTGACCATGTCCATCCCTTTATGACCACCATGTACCCATCCTCTGATGGCTACTTTGAGCAGGATAATGTACCATATCACAAAGCTCGAATTATTTCAAATTGGTTTCTTGAACATGACAATGAGTTCACTGTACTAAAATGGCCCCCACAGTCACCAGATCTCAACCCAATAGAGCATCTTTGGGATGTGGTGGAACAGGACCTTCGTGCCCTGGATGTGCATCCAACAAATCTCCATCAACTGCAAGATGCTATTCTATCAATATGGGCTAACATTTCTAAAGAATGCTTTCAGCACCTTGTTGAATTAATGCCACGTAGAATTAAGGCAGTTCTGAAGGCGAAAGGAGATCAAACACAGTATTAGTATGGTGTTCCTAATATTTATTTAGGTGAGTGTATTAAATTTTTTGAGTCATTTGGATTGTTTCACGAAATGTAAATGCAGATATCGGATACAGGGCTCTTTAAATATCATGCAAGCTAAAATTGGGTACTTTTGGCCGGTTCAGAATCAGCAGCTGCCGATCGTCTGGAAGTCAGATCATTATATCATAAGACATCATAAGACATTGCGGAAATATCACGAATCCAGTCACTAGCTCTTCCGGTTTCCCATTTTGAGTAATGAACCACAGCTACTGCCACCTGCTGGTGCATAAAGTTATCTCATCTCACACAGTCTCAGAATGGTTATGCTACTTGGCCGCCGTCAATTAGTGTGTCAGGGCAACTTTGGACCCAGATGCAGCCAGCACGCAGGCAATGAGAGCCGACCTTACAGTCTGCGCTGCTTCATTGGTGTGCGTTTGGTGTGTCCCTATCCTAACTGCGGCCATAAAGCTGCATCAGTCAGGTACAGTTCTCAATGTAAGGTCAAGCAAGCCTTCATTATTGCTGTTTTGTCTGTCAGGATGGGTGTGCTTACAAAAGCAACAGATGTCAGAGTAGGCGCGGTGCGGTTTGTGATGGCAACGTCATGCTGACAGCGCCACCTGTGTGAGGCCTGAACCGTAACAGACAGTTGAGTCAGGTCTGAACCATCAGTCCAAGTGATCAGATGGTCAGTGTTTTAAAGTCACACTCGTAGCCAAGCGCAACAGACGACAGTCATGTAAGCCAAGGGTCCACATATCTATTTGTCAATTTATAGCAGGACCACTTACCATGTTGTGGGCAGAACATGGCACAAAGGCAGGAATGTGTTGTTATTGGAGATTTCGGAGGTTGTGTGATTTTCTGGGCGGTTGGTTGGTTTAAGTTTAATGATGAGATCTGTTTTGGTGCTCTGTATTCAGCCAGCAGGGCTGGAGACCAACATTTGAGCAATTATGTAGGAGATGAGAGAGTACTATCCAGATCTCTCTACATCCCAGGGCTCACCAGCTTGGCTGCGAGTACACATGTCAGATATGGCTGTGTGATAGACATCGACTTTGCCTTAAAACCTTGACTCACTAGCCTAATGTCTGGAAAGATCTCTACATAAACAACATCATTCCCCACAGAAATTCTTTGCCAAGTTTTTCTTCTCCTTGGCAACCGTTGTGTAGAGTTTATTGTGTTGAGTCCACATAAAATGTTGTCTGGCTAAAATTGGGCTCTAATGAAGTTTCTTACAAGGTAGCGTAATTTCAAGTCAAATCATTTTTCTTTGTATAGCACTTTTCACCATAGGCATCATTTCATACTGCAATGCTATTAAGGTCTAAGAGACTTTTTAGAGCTGTTTTATTGGAATACATAATGTTTTTATCTTTGGACCCTAAGGTGACTGCGGAAAGGAAATAAACTCTATCACATCTGCCCACGTTCAGATAACTGGTCGATCATTATGGGTTTTTAGTCCAATTAAATAAATAAATGTTATTGTAAAAGTTGCATACGCTGGGATTACGCAAAAAATGCTGGGTCATTTTCAAAAAGGGAAGAACCCAACCACTAGGTTGTAATTTAACCTATGCTGGTTTCTTTTAAAAGGAAAACACCACCGTTTTTAATATTTTGCTATGTTCTTGCCTCAACTTGGATGAATTGCATGCCAATCTTTTTTCGGTGTGTGCACTTCGTCTTTGCGCAGCGCGTTGTGACTGTGTTGGCATTTAGCCTAGCCGCATTCATTCCTTAGGATTTAAATAGGATGAATTTGGAAGCCACCAAACACATCCATGTTTTCCCTATTTAAAGACTGTTAAGGGCTCGTTATAGTCGTGCGTAGGTCCTATGGCGTAGCCGCGACGGCGTAGCCTCCGCGTCGGTTTTCATTTATACTTTTGCGTCGTTGTCCGCATCGACGTGCAAACACGCGCGCAGGCCGCTGGTAGGCAGTAACCAGGCGTTTAACCACAGTAGCAGCGCGAACGCCAAAGAAGAAGAAGCTTTGCAAGTTAAGCCACAAACGAAGAAGAAACAGCAACTTGTGTATAATTTGAGAAGACCAGCAATGATGTATGTAAATAAACAGCGACTTTTGTTGCAGTTTGAGTTAAATCACTCCTCAACTTGGCTTATCTTTGTTTTCACCGCCGCAAACGGAAATACCTATGACGCAGTTTTTTTTTACCTGACGGGAGGGGTTCTGGTGGACCAATCACAGCGCTTGCGGTCAGCGTAGAACTGACGCGCTGTTAAAAATTTTGCGAGGTGCGCGTCAGCCTACGCAGAGCTATGCACAGGCTACGGATAGCCTACGCCGTAGCTACGTCGTAGAACCTACGCACGACTATAAATCGCCCTTTACACAAGTTACACAAGTAAGTATGGTGGCACAAAGTAAAACTTTTGTTTGGAGCCATAGGAATGAATGGGGCTAAGCTAAATGCTAACACATTCACGAAGCGCTGGACACAAAGATAAAAAGTCCACACATTGAAAAAAGATAGTTAGGGGTGGGCGATAAATCAGTAGACATGATTAACCTGTAGAAATTTCGTGCGTGGCGCAACCGCTGCTCATTACGCTTGTGAGCATTTTACCGCTTTATTGGCCTTAAATAGATATATGCTTCAAATTCCCATCTTTGCAAGTATCCTCATAAACACGACCATTTAGGTCTTAAGAGAAGGTGAACAGCTAAAAGAGAAAACGCATGTGGAGCAGTATATTGGATCCGGTCTTAAAGGGGAAGTTATCTAATTTTGCTCCTGTCTGTCACTCATGTTTAAACAGCATTGAGAGAAAATCTCTCACTGCTCTTAACTAAATCACTTTTCTACCTTAAATAAATAAATATACATATATAATTATTTATTATTATTATTCCTTTATCATTGACTGTTTATCTTCAGAGAGCTTGAGTTTTGTTTGTTTTATCTTATTATTTTTCTTTTTATGCTTGTATAAGGTTTTTGCGAGAATTATGAACATTTCTATGCCATTAAAGATTTTAACCTTAATAAACCTTATTAAAACATAAAAAACTCTACCGTGATAGATATCGTTATCATGATATAAAAAGAATCCTATCGTCATAGAAGATTAAGGTCATATCGCTCACCCCTAATATGTATTAATTCGTCTAAGTTGAGGTAAGAACATAGTAAAATATTGAAAAACAGTGGTGTTTTCCTTTAACCAAGAATGGTGGGTTGTTTAAAAGGTGCCTTAGAATGTAAACCTGTATTTACCTAGGCATAGATGAATAATATGAATTCTGTACATGGTAATGACATAGGGTGACCATACGTGCCATTTTCCCCGGACACGTCCTGGCCAGGATTTCTAGTATGTCGTCCGGAAGCCGCATTTGTCGACTGCATACGTCATCGAGGTACTCACATAAAAACATTATAAAATAAAGATTTGTTTCTCTCAAGACATACAATCATTGTAGTTTTATTCTTACCTTGAAATGTAACTGTTGCTTTTCTGAAACACAACCTGTAATATTAACCTCGATGACCTATGTGGTCGACAAATGCGACTTCCGGACGGCACACCTGAAGTCCTGGCCAGGACGTGTCCGGGGAGAATGGCACATATGGTCACCCTATAAAACATATTGTGAGCCTCAAATGCGATTGTTTTCTCCTAATGTAAACCTTGTGCATGAAAAAGACAGCTGGAAAACAGGCCAATCTCAACATAACACCAACTGTGACATTACAGTCGAGATGTATGCCCTAACATCAAATTACACATTAAATTAAGTACAATGCTGTTTCAATGCCAAAAAACAAAGTTGTGACTGTTGAGTTAGTGCTATATTCTAGTTAATGCTATATGCTAGCGTTTATGCTAAAGTTCTGCTATTGACGTTACAGTTACGTTTTACAGGTCCATCCTAAAAAAAAAAACTTACCTCTTAGAAACATACATTAAAGGTGCTAAGCGAATTCACGCGTTTTAGGCCATAAAACATTTTTTGTTTCATACAGTAAACATCTCCTCACCATCTGCTAGCTGCCTGTCCTCTGACACTGTAAAAAAACCGCGGTCTGCAGACAGCCCAGGCTTCGCAAACTGCAACAAAAACAGAGTGGTCAAACCTACCATCACGAAACATAACAAAGTGTTCCAGCCAATAAACGACAAGAAGGATTTGGGAGTGGGGGTTGGGCGCGTTCATGACTCCTTCAGAAAGCACGGAAGGGAGGGGGAGGGGAGGAGTTAGCTACGCTCCGTTTAGTTTGACAACACTTCGAACATCAACAGGAAGGGACGTCACACAGATTCGCTAGGAGCGCCTTTAACAACCTCCAAACAATTGATTATTACTCAAAATATGTACCTTTACCTGATACAGACTCAAACATAAGGTCTGTTTAAAGTTTATAAACTTTATAAACCAAAATAACTACCTTCCGGTAGCGCCGCCATCTTAGACTCCTCTGTAGTGTACGCACTTTTCTTAGTGACGTATGACAAATTTGGAGGGCGGGGGCACAGAGCAGCACCATAGTAACCTCTGTACGCTGCGTAAGCTCTCATCCTGAATGCGGATGCCACTAAGATGGCGGCATTACCGGATGCGAGTAAAGGGGATCACACACCGGCCGCGCAACTCGGTGCCGCGCCGTTCTAAAAAAATCGAACACATTGTTTTCTATGAGTATACGCACACCGTCCGCGCCGTCCAGCTGTGACTTAGGAAGTTGCTTAAATCCCTGTCGCGCCACATGGCGCCACTCACATAGTTTAACATTAAATAACATCATATTTGTCCCAAATCATTAACGATTAACATTGGCTGCGAACGTATATTTTGCATTTTGAAGTAGATGCTATCTGACAAAGCTCACGCTATTTAATGTGCACTTCCGGTTTACAATACCTCCGAGTTGTCCTAGTCGCGACGCTGAGCTGCGCGGCCGGTGTGCGCACCCCTTTATTTTGGTTTATAAAGTTTTAAATGTGGATATTTCTACAACGAAACTGCACGGATTACCCTCAGAAGACCTTTATTTATCATCGTGGAGCCGTTTGGATTTATTTTGTGAAGGATGAATGCATACTTTTTGGACTTGAAGGTCGTGGACCCTGTAACTTCACATTTGATTAACTGAAAGATCTAAAACATTTTCTAAAATAACTGAAAATGTCATCGTCTGAAAAATGATGGACATATGCATCTCGGACGGCTTCGGGGTGAGTAAATCATGGGTTTAATATCATTTTAGGCCGAACTATCCCACAGAGCTATTCAAAAGAGCTACTCTGAGAAACAGCCAATCAGAGCAGAGCTCAACATTATTATTCATGACCCTTTCAAATAAGGTAATAATAGACCATTTCATTCAAAAAGCAAATCCTAGGGTTGTAAATGGACATGTCTTTGGGTCATTTTTGCACTTAATAAGGCCACAGTGTAGATTTTAGAGAACAATTTAACAGATGATTTCAATGCATTATTTGGCAATATAAACATTTTCTGGGTTACTTCAACCCAACAGCTGCGTTCGTCCCAATGGTGGTTTGAAAATATCCCAGCATTTTTTAGAGTGGTCTGTCAATTAAAGTCTAAACTGAGGTGTTCAGATCTCAACATCCGAACAGCTGCGCTGTACTAGTAAATTGATTCATCTGATGTTCAGAGGCAGTAAAGATGATGGCAGGTCACAGACGTCCCTGTCCGACCCACGGTGTAGGAGAGATGCAAGAAGATCCTTCTAACAAAAAATGAGAAATTGCAATCTGTAGATCGCCACAATGTCATTTCAAGCTTGGCTTTCGTGAATCGCAAAATAAATTGCTAAGCAAAGTGTCCATGCTGCTCTTTTCCTAGCAATAAAAGTGGACAGTGATTGACTTTGTGAACACATTAAATAAATTAATGATACTGAGGTCTAGCATATTGTACTTTGTTAAAGAGCCCCTATTATGTTGATGTTGACTTAAAGTGAACATACTAAAATGTGTGCAAGTTAAAATTTAAAATTTGTGACATTAGGCCATGTGGCCCTGTGCAGAACTTGCCCTTAAAGCGACAGTTGCTCCTATTTTTTCTGATCTAAAAATGATCCAGTCTGTGACTGGAAAAACATATGATCCATACTGTAAGTTTTGTGACCCATTGAAACCACTATTAAACGGTTAGTAGATCCAGTGTGGAGAAGAGCAGGGAACAGTTGGCTTGCATGGAAATCCAGATTTATCTCGCATCAAAAACAGCAACAAGCAAAGCAAACATTGTGGTCAGTGGCCCTATAGGCTTTGTATTTTTGGCAAAATTTGGCTTGTGGTGAAAACTAAATAAGGAACCCTGTGCTATGCCCTCAACATCAAGTGGCATTTTTTATCAGTGATATTGTTGATATTTCAGAATCTGAAGTTTATCGAAATTTTTTGTTCCGTTTGTACCTAATAACCAAATATTTGGATTGATGATTGTAATTTACCGTAATTATTTTAAATGACTATTATGATATGTTTTGATATTATTTTGTGTCTTGACTCAATATACTACATTAAAGTGTCAATAGTACATTTTATTTGGGCTACTTGCATTCATTTCGGGCTACCAAAAAAACCGAAGAGTGCCAGGAATTTTGCGAGCCTTGATTGCCTGTACATTATCCTGCTTATAACATGGCTATTTACCTTATAAGTAAGTTAAAGGTGCAGTGGGTAATTTTTTAGAATGATCTTTTGACAGAAATCCAAAATCATATACAAAACTGTTTTATCAGGGGTGTATAAAGTAGAGCCCGACCGATTTATCGTTTTGCCGATTTTATCGGCCGATATGAGCATGTCGCAGATATATCTGTATCGGCGTATAAGCCGCAGATATGCGCCGATATGAACATTTGTTACAGAACACATTAAATGCATTTGAAAGATGTAATTACTTGTTTGTCCAGCAGAGTGCGCCATACTGGTTGCTAATGGCGACCCAGATCACTCACTGTAGTGACACCAGCCAATCCCCCACCCCCTTCACTTCAGTCAGTCAGTCTCTCAGTTCAGGTGGCTGCAGTCACGCAGTGTCTTCTTCACAACATTTTTACACCTGGTATTAAGACGCGCTTTGGTCGATTGGATTATAAATGGACAAGAGAGACGCATTCCCGCTTACATTTGGTGTTTTTAATCCGTCTCTTTGTCGACTTGCGAGTTAAAACGCAAGCGGGAGAAATGACGCGAGACGGAGAAATGACACGTTTAAACTACGCGCAGCCGTGCACTTATATAACACTATATGAGATTACTGCTGCTTGTGTTGTTAGTTAACACGCTCATTTCAGAGCAATTGATTCAATAAGCTCGCGCAACTCTACACCCTTGCTAAATAAAAGAGGCGGAGCGAAGACGCATTAGTTTTATAAAAGTCTAAAGTTTGCACGGAACCCTGGGTTTGTGTTATAAAAACGTTGTGCACAAGCACAACATTAAACATAGCGTACATTAGTATGTGCTCCGTCAAGCATTGTCTTCGTAACTGTGAGTGGCTAACTAATTTGTGAAGTACACAACTTACTGTAAAGCTAATATTAATCAATGACTTCATAAGTTTCTCTTTATAACGTTATTCTCGTCAAAACTGCAAAGGATGCAAGTTTTATGTATTTTGTTCTCTTTGTGTTTTAAAGTTATTTATAATAAGTCAAGTTTACTGTTTAGTGCACTGATATCCAACTAATTTTGGATAATAAAGTTTTTTGTTAACTTGCCTATAGTACATATCTTTGTCACATCAATAAGTGTTGGATCACCACATTTGTGAGTGATCACCACATTTGTGAGTGATCATTGCATTGCATTGTATTTATTCATAGTATATTATGTTAACGTATATAGTGTATTCTATGTACAGTACTTTAGTATAATATACTGTAGTATATACTGAACTATAATGTACACATAAAGAATATCGGCCGATATATCGTTATCGGTCTTTTTTTACTCCCTAATATCTGTATCGGCATCGGCCCGAAAAAACGCATATCGGTCGGGCTCTAGTATAAAGACCTTTCATAATGAACCATTGTGTGTTTATTACCTAAGAATGAGACCTTTTTACCTACATCAGTGGTTCTCAAACTTTTTCAGCGTGCGGCCCCCCTTGTGTACAGTGCATTTCTTCGCGGCCCCCCAAAGAAAAATTATGACAAATTTGATCTAAAATGTAAAATTTGAATGAACCAACACATATAAAATTAAAAGTAGTGCTGTTGGTTAGTAGCCTTATATGTTTTTTGGTTTAATTACACAGAATTCATGATAAATTCATGTATTTTATAAAATGTCATAAAACTGGGGCCCCCCTGGCACCATCTCGCGGCCCCCCTGGGGGCCCCGGCCCCCAGTTTGAGAACCACTGATCTACATACACTGAGGGTTGCCATTTTGTGCCACTGTTTCTTCAAAACCCCTTAACGTACAAACTTTTTTTACTAGGCTGTCTCCGACGATGGCATGTTTGTCCGGTGGCTTCTACCGTAGCTTCTCTATGCGTTTCAAAAGCGAGGGGTGAGCAGTGGACTGAGCTGTTGGTTGCGATTTGCAGCCTCGCCACTAGATGTCGCTAAAATTTACACACTGCACCTTTAAGCGACATTAAATATTGATTTGAAATATTTTATTTGCATTTTTAACAAATGTGGTTTCTCAAGGGAGATTATAAGCAAACCATAAATGTTGCGGAAAAACCTACTAAGTGCAGGACTTTAAACAAGGGACATATCATGAAAATCTGACTTGTTTCATGTTTAAGTGCTATAATTGGGTCCCCAGTGCTTCTATCAACCTAGAAAATGTGAAAAAGACCAACCCAGTAACTTAGTTTGGGTAAACCATTCTCTGCAAGCATGTGAAAAAATAGCTCATTGAAATTTGGCTCCACTTGTGATGTCAGAAGGGGATAATACCACCCATTAATCTGCACTATCCAACCACAGCGCTGCCATTTAGTGCAGAGTTCAGCTCATTTGCATTTTAAAGGACACACCCAAAAACGGCTCATTTTTGCTCACACCTACAAAGTGGCAATTTTAACATACTTATTTAATATAATTATTTATATGGTATTTTGAGCTAAAACTTCACATATGTTCTCTGGGGACACTAAAGATTTATTTGACATCTTAAAAAGTCTTGTGAAATGTCCCTTTTTAAATATGTCACGTGTCTTTTACAGGATCCTCACAGGAGGTGTGCACAGATCAAACATTTCTGGACAAATCCAGGAATGCATTTTCCATAACCTGTGCGTGAAAAATACTTAATTCAATGCAGTAGCAACTGCAAGGAATAGAAAATAACAAAACAATTTGTTCTGTTGCACAATAGAACAGATGGCTTAGCTTAGAAAACCGCATCAAGGAAAAACTGTTTAATTATCACAAACTTTCTGCTTGAATGTTAAATGTCAACCACCCACAGTAAAGCTTAAGTATGTTGCCAAGCCACATGAGTTTATTTTTTACGCATACAGCCCCGTTCTGCCCACATGTTGAAACTCAGCTAGGTTCCCCTAAAAGGAAAGCAATTAAAGCTGCTTTTCATGTGTAAATGAGAGTTGTTGTTTTTGTTGTCATAAAACTCTCCACCTCAGTGCTGGGGTGTTACTGGTTGTCATGGTGTTATGACTGTTTCAGTGCTTTTTTTAACTGGCTCACATGCCCCCTTAGGTCTCTTTGGATACGTTCACACTTTATGTGTTTATTCTTAGCATGTGAACGGCACAAACCAGATTCAATCTGATCTTTTTCATTCTGATTTAAGGCCACGCTCCATATGTGGTCCTACATCAGATATGGGTCAGTTCTAAGTTCATGATCTCCTTGCCATTTAATGCACAAACTCCTGTACTGATATGATGTAGCAGCTATTGCTCCTCAAAAAAGCCATAACTAAAAATGTGCCTCGGAAATGTACTGCTTTTACCTTGACACATTGTCCACTAAAAGATGAAATGGGGGGGACATATTAAATGGCTCCTCCCCCTTCAAAATAGCCAATAGCATTTATTTTACCTGACAGTCATATGAGAAGCTGAAATGCAGAATGATGTCATAAAAATATTGATCAGTATGGTGGAGTAAGAAATGTTATTTGATATCTTTAAAGCTAACATATTCGTACTAATAGCGTAAAAAAACTTAATGGGAGATAACTTGATACTTGATATAATCCAATAATGTTGAATGTGGTATCAGCCAAGTAGAAATGTATAAGCGAACATCTGCCATTAACCCTATAATTGAATCTGAAATTAGAAGTAGACCGATTAATCGGTTTTGCAGATTAATCGGCACCGATAGTTCATAAATAGAAGAATCGTCTATCTGCAAAATCCAATGGAGTTGTGTCCATTGCTTCATATCATTATTAGGGCTGTCACCGTTATGAAATTTGGCTGGCGGTTAATTGTTTAAGAAATTGTGATGATTATGACGATTAATTGTCTGTTTTATTGCTTTGACATTTACTTCTCATTCATTTTTTTTCTTTGTTTATGAAATAATTTTCACACATTGTTGTTATTATTTAAATGTAATCTTTTGCAAGGTTTACCTGGCAGTACTATATTTTTCGGTCTATAAGCCGTGTTTTTTTCATAACTTGGCTGGTGCTGCGTCTTATAGTCAGGTGCGCCTTTAAATTTTGACATTTATTAGGCAAGAGACAACATTACCATCTACAGCCACGAGAGTCCGCCATATGTGCTTCTGTATTTATGTAATTCAATGGATATAGTAATGTGGAATGACGTGCGAACTTCACGCTAGTTGGCTTGTTCGGTTAATTTAGCCTATTCAACCTTCCAGGTAAGTTCTGTATGTTATGGTTTATCGTTTAAATAACTGATAATATTACTTAACGTACAGACATCTATTCAGCCTGCTGTTCTGTGCTATTGTTTAGTTGAATAACTCGCCTTTCCAGATTAAATGTCTGTTCTTCGGCTTGGATTTTGTGAAATAATTTTCTAAATAAAAGCGACGTATAGTTCACTGTGACTTATATATATGTTATTTCCTCTTAATGACGCATTTTTGAATGATGCGGTTATACTCTGGAGCGACTTATAGTCCGGAAAGTACGGTAAATATTAATACACATAACACATTTAAAAGTAATCTGATACTGTCTCGTTTATACAGGTGCTGCAGCTCCCCCTTGTGTTTTTTAAAGAGATGTGCAATCATTGCGGTGATCTGAAATCATCGCAATAAGGTCAAACAATCACGATGAGACGATTATTTAATCATTGTGACAGCCCTAATCATTATAAAGTATTTAATTTGCTGAATAGATTCTACATTAGCAGAGAAACAACCGCAGGAGCTTAAGTTTGTCGTCATAGGAGCATCATGTGATCAGTGAGCTATTGTTGCTGTAGTCACAGCAGTCTTATTTGTGAGGTTTCATAAGAAGATTCATGACTTACTAACATCTGCATTCACATCATGTGTTCAGTGGCACCACAGAATGACTGAGTGTTGATGAGTGCTGATTGGCTAACAGAGCGTGTACAAAATTAGCCTGTAATTATGTTAACAGCACCTAATGCCTGTGTGCACATTTGTGTGTAATCGATGTAATACAAAGGGCTCTTAAAAATCGCATAAGATTTCCAAATAGTTCATTAACTAGCATTGAAGTGAGGCATTTTGTCATTACTAACCATGTATTTGGTTTGTATTCCAGTAAATACCCGTGTACTGCATCTCAGCAGAGATGTGGACAGTGATGAATGGTCATATAGTCACTTTAAACCCTAACCCTAACCTAACCCTAACCCTAACCTAACCCTAACCAGTCAATTGTCCATCCTTCATCCACAGAAAAATTTGTCCAGAAAGCGTTGTCAGAAGTTGAACGAAAATGGGTCATAGCAGAACAAAAATAGCTAATGCAGATATCTCATACGGTCACATGTTGATAATGCCCCATTAGAGAAATGAAAATGACCTTTACGGCTTCACAGGACCAGTCATGTTTTCTCTGTGTTGGCTAATTCGGTTGAGTCTTATCAGATGATCACGAGTGGATGGTAGCTTTTCTTAACGTAGACATAGATTTGCTTCATATAATTTAACTGAATGATTATGACAACTGTAAGTCGCTTTTGATAAATGCATAAATGTAAACGACTGGGCTTAAATAGACACATTTTCCGAAAGCCTCATCTCATAGACTTCCATTGTACAGTACAGTAAATGTAGATTGAGATATGAATTGTGGCACTCAACAGCGTTCAGCATGCCATCTATAGGTTAACACAAACCGTCTGCCCTTTTCTCCCAGTGACCCGTGATTCCCATTCCATTTCCACCCAGGGATCCTCACCTGTCTCAGGGTTTTCCAGTCATAGTTTCCATCTGAATCCAGCAGCTTCTATTGTTTCTCTATATTGAGCTGGAATGTGTAAGAGCTGCCCACCCGGTTCACCTCTCAATCCCGCTCGGAATCCGAGAACACGGTGGAAACAAAATGGCAATGATGTTAGTTATGGGGACTCGGGGCTAATAGTGTCCCACTGGCTTGCTGACCTAAATGCCAATCTGTCACAGTTTACTGGTGCTGCCTGGGTTGTACGGATGGATCATTTGACAAGCATTCATTTGAGACTAAACATGCTTCACAAATATAATGAAACCTGTCAAACATCGACTTGGCGAGGTGATCTGCACTATTTAAAAATACTTTAGGAATTTATTTATGAATTCATTCAAACAGTGAAACACTATGAGATGTCCTGACTAATACACTAAAACAAACGTGTGTGTGTGTGTGTGTTTGTGTGTGTGTCATCTGTGTGCTGTAATCTTTTCTAATGCACCTCAATCATTATAGCATCGGCCTTTCACCACATTACTGACCTCCTGCTCTTTCATCTCTCCGTCACTCAGCGTCACGCTTTGAGATTTTCTCGACGGGTCGGGTTCAACTATTTTTACTCTGTGGGGGAAACCGAACACATTGACAGTAAAATCCTTTGCGCTGAAGCAGAGATCGATATAAATAACTTACTCCCCCGGGAGTCTGTCATAAACACACGGCTTCAAAGAATTAGTTCATTAAAGAGAGCCTGGACACATTTCTCTAGTTTTTAAGAAAATACATATTTAAAGTAAACGTAGACTGTATTGATCATTTTATTTGCAATTATTGGCTTTAGTCAATAAACAAAGTCTGACATTTCATTTTTTATTTTTAAATATTGTTTATTTGAATAAAGTGGTCTGGTTTATGTTTTAAATATGTGTGTACTATACTTGTTATTTATGATATGTTGTAAAACTAGAAGTGTGGTTCTGGTTTTACGCATACGCGGGGGTTGGCGCATAGTGCTTGTGATGCAAATTTCGTCATCAGAATAGTACACCATTAAAAATTGCAGCATTTTTTGTCAAAACTTAAGCCAAAATCTTAAAATAGTAGGTTGAGTTGACTTGCAAAACCAAGTAGAGGTGCACCGATAATTGCCGGTATACACTAATAATACATTGCCGATAACTATTCTGAATCGAACAGCCGATAATATTCACAGCTATTTCATGTACTACGGCTTTTGATCAGTAAGTCATTATCGATCTATAATCACTGTTAGTTTGAGTCGTTCATGCATTTGAAAAAGCAACACTCGTCAAATAAAATCATTATACATATTCTTTATTATCATGAAAATACCTAAAAGAATATAACAGCAATATAAATATATCCTTAAGCCATTTCCTGGAGCTGCTTGTCATAGCCATAGATATGTATAAAGGCTAGATGGCTCAAGGCGGAGTCAGCTGTGTCGTCACTTGGCGGCCATCTTAGGTCAGTGCTGCCATTGTGCTGCTCCCTGCTGCTGTGGACGGAAGGTGAGTGACATACGGCAACTAAAATGCTCGTAACTTGCTGAATTCTTGACGGATTTACAAACGGTTTGGTGTATTACAAACCTTATTAACGTGGCTATGATTTGTGCTGATGCCGATGTTTCGATGTATAATTTTTCACAAGTACGCAGTTAAATAGCCGCATCCCTGACGTTTATGACACACCAAGCCGTTTGAAAATCGGTTGAAAATTGAGCAAAATATAGTTATTTCAGCACTACATGCACAATAGACTTTAATGTTATAACTGGACGAGCGGTCCTGTCCTAAGATGGCCGCCGTGTGACGTCGTCGGGTCCCATTGGCTCTCAGCGCCGGTAAGCCATCTAGCCTTTATACATATCTATGATCATAGCTGCGTGTGTATTGTTCTTCGTCTACAGCGCATTTTGAGTTTCTGCACGAGAGCGCCCCCTGGCTTTTGGATGTAGCGGCATTTCCCCGTAATTCATTGAGAAGCATAGCAAACATCATCAGCCTATATAGCGGTGCACCCCCAAAACTAAGTTGTTTTTTAATTGACTCGTGCAGCATTTTTTTTTTTACAGTGTATGCATGCTCTTTTACACGCACCGCCATTTTTTTGTAACCATGCATACTTTGTACTCGTAGGTCGCGCATGCATGTGCAGGAGAATATAGTATGTAGCTCTTGAGATGCATTGCATTTTGTTGCATTGCGTTGAACAACTGTGTACACGTATTTAAATAAACTATTGCTTTACAGGGTTTACGTTCAAACACGTACAATGCACGTACGTTTGCGTACGCATAAAGAAATCTAAAAACTACTCTGGGCTTAAAACTTTAATCATGGACTAAAAACGAACAATAGTTCTTCAACATTTATTAATCGTAGTCTATGTTACTTTCAGCATTTACTAATACATTAATAAAATCAAAAGTTGTAAATGGTAACATTAGTTAATGAACAATGGAAATTGTATTGACAAAGATTATTGAAAACTGGAAAAACTCATTGTTTTGCTCATTGTTAGTTTATATTAGCTAACGCATTTACAAATGTTAACAAATACAACCTTACTATAAAGTGTGACCCGTAAATCTCACATATTTTCAAAACATTTAAAGGTGCAGTGTGTAGATTTTAGTGGCATCTAGTAGCGAGATGTGAATTGCAACCAACGGCTCAGTCCACTGTTCACCGAAACACATAGAGAAGCTATGGTAGCCGCCACAGGACACCCATATTGTCGTCTTTATTGACAAAGACAAAAGACAGTAGTGACAAAATGCGCTCTATAGAGCAGGTTGTCCGTTTAGGGCTACTATAGAAACATGGCGGAACAAAATGGTGACTTCCATGTAAGGGGACCCGCAGTGTACGTAGATAAAAATTGTCTCATTGTAACGTAATAAACACATAACTGTTCATTATGTAAGGTCTCTATACACCACTGATAATATAGTTATTAGTGATGCACCGATGCATCGGCCGCCGATATTTATCGGCCGATTTTTGATGAATTTGACACCATCGGCATATCGGCAATAGCACGAGAAAGGCCGATACCGATTGTTTATTAATTAACCGCATAAAGTCAATGAATTGCATGTTCAATTAAAATGATTTAATGTTTGGGTGTGCACTAGGGCTGTTCCGAATACCATTTTTTGAGCTTCAAAGCTCTAGTAGAAATCAAATCAAATATTCAAAGCTTCGGAAGGAGGGGCTGAACATATCTTTCTCTTTAATAAAGGCAGGAATCTGTGTGCGTATGTAGCGGCGTGCCTGTCACGCGTGCTGCGAGAACAGCATTAGTGAAACAAAACACGAGCAATACTTTTAATAAGGTAACGTTAGCCGAACATTTTTCTAACAAACAAACACTCCCGTATCAGAAATTAGAAGCATAGTAATTACTGATAACGTAAAGTTTAACTTAGCCCATTTAAATAAAACAACGTAAATAAATGAACGAATGAATGAAGTTCAACAAACTGTAATAAAACGGTAGCATACTTTCAAAATCAGGTTTATTTACTAACACTTACACCATCCAATATGTTTTTCATCAGTAGAACAATAAAGAAGATATTTTGCAGAAACCCCAGTGCTCCGTCATGCAAGTCAACCGATCCGCCACTTTAAACATGTATATCTAATACAAAAGTAATCCCCCATAACTCCGTGTGACATATTGATGTCTTGTGAAGCAAATCAATCAGTTTTTGCAAAAAACTGA
Source organism: Misgurnus anguillicaudatus (assembly GCF_027580225.2). Classification (NCBI taxonomy): domain Eukaryota; kingdom Metazoa; phylum Chordata; class Actinopteri; order Cypriniformes; family Cobitidae; genus Misgurnus; species Misgurnus anguillicaudatus. Next base: position 6,231,572 of record NC_073355.2, read on the forward strand.
ACGTTATTTACAACACTATTAGTGTGAATGCCAAAGCAGGAAGCCCGCTTTGAGGCGATCTCTTTCTGATCTCTTCTACTGGTGCAGTTTGGTGGCTGTTGGCTATGGATGTTGGTCTCTCTGCGCCACCTATAGAGCTGGAGCGTGAAGCGCACTTCCTGCTTGGCAAAAGCTCTGCATTAACGCTGTAAAATATATATATATTCGAATCTCAAAACTGAAAATCGAATGTTAACCAACGGAACGAATATTCGAACATTCTGGTCCAGCCCTAGTGTGCACTATACTTAAGCACCGACAGAAAACCTTTGTTGAGCTGGCTCAAATGTCTTGGACAATAAAAGAAACAGACTGCACTTTAGTGGGGCAAGAAGACCAAATTTTTTGAAGTATCAATATTTATAATCTGTTTAAAGCAATATCACTGCCATTATTTATGTTTATTAAAGAAATCCATTATATGTAAAAAAAAATTAGTTGATGTTGTTAATAAAAGAAATGCTGAATAGCAAAAACCACCTTTGAAGGTTGTCATGTTGTCTTATTATATTTGTTTTAGCTTAATTTGTGCCTCTTATTATGTTGGTCAGTTGAATGTTAATTAGATACAATCCATGTTCAGTAAAAATAATTTGATGCAGAAATAAACTAGCTAATAGACCAACTGTATAGTGTTGTATAGTGTTTAATATCGGTATCGGCATCGGTATCGGCCAGAAGTTGTCTGCTTAAATCGGTATCGGTATCGGCCCAAAAAAATCCTATCGGTGCATCCCTAATAGTTATGTATATTATATTGCATTTCTGTCATTAGATCCTTCTAAAAGTTACACACTGCACCTTTAAACACTTTTTGCCACAATTTTCAGTACCCAAATGTGACAAAAATGTTTTAAATATTGGACAAACAACCCCAAATGTTTATGTATATGACTCATATTGGCATTTATTGGTCTGTCAGACCTGCATGCACTCTATGCATTGGCATTGGATCAGCTGATATTCACGTTTTATGTTAAAGAGCACCTACTTCATTGCTAAAAACAAAGTTATTTTGTGTATTTGGTATAATACAATGTGTTCGCGTGGTTTATGGTTCAAAAAACATATATACAGTATACAGTTTTGTAGCTCCAGATTTAACTGTCTTCCTGAAATGCGCAAATTTGAAAAGCTCTGTGTCCCTGATTGGCCAGCTAATCTGTACGTTGTGATTTGCCTGAATACATCTGACGTCAGCAGGAAATGTGATGCTCCTTACCATGTTTGAAAGATTTGGTTGCTAACAGGAGTTTACTTACAGGTTGTAAATGGGAGGAGTTATGATAATGTTGTTCTTGTCTACATCACCAATCATCAGTCTACATCAGTAAACAGTTTCCTACAATCCGTGTGTTTGTTGTAGCCCAAGAAAAGAGATTTACATTGGAGAAGATAACTCGCGTCATCGTTTACTTTACATTTTGTACCTTTTGCATATAGTTAACATGTACTAATACACACTTACCCGCCAAAGGAAATTTAAAAACGTGAATCGGACAATAGGTGCTCTTTAAAAACGTTTATGAATCTGCAAAAACCTAATTACTAAATGCCAACATCAGCACAAGCTTGTGAGAGAAAACAGATCTGCTGGGCAGCAGTAATTTACTCTCATTGAGAAAAGCTACTGGCTATTAGAATTCATCAGCCACGGCTTATTAACTCAGACAGCCAGGGGTTTATGGGAACAAAGGGGGGTAAAACAAGACCCTGCAGACCAGGTTTTTAATTTGAGAGTCTTTTCTGTGCCATGTATATCTCTCTCTCTCGCCTGCTCTCACTCTCTCTGCTTTCTATCTCTTATGATTTATTCAGAGGGATCAACCCCCATTGAGTCTCTAGTGGCTATCTCACTCCCCATCACCCATCAGAAGCGTGAAGCCATATGGACCGCGGGAGGAGTGTGAAGTAATTGGGCGCATGACTGCAGAACGATGAAAACTTGCGTTTGGTTTTACGTATTGAATGAAAGAAGACACGGTCTTATATGCGTCGGCTCCATTGAGCACAGAGAGTTTCGCATTTCAGCTCGAGCCGCCCCATAAACACCTTTATATAAACACGATGACGTTTCCCAGAGGCATCGGTCTGCGTTATAGCGTCTGTATATAGCACTGGCAAAGGTCTCTGGGCTGACGGGAAAAGATGCCCACGCTCCTTCTGATAATCATGGGTAGAGGGTCTACCAAAGGCTAGATTTGGCTTGAACATTGAGGAGTTGAATGTCAACTATACATTATTACTTATATATACATTTTGGGGGGTTAATACTGTCTCCCTGACCAGTGGGACCAAACGCCTAGAATTGGCATAAGCCAGTCTTAGCTAGTTTAACTGGTCTTTTTTAGCATTGCCAAGCTGATTTTATCCAGTTTGTCATCTGGCGTACCAGCAAGACCAGATTGACCAGCTAAAAAAGTGGTCAAAACCAGCTAAAACCAGATTGGTGACCATATAAACCCAGACAGCCATCTTATGCTGGTTTTAGCTGGGGGGGTTTCATCAGAGGTCGAAGAATAAAAATAATTTATTGATGCTTTGTGTTTCTTCTGCAGAAAGTTGGCCTTAGCTGGTTTAAGCCGGTCTAGATGGTTTCCCAGCCAAAGCTGGTGTTTAGCTGGTGGGTCAGCTGGTCTCTTAGTTTTCCAGCATACCAAATCCATCTGAAACCATTATAATAGAACAGTTTGGCCATTGTGGATCACCAGCCAAGCAGATCTTTAGCAGTCCCTTGGTGTATTTGGGAGAAATTTCCACACAAAATTCTGCACATCTCTCTCGTTTACTCTAGAGGTTTCTATCTTCCACCCACACTGACCTTTAAGGTACACACACACACACTCCATCACCTTTCCCGCATCTGTTGTTTAATGATCCACTTTTATCATAATCAAAAGCAGGTCTGTATCATACTACACTATAAATGGACTGAATGCATGATATATGGGTGTCGGGTAATGGTCGAACATCCAGCCCACGTGAGGAAAGACTCTTGGGAAGCTACATTAGGGCACTATGCAGTTATTTCACCCATGCTGGTGTACGTCAGGTATTCTGGGGGCACTTCCTCTGTGTGCATTATGTGTATCACTCCTCTTATATGCATTGCTCAGTTCACTGAACTGTGTGATTGAGTAAGGTTATGAAACATGGAAAATGCTGGTTGAGGGATAATCCCTTTTTCAGAATGTCTCGCTGGGTAATCCTGGATAACGGGAATGTAAGGTTGAAATGTTAGGTTAAGTAAAGTCATCCCTGTTGGTGTGTGTAATTGCTACGGCTCTTAAAAGCAGAGAATGTACTACGGCATGTTACAATCTCTTTCTAGTGTTTGTGAATTGCGCAGGTGTTCTCTCAAAGTACCAGTTCATTGACAATCAACATACAGTAAGATCTGGTCCCCATTGGAGCTAAGAGTTGTCCACTTAGACTGGAAGAACAACATTTCACTTTATTTCTATAGTGCATTTCACAGGTTGACATTGTTGCAAAGCAGCTTTCAGGAAAATTGCTACATTTACATTTTGCATTTTGGCAGATGCTTTTATCTAAAACAACTTAGAGAGCATTACAAGCTATACCAGGGTTCCTCAAATCTTACCCTGGAGATCTGGAGCACTGCCGAGTTTAGCTCCAACCCTAATCAAATTTACCCACCTGTAACTTTATAGCGATCAAGAAGACCTTGATTGGCTTGCTCAGGTGTGTTTGCTCAGGGTTGGAGCTAAACTCTGCAGTGTTCCAGACATCCAGGGTAAGATTTGAGGAACCCTTGAGGATCTTACACGAATTCATACCTATTCTACGAAGTGGCAAATTCGTACACAAACGTACGATTATTAGAAGGAAATGATGATACCTAACCACACCCCCAGACTTAACGTCACAGGGACCAACATTCATACGTTATTACCATAGACCGCAAAAAAATATGGACGACGCCCGTTCACTCTCTTCCATTGGTGAAAAGTGAAGCCGTCAGTGTCCCGATATGGCGCTGACATCTTGGGTCTTGAGTCTGCGCAGTAGCGATTTCGGGACCAGTCCTGCGCAGTAGTGAGCAGGAAGTAAAGCCGCGAAAGCAAGGCCCCGCCCACGCCGAATGCGCATATCACACGATCTCACAGCTCTCAATCATGACGTGACACCATCATTTTTAAAGCATAAAATAACTAACTAAAAACAAACTTATTTAAAAACAAACACTTGTTTAGTTGGTTTCAAGTCCCATTGAATAACATGGGTAGGCAGGGTTTATGACCTATACTGGGACCAGTCACTGGGGGTTGATCAAGGCATTTTGGCTTCACTTTTCAGGGCTTTTGCGGCACGCTTTGTATTAACCACCTCATAAAATTACAACCTAAACCAACATGATCTCACAGGAATTCATAAATAATTCGTACACAAATGTACGATTTATACAAAAAATACTGATTCCCCAACCATAATCCCACTCCCAAACATAACATCACAGAGACGAAAGCAAATCGTACAAAAACGTACATATTTGGTATACAAATATTATATACAATATATACAAATTTGCCATCTCGTAAAATTACAAAATATACCAACTTGATCTCTCTGGAATTCATATGCATTTATGAAGTAGCCAATTCGTACACAGACGTACGATTATTAGAAAAATACCCCACCCCCAAACTTAACATCACAGAGACGAAAGCAAATCGTACAAAAACTTACGCATTTGGTCATACGAATTAGCCACCTCATAAAATTACATATTATACCAACCTGATCTCTCGGGAATTCATATACATTTATGAAGTGGATAATTGGTACACAAGCGTACAATTTTTACAAAAAGTGATGATACCCCACCCCTAACTCACAGAGGTGAATACAAATTGTAAAAAAAACGTACGAATTTGGTCATACTAATTAATTTACGAATTAGGTTACACAGATTCATATGAATTAGCAACCTCTTAAAATTACAACCTATACTAATCTGATCTTACAGGAATTCATACATATTTTACGAGATGGCTAAATCCTACACAAACGTACAATTATTCGAAAAAATTATGATACATAACCCCTAACCCCACCCCCAAACTTAACGTCAAAAGCAAATCGTACAAAAACGTACATATTTGGTCATACGAATTCATATGAATTAGCCAACTTGTAAATTACAAATTATACCAACCTGATCTCTCGGCAATTCATACACGTTTATAAAGCGTACGATTGTTACAAAAATTATGGTACCACATCCCTAACCCCGCCCCTATACCTTACGTCACAGATGCGAATACAAATAGTACAAAAACGTACGAATTTGGTCATACGAATTAGACACTTTAATTTACAAGCTATGCCAACCTGATCTCACAGGAATTTATATGTATTTTACAAGGGGGCTAATTCGTACAAAAATGTACATTTATTAAAAAATATTGATACTGAATATTGAACTGTTTGCAGTAAATATCATGTGGTCAGTAAGAATGCATGGGTACTTCTACATGACCTGTAGTTATGTGGTTTCTGCTATATAACACAACTCTGTGGGTGTGGTAAAGGTGTTACATTTGGATATGATGCTTGGGTGACAAACTGATGGCTCGGAGGAAGTGAAAGCAGAAACTCTTGAAGATCAATGTATCACACCTCCACCAGTGGCCAACACCTTTGATTGTAAAAAGCCAAGATCTGCTGATCTATCATGGTCACTTGGTGTTACATTGGTCATCAAACACATACAAATATATTCTTAGTGAAATAATTGGTCCATGGGTTCTTACATTATACATTCAAATAGCTCATGTTTATGAATGAGATCATTATAGTTTTGAGAAATTGGCCCACCCTTTCTTTGAACATTATTATAGGTGTGAGAGTCAACGATCCTCTTGAACCCTCCTGGTAGACTAGGGACAGATCAGATCCGAAAACAACAATCGCTTAGATACAGAGCTTTATGTGTAATAGTCACTGTCTGATCGTTTTTTTTTGACCTCTCACGTGACATCACAGACAAATCAGTTTGACCTTTAATCGGTGTGAGTTTGTGAGAACCATCATTCAGTCAAGGGTCATTTATGACCCTTCATATATAGTAAGTGTAAGAAAACGTGTACTTTTTAGTTCCTTGACAATTTTTCGCCCTCAAAGAACAGAGGAGCCTGACGAAATTAGGGTGAAATAAGTGGTGTTTTCCACCAAGAGTGAAAGTCAATGAATTTGATCTGTCGTTTTAAAATAAACACGCTCCCCGCTGTGCACTGGATTGTCACGAGTGCGACGGGCATGTGTGCCGTTTGCTTGTCTGAGTTAATGACTTCATTACATTCTGTGTGCGGGGTCGATGAGATCAGAGGGCAGATTCCTCAATCTTTAAACTGCATCTAAACATCATCCAGATGCTGCAGCACTCCCTCTTCCTGCAAGGTTTACATACTAATGTAAATTGAGAAAGATGCACAGATTACACAAACATACGAATGTACATGCAGATTCTCAAGAATGCCATTCATGAATACAACCAGCCTGATCTTACAAGAATTTGTACATATTTTACCAGTTGGCTAATTTGTATGATTTCCTACAAAGTGAATCGTACAAAAACATACCATCATCATAAAAAAAACTATTATGAAACCCCGCCCCCAATGTCACAGGGGCAAAAGCTATTCGTACAAAAATGTATAAATGTTGCCGTGCAAATTAAAGGTCCATTGTGTAACTATATTATCAGTGGTGTATAAAGACCTTACATAATAAACTGTATTGTTTTTATTACCTTACAATGAATCGTTTTATCTCCGTACACCGCGGGTCCACTTACATTGAAGTCGACGTCATGTTTCTACAGTAGCCCTAAATGTATAAATTGTGCTACAGAATGATTTTCTTCCATATGTTGTCTCAGACGACGACATGTTTGTCCTGTGGCAGCTACCGTAGCTTCTCATTGCGGTTTGCAATTTGCAATCTCATCGCTAGATGCTGCTAAAAAACACATTACACCTTAAAACGAATTAGCCACCTCCTAAAATACGTACAAATTACCATGAGATAACATTGATAAAACGAAACACAATTTACATTGCTGGTAATATGAGCTGGCTTATTGGTAGGTACTGAAGGTGGGTAGTACTTACTGTACTGTAAGTACTGGTGAGTGAGTTGATCATGTCTGAATTCGTTAAGTTTTTCAGACTGCATGTTCACTTAACATAAAAGATTTTGCATGTTAAGGCTGTGTGTCCTGTTATTTTTTTCAATTGTTTGCATTTTCAAGTGGAGCAGTGCATTTTTAACTCTTTCCCCACCATTGACGAGTTATCTCGTCAATTAAGAGAAAACATTTGCATGAAAAACGTGTTCCTGATGAGTTTTTATGGTCTTCTGTAATTCTTTTACCCAATTTATAAAAAAACTGAAGCAAAAAATAATTCATTAATTTTACACTCCATGCACTGTGGTTGCAATCAATTTATTTTAGCTACATTTAAACAAAAAAGAGATGTGTAAAGTAAAAATAAAATATAAAACTTTTTTAAAATGTAGCTTTAATAAATTGATTGCAACCACTTACCTTAAAAAAATTGATTAAATTCAATGAATATTTTTTTCAGTGTGTATGTTTTGATAATTGTTCTGAATCTTATGGCTAACAAAATTGCTTTACAAAAATGCAATTTTTTCAGCAGAATTTTGTATTTTTTGAAGAAAAATACGCATATTTAAGAGTTTATAAACAGAGAAAAAAATAAAGATAGGATGAAACTTGTTTTTTTTTTCTCGTTTTGTTTGTTTGTTGTTTGTTTGAAAGCAGATGGCCTGTTCTTTTATTTGATATATTTGTATGTTTATATATTTTTAGAAGAAATTTTCCTGAAAGGCATTTTGTGAAACTTTTGTGAAAATCACAAAAAAGTTAGTAATGAGTTAATAAAGGCTGGAAAGGTGCTGAGGATTTATTTCATGTGTTTTTTTACAAGTCGACAACAGTTTAGAAATGTTCAGCTTTGCATAAAAATGCTGGGCTCGTCAATGTCACTTTTTTCTCAGCTATCCAGTCACAGTGGAGAAGGGGCGGGACAAATACCACACCAGCCAACCGGGCAGCGTACAACAACTAAAAAACAAATCAGAAGTGAATATTCCTTTTTACAGGCGCTCTAAGCGAATCTGTGCAACGTCACTTTTTGTTGATGTTTGAACTGTTTTCAAACAAACTGAGCGTAGCTAACTCCTCCCCCTCCCTTCCGTGCGTTCATGAACACGCCCAACCCCCACCCTCAAATCCTTCTTGTCGTTTATTGGCTGGAACACTTTGTTATGGTTTCTGTTTGTAGGTTTGGCCACTTTGTTGTTATTGCAGTTTGTGGACCCTGGGCTGTCTACAGAAATCGCGTTTTTTTGTACAGTTTGATCAGCGGACAGGGAGCAAGCAGATAGTGAGGAGATGTTTGCTGTATGTTACAAAAAATGTTTTATGGTCTAAAATGCGTTAATTAGTTTAGAGCACGTTAAAAAGGCATTGTCCATGATTCCCTTCAATATTAAGTTTAGATTTTAAGAGTTAGTCATAATAACCCATTCATAGATTTTTTTTGTTTAAGCAGTCACCTTATTTTGAAAAGATAGAGAAAGTGAATTAGATTAAAATGACTTAACAAACTATGGGTCGGTTTCCAGGACAGGGATTAGATTAGTCCTAGACTAAAATAAATGTAAGAGATGTCCAAACTGAAAACAATCTTAAAATACATCAGTGCCATTTGTTTTGCTTCAAAAAGCACATAAGTAATGTTTTAAGTAAGACATGTTTGTTAAAACTAGTTATATTTCCTAATTAAACTAAGGCCTAGTCCTGGTTTAAGCTAATCACTGTCCAGGAAACCACCCTTATAAAGATGAACAAAGTTTGGCACAAGTTTTTTCTTTTACTTACTTTTACTGTTTTTAACCCTCAATAAGTTTTGACCCAGAAATGACGGTTTCTTCACACATGCCATTAGACTTAACAAGCGGATCGAATGGACTATAAAAGTAATCCCAGGTAATTGTAAACCCAATGTGAATTGACATGCGAGCAAATGTCTGAAGGTCCGGGCGTTTGTCAATGATAAGACAGCAGAAAATAGATGTGCTAAACATCTTATGCAAGCAAGCTGTTGGATATAAGCTATTTATTTCTGTGCCGAGTGCTTTATTGAAAAGATATGTATTATATGATGAGATGCGTATGTGTTCCTGTAGCTAAGTTCAGTGGTAGAGCATTGTGTTAGCAGCGTAGCACAATGCAGAGCAACGTACTGATAAAATGTATACCTTGTAATGCACTGTTAGTTGCTTTGGAGAAATGTAGTGTATGTTATGTGTTATTTTTTTATGTTGTTAAGTATAGGATTGCAAGCTTGGTGATGTCATCAGTTCTGTTGTATTGCTTTTGTTTTAAATATCTTGAATAATTAATAAGCAACCTAATACATATTCGTAGGTTAGTGATGTGTGACATCATTGCAAACAGGCAGTAGACACGCCCATCTGTTTGTTTTTAGACATTGTTTATTATTTGCAAATCGATGATAAACATTACAGACGTCCACAGTATCAATTATTTACAGTCATGAACACTAAATCCTTCTAAGTACCACCACAGTCACACATGCCAGCATTCATATGTATTCTTGGAGTATATTTGAAAACGTCCATCCATTGTGGTGTACCAGACTATCTGGAGACATCTTTCATGTTTATACACGTATGTATGTGCTTTATAAGAAGTGTAAGCGAAAGAAAACATAAAATGGGTCTGTATTTTCATTATCTGACCATCAGTCTTTTTACTGGAGTGTGCAAACACGCATCATCGGCTCTCGCTCATCTCACTGCGATAAGAGAGAATGGAAAACCGTCTTTCAATTACATACATACACTTGCTGCAGTCCACTTGCTTTCATAGATCTTTCACCATGAGTTTTAAAGTCAAAAGCTGATTAATTAGTTGTGATGTTCTGGTATTCAGGTTTTAGTGACGAAGCTTTAATTAAATGAATCATTAATTTGTGTGCACAGCAAAGCCCTCGCAGAAAAGTTACATCTTTAAATTCATCCATTCAGCCATACATATTCAGGACAGCTTTGCCTGTTGCCTCTCACACATTTTTTGAGAGTTTTAAGAGTCCATTTCATACCTGTCAACAACTACAACATTACCCCCCCCCCATCATTACTATCAATCTAGAAATTGTGTAAAAGAACAACTCAGTAACTTAGTTTTTGTAAACTATTCTCTGCAAGCATATAAAAATAGATCATAGAAATTTGTATCCCCTTGTGATGTCAGAAGGAGATAGTACCGTGCCGAGATCCGTTCATTTTTATTTTAAAGGACACACCCCAAGACAGCACATTTTAGCTCACACCTACAAAGTGGTATTTTGTCATGTTATAATCTATTTGCGAGTTTGTGTACACACGAGGAGTAGGCGGATGTGTATGCACGTGTCGATGGGGATTGAATTTTTGTGTAATTTTGCCCGCGACTAATCATCCTCCTTCCTTGGGATGCCATTCTTCTTCTTGTTTTATTGGCTGGTGTCGTTTGAGTAAGATGTTATAGCTTTAACTTTTGCCTGCTTTCCCAGTGGCTAATATGGTCCCTTCACTGCCATTGTTTTTAAAGAGCACCAATTGTCCGATTCACGATTTTACATTTCCTTTGGTGTGTAAGTGTATTAGTACATGTTAACAATATGCAAAAGATACAAAAGTAAACAATGACGCGAGTTATCGTCTCCAACGTAAATCTCTTTTCTTGGACTACAACAAACACACAGATTGTAGGCAACAGTTTACTTCTTGGGATTGGTGATGTAGTAATGACCGACAACATCGTAAAGTAAAACTCGCGTGAGCATGGCATTGTGAGCGAATCTTTCAAACATGGTAAGGAGTGTCACATATCTGGCTGACGTATTCAGACCAATCACAACGTAGACGAAATCTGTGCATTTCAGGAAGACAGGGTAATCTGGAGTTACAAAAATGTACGGTTTGTGGAAATTTGTTTTTTTTAACCATAAACCACGCAAACACATTGTAATTTACCAAATACACAAAAAAGTTATTTTTAGCTATGAAATGAGTACTCTTTAATATGATAAGTGATCTCTAGATGACTCGCTTTAGATTACTCATTTTGTTTTTTATGTCAATGAAAGTGTCGAACCAGACGTATCAATTAGCTCTTCACTGATTGGCTTGCGCACCAACATGTAAAATTTACTCTGTTGAGGCGAGTATTGCACATTCCCCAATTTGCATCACCCAGCGAAAAATCACAACAATTCACATCATTGCGTTAACTTTGTATGTAATCTACTCGGACAAATAATTAAATTTGCTTCTGGTGTGTACATAAGAAATGCATTTAAACATGGACTCCAGAATAGGACTTTGGTTGGCTACACTGTAAAAATTAATTGTTGCACTTAAATTTTTAAGTTTAATCAACTTTAATTTACAATTCATTTAGTGAGGAGTGAGGAGTTGATATAAATTATAGAAATAAAGTTTAAATAAATTAAGTTAGCCTAAACAACTCATAACTAGTCAAGAACATTAAATTTAATTGTAAATTCAAGTTCATTAAACAGTGTAGTAATTCAGACAATCCCCAGACTAGTCAATGTTAAGAAAATGAAGTTTTGCACAAGCATTTGAAGGATCTACATGTAAAGTCAAGCTCGTTTTAAGGGTTATTTTCCGTAAAATGAAACTGGACCACAATTGGGACCAGTGCTGTCATGCTCCAAGTCCTCCATTCAACCACAAACTTTATTCCAGGTCTTCTAGTTAATGGGTTAAAACTGCATAAAATGTATTGCTAAAAGATTAACTTGTACAGTAAGCGATGTGCTTTGTTCTGTAGGATCGCTGTGAACATGAAACACCATGAAATCACACGTGACAAGCAAACATGCTGTTACTCGTGTCATTGTGTTCCTATCATAATTCCTCACCCTCTCTCTTTCTCTCTCTCTCTCTCTCTCTCTCTCTCTCTCTCTCTCTCTCTCTCTCTCTCTCTCTCTCTCTCTCTCTCTCTCTCTCTCTCTCTCTCTTTCTCTCTCTCAACATTTTCATTAACACTTTGCTTGCGTCATATTCATGTGCGAACACTCCTAATGTGTCTCATGCGACATTCACACCTTCATCCCTGCACGCACACACATTATGCTGCTGCTTCTTCAGCTGCTGGCTTTTGTGTCCCAAGGGTTGCCTTTTTTATTAAAAATGTGCTTTTTTAACAATAACATAAATTTTTATATTTATAGAGCTATGATATGTTGTATTATATAACATGAATTAAAAAGAATGAAATTATTTATTAATAATAATGTTATATAGACCTAGCTTACTGTGTGAAAATGTTGAAAGGTTTGCCAAAAAAATTAGTTTCCCACCAGGCTTTAATTTAGTGATATTATGCAAAAATGATTTGCATTTAGGCAACAACTGTGACTCTGGAGTCTGGACCACAAAAACAGTTATAAGTAGTACGGGTAAATTTGTAGCAATAGCCAACAATATTTTTTATCCAAAATAAAAAAGGATATTAAGTAATGGACAACTTTAACTGTTGGTTTACACCAGATGCGAGTTCAGCGATTTGCACGAGTAGATTACATACGAAGTCAATGCGAAGACGCGATCAGATGCGTCCTCATGTGGGGCGATGCGAATGATGCGATATGGGTGGAGCGTTTGCCGTGAAAACACGCGCTATTCGCCTCAAACGCAAATAGCGCAACGCGTTAGACGCGATTCCGCCTCATTCGCGTGAACAAGACGCGTGAAAGCCATGAATTGAGCATTGCTGCGGGAAACACGTAAGTTGAAAATGTGAACTTTGGCAGAAAAACGCACCAGGTTAACCAATCAGGAGCTTGCTCTAGTAGTGACGTGATTACAGGAAGCGAGCGGAGTCGCAGAAGCCCCTCCCATGACACGAATTTCCACGTGAATGTCTCGATGACTAGAATTTTACAGGTACACGTGAATGAAGTGAGTATACTCAAAATGTTCAAGCGAAACTAAACTAGACGCAGTAGATGTGAATTTGATGCCTCAGACACGGCTGGTGTGAACCCACGGTAAAGGTGATTTTCTCAATATTTTGATTTATTTTTGTGTGCCCTCAGATTGACGATTTTCAAAAGTTGTATCTCAGCCAAATATTGTCCTATCCTAACAAATCATACATCAATGCAAAGCTTATTAATTAGAAAAATTGACCTTTATGACCGGTTTTGTGGTCCAGGGTCAGATATATAAAATAGAAACGATATCTATGAATTTAGCTTCAGCAAGAGGCTAAAATCCATCGCTATTTTCACCACAAACTGACACAAAGACTTTGAAAATTCAGTTTTTTCTGGGTCATAAGTGCCTATATTTGAAATAAACACCTATAAACACACAGTCTGTATCTTTTGTATATTCCCCTGACTCTATTGACCAGCGTTGTATGCTGTGTAAGCACTGAGACTGCAGTCTCTTCTTCAGTGATGGATGAGATGAAGATCACTGCGCTCGCAGTCGCTCCAATCATTTACCCGACACTCGCTCGACTCACACTGGGTAAAGGGCACCTTGCCCTGGACTCTACTCTTTCCTCATCTCTGTCTCCCATGTTCCTGTAACATCCCTGTTTTCTTTCACCCTGCCGTCACCGCGGGCGCTAACAACACATCACTCAGCCAGGGCTCACGGCACGGCTATCAATCACAAACACACGCATACAGGATGCTGTCTCATAAATACAGCCACGATGCTTCCTCTGTCAAACTCTGCCGGTGGGCTTGAGTTTCATCTAATCAACACTTAGGTGGGCAGGGAGTCCTAAATAATCACTGTTGGTTATTTTATTTCTATTTCTACCCAGAATGCCTTGGGCTATCAACACATTTTAAATGGTTGTCAGTCCTTATAACCACTTGGTTTTGACACTTTAGTGGTAAAAATAATTCCTGTGAAGCTTGTCGATTTTACCCAGAAACAAGTTGAAAGGTCAATTTGTGGACAATTTATTAAAGGGGACATATCATGAAAATTTGACTTTTTTCATGTTTAAGGGCTATAATTGGGTCCCCAGTGCTTCTATCAACCTAGAAAATGCGAAAAAACCCAGTAAACAATTCTCTGCAAACATGTAAAAAGTAGTTCAATCATCTTTATAATGTCAAAATGAGATTTTATTACAATAATACCACCCCTTAATCTGCACCATCCAACCACGGCACTGCCATTTAGTGCAGAGAGAGAGAAAGAGTTTCAGTTTCAACAAACCACAATTATGGCGATCAGTGTTTGCATTTCATCAGCTCATTTCCATTTTAAAGGACACACCCAAAACGGCACATTTTTGCTCGCAACTACAAAGTGTAAATTTAAACATGTTATAATAAATTATCTGTGATGTATTTTGAGCTAAAACTTTACAAATGTACTCTGGGGACACCAAAGATTTATTTGACATCTTAAAAAGTCTTGTGAAATGTCCCCTTTAACTCTTTCCCTGACAGTGTTTTTAAAAGAAGTTGCCAGCCAGAGCTAGCATTTTTTTTTATTTTCACATACGGATCACGACCCACGGTTTGGCTCGCATGCGATTCGCGGATTAATATGCAGATTTAAATAGGGAAAGTTTATCATTTGGACGCGTTTCAAAGGCTTGCAAATGTTAACATTCAAATGATTTTAAACAAATCAACCGCAAAAAGAACATAACATAAATTTGGCGAATAAAGCACTGAAAACAACGTAACGTTTGGAATTCGCCCTCCGTCTGTGTGTGCGCACAGGTTTAAGTGCACTCAAAAGTGGACAGACGCGTTTCAAAAAGCAAGCGAACATAAAATCTTTCAGTTCTTGACAGAGCAAACAAAATGATCTCCACAGTATTCTTTTTCTAATAAAAACATTTGTTTATGTCTTAATGTATGAATAGATTAAAGTCAGAAACCAGTCTGTGCTTCTCTTAAAGAGACAGTAACCTCAATTAACCTACTTAAGTCTGTGTCAACCCAAATCAAACAACCCAAGAGAAAGAGAAAATCACTTCTGTAGCTTTAAAACATAATAATTATATTTAATTTATACAATAAAGACAGTGTTATTATTTATTTGTTTCAATTTGTGTACCTAATGCTAATTTTAGACCTGTGCAACTTTGTTCATTTTTTATAAATGTTTGTAATTTCTTTATATGTTATTAGAATTTTCCCACCCCTTGTTTTTGCTGATCCGAAATATGATCCGATCCGTGTCTCAAAAACCGTAATGTGATCTGTCGCACTTTTACTGTGTACCATAGTTTCACCCTGGTGTTGTTTGAAGGACAATGCACTGTAGGTTCATAAATAAGGTCATGCAGTACTATGGTACAGTATGAATCAGTTTAATAGCTTCCATCACTGCACCACAATACACAATAGATCTGCTGACATGCATTTATGTGTGCTTTGCTTTGCATGGATTGATAAGAGAGCCATTTGCGTTTTGTTCTGGTGAAAGTTTCTAGAGAAAGATTGTTAGCTGTTTGATTCGTACATCCAGCATGGGCTTCTTAGCAGTGTTAAATCAAAGCTTCAGATCTCTGTGTAGTTCAGTGAGGAATTGCTGTCTGTGAAAGTCGAACATAATTATCACCCAGCAGTGGCTCTGGTGCCGAGTATTTCTTCAGTCTGGGCTTTTGCACAAAGGCTGTCAGTCTTAACAAAATTCATGCATCTTAAATCAATAGTTTACCCAGAACTAAAATCTCTTCTAAACCCCTAGTTTCCTTTCTCTGTAAACATTAAAGGGGACATAATATGAAAATCTGACTTTTTCCATGTTTAACTGCTATAATTGTGTCCCCATCAACTATTCTCTGCAAGCATGTGAAAAAATAGGTCATTGTAATTTGGCTCCTGTTGTGATGTCAGAAGGGGATAATACCTCCCCCTTTATCTGCACTATCCAACCACAGCACAGCCATTTAGTACTGAGAGAAAGAGAGAGAGAGAAAGAGAGAGAGAGAGAAAATAATTGACAGCACAATTGAGTTTCAAATGCAACAAACCACCATCATTGTGATCAGTGTTTGCACTTCATCCGCTCATTTGCATTTTAAATGACACACCCAAAACGGCACACTTTTGCTCAGACCTAGATTAAGATTTAGTTTACATCATAATATGTCCCCTTTAAATTGTTTTTCCATAATGAAAACTGTGTCACAGTCTAGATCCAAATGGCTGTGAAATCCATTAGGAATATGAAAGTTTGGGTCACATACGTAAAAAAAAAAATCATAAATGTGACCATGGGTCAGTTTAAGGGTCAGTTTATTGTTAGAATAGGACAACATTTGGTCGAGATACAACTATTTGAAAACTGGAATCTGAGAATTGCAACCAAAAAATGAAATATTGAGGAAAATCACCTTTTAAGTTGACTAAATGAAGTCCTTAGCAACACATTTTTGATATATTTACAGTAGGAAATTGATATCTTTATGAAACATGATCTTTACGTAAAGGTGCAGTGTGTAATTTTTAAAAGGATCTCTTGACAGAAATGCAAAGTAATATACACAACTATATTATCAGGGGCGTATAAAAACTTTTTTATAATGAATCGTTATGTTTTTATTACCTTAGAATGAGACGTTTTTATCTACATACACCGAGGGTCCCCTTACGTGGAAGTCGCCATTTTGTGCCGCCATGTTCCTACAGAAGTCGTTAATGGACAAACTTTTTTTACTAAGTTGTCTCCGACAAAAACATGTTTTTCCGGTGGCAGCTACCGTAGCTTCTCTATGCGTTTCAAAAGCGAGGGGTGAACAGTGGACTGAGCCGTTGGTTGCAATTCGCAACCTCACCACTAGATACTGCTAAAATTTACACACAACGCACCTTTAATATCCTAATGATTCCTAGCATAAAAATTTATAATTTTGATCCATACAATGTATTGTTGGCTATTGCTACCTATGTACCTGTGCGCCTTAAAAGTCATATATATCTTAGCAGAAAGTTGAAAAATGTTGCATTTACTTCACACATGCGCAGCCATGTCCCCTGTTGTCATGGGAATGTTAGGAAGTGACGTAATTCCGGGACGTGAACATCAATCAAAAGCTGCAAACAGTTTTTGCAAGTTCATGCAATTTTGTCAAGTTACCGCAATTTCATTGGATAACATTGCATAAATATCCCGCATATTCCATCGCATTTTTTAAGAAAAAACGTGCCGCAAGATTAAGGATTTTTGCCGCTTTATGTTTTTCTGTTATTCCTCAAATTCTGTCTCTTCGTCTGATACAGGCTCAAACATAAGGTCTGTTTACACACACACACACACACACACACACACACACACAGAGAGCTACTGAATTGAGCTGCTTTGAGAAACAGCCAATCAGAGCGGAGCTCAACATTATTATTCATGACCTTTTCAAATAAGGTAATAATAGACCATTTCATTCTAAAGGCAAATCTTAGGGTTGTAAAACCGTTTCAGTATCATTTCTCTGCTTAATAAAGCCACAGACCTTCTATGAAAATCAAGACCAATTTAACCGATTATTTAAATGCATTCTTTGGCACCTTTAAGCGATAAAAGCCTTGTTAATGTAAATTCCAAGTCTTTTGGGACTGTATGATAAATGTTTCTCAGTTGTGTAGCATTTCCTCTACCAAAGTCTCGTATGCACATCAAGACAACATATTCCTTTCCTGTAACTTGTCACAATGCATGTTTTAATTACATTTTCCAAAGTCAACATTTGAATCCAAATTCAACCACATCAATCTCGGTTGTAAGAAAGTATTTTATCATCTAAAACACACACAAAAATTATATTTGATTTTGCCTTGTGCAACAAAGTATTAAATTAACTTCTGCAGCAATGTCTTTTATTCTTACTGAAAAACATGCAGTAAGGTCAAAACGCAGAATAACTCTGCGACTGCGGACAAACTAGTTTGGACTCGAGCTTGTTTTCGTAGTCTTCTGGGTCGCTTGAAGTTGTTCTGGTCAAGAAGATCACAGTTAATTTTCCGTTTTCCGTGGGCACAAAATCCCCGAAGCTTTCTAATTAGCAGCGAATGGGCGGAATATAAATGCTGCACATTGCTGTTGGTGTTTTAATGATATAGTGGTGTCTGAGGAGTATTGTGTAGATGATGGCTTTACAGTCATCTGCTACCATAGCTCGCCCACTCTCCCAACAGCCTGTTGCCAGAGATACGGTCTTCAATCTTGTCTTCTCAACACACGAGTGTTTTTCTTGACAATACATCATCCAAGAGGGTTTTAAAGCGTTTCTATTCATGAAGATCTCTATTTTGTCTAACTTTATGCAAATTTTTACGGAATGTTCTTGTCGCAGAGGTGAAAGCTATTAACATTGTTATTTATTTCTATACATGTCTACGACTAACCACTGGGTTGTGGTGTGTTTCTAGATGAATGTTCAGATTTCAGACTGGATTACAAACTCTTTCACCTTTGTGCGTAAATTGAAGTCTAAATCCAGGCTTAAAGTGCAGAACATAAAGATTTGAAGTGTTATTTAATAGCTGTCTAAACACAGCCCAGGCATCTAGGCTAAAATGAGGCAAAATTTTGGCTGCCATTTAAAATAGTTTAACAGTAAAACATCTAACATAGGCAAAAAAATAAATAAAATAAATTAATAAACATATAGGACGTAGCATATGAGACGTAATGCCATTGTGGCAAGCGCAGAAAAAATTCCCATTTTAGATTTCTACATCCAATTTCGCAGGGGCGTCGCTAGACCCCTTTTACTGGACACTTGCCCCATTGTAAATCTCCCCATTGTTGCCCCATTGCAACCATAGACTGTAAAAAAAGATGGACGACGCAGTGTCGCTTCCTTCCATTGTAATGCATTGCAGCCAAAAATGTCCGACCATGAGCGCTGCCATATCACGTAAAAACGTCAGTTTGGAGCCAGAGAGGAAGGAATCATCCATGGAGCAAGAGGTGGAGCGTGGTATTAAACTTCCGCCTAAACGCTCGCGCGCCCAATTCAACCTCGCCAATCATAACGACATTCCTTGTTTCTATAGCATCAAATTACTAGCTTAAATGAAACTTATCACAAAAATGAACAACTAAACATATATCATCGTGATAACAACTACCTTAGAAGACCAAAACCATCTTTCGCAAAATTTTATTGGAAGTGTAAAGAATTTTTTATTTATGGCGCTTTCCATTGCATAGTACCATACGGTTTGGTTTGGGTCAGCTTACTTTTGGGAGCTTTTCCACTGGGTGCAGAACATAGTACCCGATACTTTTTTAGTACAACCTCGGTCGGGGTTCCAAGCGACTCTAACTGATACCAAGACCTGATGCGAAAACACTGTAGATTACTGATTGGTCTGAGAGAATCGTCACTACCAGCGTCATCACTATAATGTAAAATATTAGCTTTACCTTAGTGCTAGCTTGCCCTGTCTTGAGTAAACCTGTTATCATCTGTGCTTTGCTGTAAGTTCCCAAACTCCCTTTAGCGATGAAAAACATCCACAGGTTGAGAATCAGGAACATCATAACAGTTTTTTTCCAGACTCGCAGTTTGTGGCGGCACATTAGCGACACGTCTGCATATATGCTTAAAGCAACACTATGTAGTTTTTTTACCTTTAAATAATGTCTCTAAAATTATTTCAGTGATAGAACAACTTTTAACTGGACAAATTTTACTGTTGCTGCAACCTGAGCACCCTCCTAGCTGCTACAAGCACACTCTGAAAGTGGCGGTGGAGGGTAGAGCACACAGCTCCGCCCCTCCCCCTGCCTGCAGAAGAGTGTCTGATACCAGGCACTGTTGCGCTTTTCAACCACATGGGGGAGCTGTAAGTCATTTTTACATGGAAACTACATAGTGTTGCTTTAAATGCAAATTAAATGATGCTCAGCGGAGCTCGTCAACTGACGCCACTGGAGTTTGTACAGAAACTGTATGTGAGACAGAGGTAGTGATAAACACGATGTGCAAACATCTATTTGTGGTGGTAAATTTTAATTTTGTGGCAGACTGAGAAATAAATAAATGTATGGGAATGTACAACGACGCTCTCACTTGTATGATGTCACAGCAGTAGGCAGCGCAAATATAACGACACGCCTATAATCCCTCCCACTCCAAAGTGTTACTAGACTCGTTGGAAAAGTGAAGTGAGCTGACCCGACCTGACCCGAGCCAAACCCTGGGGTGCTATGTGATGGAAAAGCGGCATTATGGTGCATTCACACGGGGCATAAGCATTAACACTTTCCATTCATTTTTAATGGGTGACGTCATGCTTTGACGAACTGAATTGTGGATCCGTTGCTCGCGGCAGAAGTTGAACGTTTCTCAACTTTTCAAGTGGCAACGCGTGGGTCAGCCATTCAGATCGCCTTATGCAAATAACCTAGGCAGAGCCAGCCAATTACGTTTATGGAAGACCGGAGCATAGGTTGCAGCCACTGTGATTGGCTGTTGCCCACGCTTCAGACAAGCCTTCCATCAAGTGTTAACGCTTTCGCCCCATGTGAATGTACCATTAGAGTCCCATTCGTTTGTATGGAGAGGGTGGGGTATATGGATTGTACTGCAGCCAACCACCAGGGGGCGATCAAAGAGCCAGCGGCTTCAGCCGATTTCAACTTAGTAGCAACACAATTCACATTGACCGAAAACACAAAAACCGACGCAGAAGTTCATGTCTGCGTTAAAAGTTAAAAAGTTTTCGCAATGTTTATTTTTTTTTTTGTGGGTTATTGATGTAAGATTTTCGTTTATTGATTGTTGGTATGTGGGCTGTGAATGTTCATTGGTATAGTTTTTAATGACCATTGGCATTTATTTATTTATTTATTTAGGAGTACTGTATGCTATGAAACATGAAGAAACGAAAGTGAGGGAGATATGATGAGTTTAAGCGAGGTAAGAGTTGATAAACAAACTAACGTTAGTCAGGCCCGTTTTAGATATTAGTTGAGTCTATCGAATTGCATTGTTGCTAAGACAACACATTTGTGTTCTGTACTGTGTTTGATTGTGTATGATAACAATAAATCTATAAGATAAATATTTAATTCACTATTTAATGACACAACATAAACAATTGGCAGTTACAACAGTATATGGCTGATAACCTCAGTATTTTAAATGCAAACATGTTTACGTTTCCTAGTAGTGTAGGTATAGTAAAGTAGGTATACGCAAGCATTTATGCTGTAAACTTCTGCAAGCATCAAGATTTTAAGAAAAAGTGTTATAAAAAATAACGGGGGGCCGTGCCCCAGTACAGCTATGTCTAGCAATGCCCCTGGTCCTACATCATATGCTGGATGCAAGTCGGTCTTTACTGGAAGCTAGTTATTTTAGTTTGTAAAGTTTTGAATATAATTTTTTTCTCATAAAATCAGATCGATTGCCCTCGGAAGGCCGAAGCCGTGTGAATTACTCAGTTTTTTTGTGATTGTTGCGGGCAAAAATCCTCGATTTTGCGGCACATTTTATTAAAAAGTGCGATGGAATATGAGGAATATTTGTGCAATTTGTGCGATGGAATTGCGGGGATTTGTTTGGATTGCGGAACTTGCAAAAACTGCGGAAACTTGCAAAAGCTGCAATGATGTTCACGTCACATAATCGCGTCGCTTCGTGATTTTCCCATGGCAATAGGGGACACGGCTGCGCTTTTGGGAAGTGGATGCGGAATTTTTCAACTTTCTGCTAATATATATGTGACTTTTTGCTACGAAAATGCGGAGATTATGAAATCATGTAAGCCCAGCATATTTTGTGCGCGGAAATACGTAATTAATGCGGCTAAGTGCGTCGTATTTGGAAAAAATGCAGCCCCGCATAAATATGCGGACTTTGGCTGATTATGCAATATATCGCGCGTTTGCACAATCGCGTTTTTCTGGAGGGACTGATTACTTCTGTGAAGGATGGATGCACCTTTATGGGTTTTAAAACAGAAGCACCATTTACTACCATTCAAAATGTATAACATTGTCTAATATAGCTCTGATGGTGTTCATCTGAAAAAGATAACCGTGGATGGCTTGAAATTGGGTAAATGCATGGGGTCATTTTCATTTTTGGGTGAACTATAGGGCTGTGCAATTAATTGTTTATTATAGTTTTTTGCACATTTTGATTGAAAAAACAAAATAATTCATATGTGCCGCATGTTTCTGTCATTTCGTTTTGTGTTATAAATCCAACGGGACCCTTTAACCTACGCATTGAAATGATGCCTATTGCTTGCTGTGTTTTTATTTGAGTCAGTAAACAACCAAACCCTGTTGTGAGTCACGAGTGTGTCACTCCTGCCGTTAAAGTTTGCAGAGCAAGCAGCACTGGCTTATCCTTCAAGTAGAGCTGGAACGCGACGGTACGCGTAACCCCTTTGCGCTCGTGATTCGAAGTCTTTCTCTAGTGCGCCCGAGAGAGCTTTTTCACTATCAACAAAACCCCAGTTTTCTCTTCCCCGACACAATGAGGGCGGCCCTCAAGAGCACTCAAAAAGCAGACTGACAGCAGAATCTAATGACCGGCCATTAAATAACTCCATTCCCCTGAAACAAAGTCGCTCTCAAGGAAACACAGCTGCGCCGCGGGTGAAACAAGAGCGACACTCGAAAAATGAAAAAAGACAGAGGTTTGCTATTGAAGATGATTGAGCAGTTGCAGAGGGGACGTGTAAAGCACTCTTTGCTGTGTCCCCGTCTCATTCCTTTATTTCACTCCGTACTCGTTATTAATGTGCCTCTCATTCACTCCGTCTGTCCCCTCGTGTCTCTCCGTGCCTGTCCGTCACACATAAAGTAAAAGTGGGAATTATGAATAATTCACCACCACTTCAACCTCCGAGCCCCGCAAGCATAGCCGCTCTAATTCGGTCTTTTTTACTTTTGCTTTAATTGGCTTTCAGAGGATAACAATAAGGACAATATCTCATTAATCTAACAAAGAGCTACGCTTTTCTGAAAAGCTCTGATGAATGAGCGAGGTGAAGGTGAACATGGTGCGCTGTTAAACATGATGATAATTGTGTGCGCTCCCACTTGTCATTTGATTGAAACTATAGTTGCTTTAATGTTCTTTAGTCTATAAAAAGTTAAGAAAGAAATGATGCTTTTAAGAAACACGGACTGAATGATTTTTCTATGATTTTTAAGAGTTTATGTATTGCATTTAAAGGCTAATATGCAGAGACACTGTCTTTAATAAGCCATTTGTACTGTAGATCCATTCCCCTCGAAAGTTGTGTGTGTTTTCAGCTTGAAGGCTTTGAAATAAGAAATACATGATGTCTTACCACAGACCGATATATAAGAGCGACATCATTAGCCGCAGGGCTGTGGTCATCTGTTGCTTAGATGTACTGGCTCGATAGCGATCTCTGCATTTCTCCTGTGTGTCAGGTTCAGAGTTGGGCAGGTTTCTGCAGTCGTCTGTTCTGTTTACACAGATAAGCAGCTGTCATCATACGTTCAATTCAAGTAGTAGTTATAAGGATGAGTCCTGTATCTCCACTTGCATTATGTTGGGCTGAAATTTGTTTCTGTGTTGGGGCACTACTAACCAACAGTAGCTATAAACTAGTGATATATGGGTACAGAAATTGTCTCTTTATTTGCGGGTAGTTTATTAACTCTTTTCCTGCCATTGACAAGTTAACTCGAGTTAACTTGTTAATTAAAGAAAACGCTTCCCTGCCAATGACGAGTTTTTCCGGCAATCCATATTTCCGCTATTACCCACCAGGTGGCGCTCTTACTCAACTTATAAAAGTTGGAAAATTCCCTTATGGCAAACAGTTCAAACTTCTTGTATATTTTGATGATTGCTTTGAATCTGATCTCTATCAAAAGTCCTTCACAAAAATCCATTTATCTCAGCTTTTTGAATTTTGTATTTTTGAAGAAACCTATCCATATTTGAGAGGGGATAAAAAAAACAAATGAAGGTATAATGATTTTTTTGTTTTTGAAAGGAAAGGGTCTATTCTTTTATTTAATATATTGTATATTTATGTATTTAAAGAAGAACCTTTCCTGGAAGGCATTAAACTTTTGTAAAAAAACGATAATAGCGGTATTGCGGATTAACGAGATAACTCATCAATGGCAGGCAAAGAATTAACTCATTCACCGCCAGCCTTTTTGAGAAAAGTTGCCCACCTGCATTTTTGTGATTTTAACAAAAGTTTCACAAAATTCCTTGCAGGGAAAATTATCTTCTATAAATATATAAACATACAAATTATATCAAATTTAAGAACACACCCTCTGCTTTCAAACAAACAATAAACAAACAAAATGGGGAAAAAAGTTTCATTATATATTTACTTTTTCCACTTAATTTAACCACTGAAATATGGATATTTCTCTTAAAAAATAGAACATTTTGAGCAAAAAGCTTAAAAAATTGCGTTTTTGTAAAGGAATTTATGTTAGAGATCAGACTCAGAATCACTATCAAACATAAAGGCATTTAAAATCAATCATTAAATCTTTTTAACTTCCGTTTTTGATAAATTATCTTCTAAAAAATTATCTTCTATAAATATATAAACATACAAATTATATCAAATTTAAGAACACACCCTCTGCTTTCAAACAAACAATAAACAAACAAAATGGGGAAAAAACGTTTCATTATATATTTACTTTTTACACTTAATTTAACTACTGAAATATGGATATTTCTCTTCAAAAATACAACATTTTGAGCAAAAAGCTTAAAAAATTGCTTTTTTGTAAAGGAATTTATGTTAGAGATCAGACTCAGAATGACTATCAAACATAAAGGCATTTAAAATCAATAATTAAATATTTTTAACTTCCGTTTTTATAAATTCGGTTTGGCATCTAGTGGATAAAAGCGGTATTACACTTTCACTTTGAAATTCGTCCAGAAAGGCATATTTATTAGTTAAATATTAACTCATAATTGACGAGATAACTCGTCAATGGCGGTGAATGAGTTAAATGGCAAAATACTGTATACAATGTGTGTACATATTTTTTGAAAATGCATGTTTTTAATATATGACCTATAAAAAAAGTTACAAAAACAACATAAGTTATAACATATAATAATAATAATAATATAGAGTACTGTGCAAAAGTCTAATGCTGCGTTTACACCAACCGCGCTTGAGGCGTCAAAATCGCGTCTACTGCGTCTATTTGCCGCGTGAACAGTGTGTATGCATTTGACGCACAAAAAAGCAAGCATTTGACGCTCATCAGAGGCAAACTCCGCGTCTTGTGGGAGGGGCAAGTGCTATGCGGTTGTCTGTTTGCAAGATGACTGATTTTGACTGTGCATTTATCAAGAGAGTTACCGGTTTGTATTTAGTCACCTTACTATAGACGGTTTCATCGGACGCACGTGATACACGTCTGGATCCGAACGTTACTTCGGGTTTCGTTTTTTTTATGGTCTAACTATTTGCTAAAATGATCACTTGAACAAATGCCTCGTCAAAAATAAAAAAATTTTTGGTTTACTATGTAATATATGTGTTGTTGTTTTTCTTTTTATATAAATAAAATACGTTTAAATTACTTTGTTGTTATTTATTATTAGCGGAGTTTACCGGAAGTTACTGCGGACCGTGACAGCCGCTTGTTTATGTTGTTACTGCTGAAACCGTCTATAGGGGAAAATAAACGGGGCGTTTCGATAAATGTCACGTGACTTAAAAGTGAAATGTGTATTACAACTTACCAGGTTGCCCAATGTCCTCACTGACACTCTTCCAAGCGAGGTCCTTTTTATTCCTGTCTCCTCTATAGAAATAAGATCTTGTGTCGTATAGCTCCAGGTGACTGCTCACCAACAATATCAAGCGTTCCTTCATGTTGAATGAGTGACTCCGGGCGGGGCTGCCGCCACAGCAGCAAGCAGGCTCCTGATTGGTTAACACGGCGCGAAAATCCACCAAAGTTTGAATTTTTCAAATGGGGCGTCAGCCGCTAATTCGCATCAAACGCAAAATGCACAAAAAGCACCATTCACGCGTACCGCGCCATTCGCCCGAACTAGACAAGTGAATGAGGCGGGATTGCTTCTACCGCGCCAAACGCCTCATCCGCGCCACGAGACCTCCAGATGCGCGTTAACGCGTCTTCACATTGACTTAACATTGAAATCACTCATACTTGACGCCTCTACCGCGCCTGGTGTAAACGCAGCATAAGGCCACCATCACCAGCTTTGTTGTTTTAGCAAAGCTTTAATGTCCATACATTTTTTTACATTTATTTTTCACTCTTTTAAGATACAAACAGAAAATACAGGTAATATGTACACAAAATTAAAAACCATTTTCAGAACTAAATGTCTTCTTCAGTCAGTATTTAGTGTGACCTCTGTTGGCACGAAACACATCTTGAGCTTTTTTGAGGAGACTGAAGACACTTCAGCTTATACTTTTATACTGTTTTAAATACTACATACACATTTCCTGTATTTTTCTGGTTGTATTCTAATAAAGAGACTGGGAAATAATTATATATGATCACTATACAATTGCAAAAACAAGTAGCATGGTAGCCTAAGACTTTTGCGCAGTACTGTGTTTATATAATGGGTAATAGTAAAAAATATGGTTTGCCGGCATCATATTTACATCATTTAAAATCTGGCCCTCGGCTCGAAGAAGAGTAGTTGAAGACCCCTGTCGTAGACATATGTAGCAACTAACCTGCGTGATTGCGTGATGTCCCCAAACCTTTGACCTCACATCACGAAGCGGCAAGCAGCTGGCACTGCCAGCCACAACAACAAAACAAACAGAGAAATTAAAGATGACGTGCAGGAGATATTAAGGTCAGGAATTTAGATAATACAAACGCTGCTTTGTAAATGTTGAAATTTTTTATCATTATCCTATCTTGATATTAATATGACCATGCTGGTTTCTATGGTTCATAAGCGCATGAATTCTAATGGCACTTATTTCCAAGCACTTGTAGACTGAAATAAAGCCTAGTTTAATAGTTGTGGGTGCGGGTTGTAAAAATGGATACAGTGGTGCATGGCGGGCTGAGGTGGGCCAAATAATTTCATAAAAGTGGGACCCGCGGGTTGGAAAAAGACCCAACTCACGCATCATACTACAAACCTTGATGTCATAGTTTCAGCTTCGCTCTTAAGGAGGGAGCGACTCAGGAATTGGAGAAACATCTGTGAAGGGACCTTAACTGATATGTACATTTTCTCTGTTTAATAAAGAAGTTTTGACTGTGTTTTGTTTTTTGTCTCTAGTACAGGATCGGTCAGCTGTACATGATCAGCAAGCACAGTCACGAGCAGAGCGAGAGAGGAGAGGGTGTGGAGGTGGTCCAGAACAAACCCTATGAAGACCCCACTTACGGCTCGGGTCAGTTCACAGAGAAACGCATTTATCTTAACAAGTGAGTATAGCTGCTTTCAGTTTTAAGCTTCTTTTGAGTGTCTTTGTGTATGATTCATAATGTTAATGTAAATCAATCAACAAATATCTGAGACATTGAAAAAGAGTGTCTACTGTTGAATCTCTTCTGTAAGCTGATTGGAGCTACAGGTGGCGTAATAGCTAAATGCTGATGTACCTTGTTTTAAATGAACCCTTGGTATTTCTAACTGACCTGATTCTAATGATCTGATTAATTTGTTAGTTATATCTGTCATGTTTTTCGGTCTTAAGCCATGAAGTGATTTATCCACCTTATTTTTGATGTAAATGTGGGCGCTGCTATCTTTAAGTTCCTTTGTGTTAAGACGTTAGGTGAGCCACTACAGCTAATGGTAGTCGTATTGCAAGGGACACGATCGTGCCATTTTGACTGGCTTTTTAATGTTTATTATGAAATCCAGGAAGACCGGGATAATTTGTGCAGTTAGGGGTTGCCATAATAGCTGATACAAATGCAGTAAATCTCTACAAAACATTTGTTTTAATCATAATACACGCACAAGAGCCGAATGCGTATGTGGTGCACTTGCACCCATTATCTGTAACTGTTATCCACACATCCATCCAGTAAAACCTTTTATAGCAACTGCCAGTAAACAATAAATACAATAATTGTTCATAAACAACTATTATTATGATGATAAAAATATGCTGGTTGGCTGGTTTATTTATTTTGCTATATTATTACAAAAATGCGATTACAGTAGGCCTACAGACGATATACTGCTTATTAGTTAATGTTTATAATAGTTCGTTATGTGTTTGGGTGTCCTTTGTTATGTTTTAAATGAAAAAAGCTAATGTCTTACCTACTGCATAATCATATTTTCATAAAACGAAAATAATACTGAATACATGTAATAATAGTTTAATATGTTTATTGTGGTTTGTTCAAATAACGTACAATGTGTTGAATGGGAAAGATGCTGCTGACTGTCGGATGGCGTGAAGCTTGACGTGTCGCCATAAAAACTCAAACAAGTCCATTAAAAATAGCAGTTTAAATAAACTTCACACCAGAGATACAGTTGTGACATTTTAAACGTATGCGTGAAAAGTCTTGGTCTATGTACAAACACTCGACTGGCTTTCCCATTGTAAAGATACTGGAATGTCTCTGTGCTTTTATATTTGCGCATTAAAGACACAACAACACAAAATGATTGAATATATCTTCATATATCAAGCCACTTCTTAATTTCATCCTCACACTGGTTTATACATGGCAGGTGTAGTAAATATTTACAATAACTGTTTTAAATTATGTTTATGCGTGCTCCCACTACACTGTTTTCTACCGGCTCCGGCTGGCTATTGAAATGGACGTCTGGCCCAAAGAAGGGAAATACATCACATTGCTTACTTCTGCGTTCGAAAATAAGGTGGATAAACAAGTAATAATACTTTAAAATCTATTCTAAATGTAACAGGAAGCCAGTGTAAGGACCTGATGACTGGAGTGATGTGCTCAGATTTTTTGGTTCTGGCCAGAATTTTGGCAGTAGCTGTGTTTGGTATAAGCTGCAGCTGTCTAATGGTCTTTTTGGGATGCCAGTAAGGAGTCCTTTGCAATAATCCACATTGTGAAAGCATAAACAAGTTTTTTCAAGTCTTGTCTTGAGAAAAACATCTAATTCTGGCAATTTTTCTGAGATGGTAGTAAGCAGATTTGCTTATCGCCTTCACATGACTACTGAAATTAAGGTCAGACTCTAAGATGACACCCATATTTCTGACTTTATTTTGTGTCTTTAGACCCCTAGAGTCAAGGTGTGCGTTAACCTTGAGAGTTTCATTTTTATTTCCAAATACAGTGACTTCAGTTTTGTCTTTGTTTACCTGGAAGAAGTTTTTACTTCATTCGCTCAAGAAATGTGCGTCATTCGCATGTGAAATTCGCATCATACGCTCAATTTGACGGCTTTAGCTAGCTTGTAGTCTCAATACGTATATATACATATAGCTCAAATTGAGTAAAGATAATTTTTTTACAACTTTCCAGATTGTCCAACCTCATTCACTTTTTCCAAGCAAAATCCTTTTTGATTCCTGTATGAAGATGTGTCCATTATACCAGGTGTAATGATTTTGTTCTCCATTGATGTTTCGTAATTCTGCCTCAGCTCGCTACGTAATCACGTCACTGCTAAAGCAAGCTTCTGATTGGTTAACGCGGCGCGAATATCCGCCAAAGTTCCGATTTTTTACTCATGCATCAGCCACCCAAAACGCTCAATTCCCACTGTAGCATTCCCAGAAATCGCTTCATCCGTGCAGATCGCTTCATTCATGCAGCCTCATTCACGCAAATCACTCCGCAAGATGTTTATCACTTTATTGCATTGACATAACATTTAAATCATTCGTGCTTAAAGTAAAGTTTAAAGTAGTAAACTTAACTTTTTAATTACATTGTTGTCCTGTAAAACCAGCATGGAAGAAGTTAGTGAGTTATATACAATTTTGTCCATTAGTAAGTAGGGGAGAGTGGGGTAAGTTGTCACACTTTTCACACTGTCTAACATTTACTGAGCACCATGTATCACAATGGTATAGATCTCATACCAAATGAAAAAAGGAAGTCTTGGGCACATATGTTGTATTCATTACGTTTTCATATCTTATCTCACTAAGGAGTTGTAGACTAATAAATAGAGAATGTTCTCTTGTGACAATTTGCCCCATTGGTGGGTAAGTTGTCACACTAGATTATCTAAAAAGAACAACACTACTTAATTGTGATTATTGACTTTAATTTTTAAATTCAAATCAGAACTGGAAATATTAACTCTTTTCACACTGCGCTTAACCCTGGGTTATCTTTGTTCTAAATCCTGCTTTTAACCCTAGGTTAAGGATCATTACACACTTGTAAGATGAGAAATTGTGGTTTAAAAGTGTATATTTGTTATTTTTCTTGTCAAAAATGACAATCGTTTCACTAGATAAGACCCTTATGCCTCGTTTGGGATTGTTTATAGTCCTTTGAAACTCCGTTGAAAAAAACTGTTACGTGTTGAGTTAAGTATTAATTGTTGGTGTCTATTAAAGTCCATTAAAATTAGAAAAATCCTGGAATGTTTTCCTCAAAAAACATAATTTCTTCTCGACTGAACAAAAAAAGACATCAACATTTTGGATGACATGGTGGTGAGTAAATTATCTGGATTTTTCTTTTAAGAAAATTGACTAATCCTTTAAGACAACTTGCCCCAAACTGACATGCGTGCTAATGTTGGCTAAATCTCAGGGTTAGCAATCATTTTTTACATTCGTACCTAACAAAGTTATAGTGCGATATATAGGGGTGGGTGATAAACCGGTAGACAAGATTAACCGATTGAAATTTGTCAACCGGTAGAGATTTTGGCTGTGCGCGTGGTCACCAAAACGTAACGTTTGTACACGTATTTAAGTTATTTTAAGCCATTGAAACACACACAACAGATCTATATGCGTGCGCTCTTTCTGTGTGTGAGGAGCGCCCAAGTCGCGCAACCGCTGCTCATTAAGCTCGTGAGTATTTTTCCCGCTTTTTTGGCCTTAAATACATACATGCGTCAAAATTCCCATCTTTGCAAGGATCCTCATAAACACGACCATTTAGGGCTTAAGAGAAAGTGAACAGCTAAAAGAGAAAACGCATGTGTTAACAGTATATTGGATCCGGTCTTAAGGGGGAAGTTACTTGATTTTGCTCTGTCACTCATGTTTATCAAACAGCATTGAGAGAAAATCTCTCACTGCTCTTGACTAAATCACTTTTCTACCTTAAATAAAATATATATACACATACAGTCTTGTTCAAAATAATAGCAGTACAATGTGACTAACCAGAATAATCAAGGTTTTTAGTATATTTTTTTATTGCTACGTGGCAAACAAGTTACCAGTAGGTTCAGTAGATTCTCAGAAAACAAACAAGACCCAGCATTCATGATATGCACGCTCTTAAGGCTGTGCAATTGGGCAATTAGTTGAATTAGTTGAAAGGGGTGTGTTCAAAAAAATAGCAGTGTGGCATTCAATCACTGAGGTCATCAATTTTGTGAAGAAACAGGTGTGAATCAGGTGGCCCCTATTTAAGGATGAAGCCAACACTTGTTGAACATGCATTTGAAAGCTGAGGAAAATGGGTCGTTCAAGACATTGTTCAGAAGAACAGCGTACTTTGATTAAAAAGTTGATTGGAGAGGGGAAAACCTATAAAGAGGTGCAAAAAATGATAGGCTGTTCAGCTAAAATGATCTCCAATGCCTTAAAATGGAGAGCAAAACCAGAGAGACGTGGAAGAAAACGGAAGACAACCATCAAAATGGATAGAAGAATAACTAGAATGGCAAAGGCTCAGCCAATGATCACCTCCAGGATGATCAAAGACAGTCTGGAGTTACCTGTAAGTACTGTGACAGTTAGAAGACGTCTGTGTGAGGCTAATCTATTTTCAAGAATCCCCCGCAAAGTCCCTCTGTTAAAAAAAAGGCATGTGCAGAAGAGGTTACACATTTTGTGGACTGATGAGAGTAAAATTGTTCTTTTTGGGTCCAAGGGCCACAGGCAGTTTGTGAGACGACCCCCAAACTCTGAATTCAAGCCACAGTACACAGTGAAGACAGTGAAGCATGGAGGTGCAAGCATCATGATATGGGCATGTTTCTCCTACTATGGTGTTGGGCCTATTTATCGCATACCAGGGATCATGGATCAGTTTGCATATGTTAAAATACTTGAAGAGGTCATGTTGCCCTATGCTGAAGAGGACATGCCCTTGAAATGGTTGTTTCAACAAGACAATGACCCAAAACACACTAGTAAACGGGCAAAGTCTTGGTTCCAAACCAACAAAATTAATGTTATGGAGTGGCCAGCCCAATCTCCAGACCTTAATCCAATTGAGAACTTGTGGGGTGATATCAAAAATGCTGTAAAACCAAGAAGTGTGAATGAATTGTGGAATGTTGTTAAAGAATCATGGAGTGGAATAACAGCTGAGAGGTGCCACAAGTTGGTTGACTCCATGTCACACAGATGTCAAGCAGTTTTAAAAAACTGTGGTCATACAACTAAATATTAGTTTAGTGATTCACAGGATTGCTAAATCCCAGAAAAAAAAATGTTTGTACAAAATAGTTTTGAGTTTGTACAGTCAAAGGTAGACACTGCTATTTTTTTGAACACACCCCTTTCAACTAATTGCCCAATTGCACAGCCTTAAGAGCGTGCATATCATGAATGCTGGGTCTTGTTTGTTTTCTGAGAATCTACTGAACCTACTGGTAACTTGTTTGCCACGTAGCAATAAAAAATATACTAAAAACCTTGATTATTCTGGTTAGTCACATTGTACTGCTATTATTTTGAACAAGACTGTACATGCATAATTATTTATTATCATTCCTTTACCATTGAATGTTTATCTTCAGAAAGCTTAAATTTTGTTTGGTTTTATCTTCTTTTTATGCTTGTATAAGGTTTTTGTGAGACTATTGCTTATAATTTAAAGTGCAATTTTTTTACTTTTTAAGCCAAAAATAAGAAAATTGTACTAACGTCAGATTACAGCGATCTTGACAACATGTGAACACGAAGTTGACACTAGAAGAAGTCATCACACAAAGTGGCTATTTGATTTTTGAGATCAAGAGTGCCTCTAGTGTTGGAGTTATGAACAATGTGACAAATTACGCCTTGTGATAACTTACCCTGCTCTCCCCTAATAATTACAGATTTTTCAACATAACTAGTATTTTCCGGACTATACGTCGCTCCGGAGAATAAATCGCTTCATTTAAAAATGCGTCAATAAGACAAAATAACATATATAAGTCACATCTACATCACATTTATTTAGAAAATGATTTCACAAAATCCAAGCCGAAGAACAGACATTTAATCTGGAAATCTATTCAACTAAACAATAGCACAGATCAGCAGGCTGAATAGATGTCTGAACGTTAAAGTAATATTATCAGTTATTTACATGATAAATCATAGCATACAGAACTTACCTGGGGCCTATACCATGAAGCCGGTTTAAGTGGATAGCCAGGTAAGTTTAAGACTGGTTTGCGCCAACCCTGGGTTTTAGGTACCATGAAAGTAGCGCGGCTTTAATCAGTGTTCGTCGCCATGGTATCTTACGCTGCACGGCTAACCTGCCCCGGGGCAGGTTATGTTCTGGATTCGAGATCTGAGACTGCAGTTTGACCAATCAGCTGCAAGCAAAGAAATATGTAGGTGACGTAACTACTAGCGTCTCCGCGCAAACTTTATTTATTTTTATTTTTTTATTGAACATATTCAAATACAAACATTAAGGCATATTTAACAATCACTATTTTCCGTGTTGATACCGCATTTAAAGAAAAAAGAGGAAAAAAACTAAGAAAAAACAAAAAGAAAAGGAGGGTGAGGGTCTTAATCTTAAACATCCAAAGCAGAAGTCTCTCCACGCAAATTGTTAGAGCACTTCGTAGAGAGAGAGAGTTTTTAGTTTTCCCTTGCCCAGTTATTTGTATGAAATATCTAGATTTTCCACGGAAGGAATCTCTTATCTTTGCAAACTTCTAGCCTCACATAAGAAATGTATTACGTTGAATCCGTGCCCTTACTGTACCTTAAATGATGTGTATTGCGTTGCGCTTTTTTGCAAGTGGTACATACTTGTATGCGGTCGATGGGGAAAACACGGTTTGCATGCGCAAGGTGGTCCTCGCACTGTAAAAAAGCCTACATTAACAGCTTCATAGTGTTCCCCGGACATTTCCCGACCATGTCTTTAAAAGAGGGCTATTAGTATTATAAAATTCTCTGTAAGATTATTAACAAATTTAACAATGTACAAAAAAAAATGTTTAAAAAAAGCATGTTTCACTTTGGGTACCTAAATATATTATACAATGAAGTACATGTTAATGTACATGTTATATTAAAAAGAGCAGAGGCAGTATTATTTCGCTCTTGAAATTAATCTTCATACTTTTGTATAATTAGCTCATGCTCCTCCGCTAACAAAATACACTGCTCGTACGTGCTCCCTCTATTTCTATTCCGATTGGTTGTTCGGTGCCGACGTCACTCTTTTACGTGAACGCGCGGGTGGAGTAATCATAGCCTAAAGATCAAAGCCTGAGTTGACAGAGAAGGTTGATAAGCCGCTTCATGGGACCAATAAAGCCTGATTGCATCGGTTTGGTTTTGTCAACTCAAAACCAATCCTGTAACCCCGAGTTTGTTCAGCTACCTTCATGGTATAGGCCCCAGGAAGGTTGAATAGGCTAAATAATTCGAACAAGTCAACGAGCATCAAGTTCGCAGGCTCGTCATTCCACATCACTGAATCCATTGAATTACATAAATACAGAAGCAGCATATGGCGGACTCTTGCGGCTGTAGACGGTAATGTTGTCGCTTGCCTCATAAATGTCAACATTAATTCATACTGACTTACAAGGCGCACCTGACTGTAAGACGCAGCACCAGCCAAGTTATGAAAAAAACGTGCCTTATAGTCCGGAAAATATGGTAACTACTATTTTTACTTGTATTTTTATTTACACAGTACAATATATTAGTTTTATAATTACAAGTTAAAACTGCTAAAATGAATATCTTACAAACATGAATGCAAACAGAGGGGCAACCGTCCTATATCTCTGATGAAGCAAATACGGAAGTGATTTAAACTGCAATAGGCTTTATGCCCAGCTGCACTACTTCCTGAACTTCAGCCAGCTCCTTGTTTCCTGTCTGCCATTATTGGACAAACTGATTAATCAAGGTGTGCTTGACCTCAAGTAGTCACAACAACAACAATAAGAAACACCTGGATTAATCAGTTTGTCCAATAATGGCAGACAGGAAACAAGGAGCTGGCTGAAGTTCAGGAAGTAGTGCAGCTGGGCATAAAGCCTATTCATCGACTGGCCACTAGAGGCTGGCTCCAAAAGGGAATCAATTCCCATAGACCTCCATGTTAAAATGGCCAACTTTACAGTAGAAAATTAAGTGTTTACAGTCTGGTACAAAAAGTGTTTTTGGTCTATATAGATAATTTTGCCCTTCATGACAACTGTGTGGGGGGTGAATGTTTTTTGTAACTCCTCTGTTTAAATTATATTAAGTCTTAAAGTTCTGCATAATTAAGGGCGTGGCCACTTGACTCACTGCCGTCACTAGAGTCGAGCTAGTAGGGTGTGGTTTCAGCAACCTTCACCCACATCCCGCCTCTTTACCCATTTTCGGTTATCCGCATGATGCGCAGTGACGCGCGGCCAAGATAGCGACGGCAGGCAACGCTATAAGCTTCAAAAACGATCTTCAGAAACCTATGGGTGACGTCACGGACACTAGCTCCATCTTTTTTTACAGTCTATGATGCAAACAAGCACTACACACTTTGGCAAATAGCACGAGTGGCTTTTCGCCTGTGTTTAAAATTACATACAGTGTTTTTTTGGCAGAAGTTAGAATTCAAGTCTTGTTTGCAGCTGATAATTTTTGCGAGTCATTGCCATTTTTAAGTGCAGTGTGCATCAGACTATAAATAAACAGTTTGCAAATTTTCTGTCAAGCTGTCTTAACCTTCAGAATTAAATTGAATCTTCCACTTCTTCTGGGTCTTACGTTTAACTCAACTGGTAGAGCGTCCCATCAGCAGTTGCAAGGTCAGGGGTTCAAGTTGGGACTGCACATGCTTGTATTGACAAAATGTAAATGTGTTCCTGAATGCACTTCAGGTCGCTCTTGATCTTTTAATTTTATAAATGGGTGATTCTCACGAAAACTTGGTTTTAAAAATGTCAAGCATGAAAATGTAAAAATTGCTTAAATTTACTTTTTTCCTACCAGACATTGAAAAACAAAGTCTGGAGTAAATGGGAACATTAATTTAAAAACTTTTACTTATCATTTAACACTTTTTGTAACATAATTTAAAGAATTAGTCCTAAAAAATCTCATTACCGCAACAGTCAGAAAACATCAACACTGACATATTTTCAAAATGACATGACAAACCTGAAAGAACATAATTTGGAGATTCTGCACATGCATTTAAAATCAAAGTATTATGCTTCTATTAATTAAATTAACATTTAATAAGCATCTGTTGCGGTAATGATAATCAAAATGTCGTGTAAGCATTCTGATAAGACAATATTTCAAATTAACTGTAAAAAAATTATCTTACCTGGTAGCCATCTTGAAGTAACTGGTCCATGTGCTTGGTCACTCAAAATCAAACTTTATTAAAATTCTGTATGTGTGCTTAAACTGTTCTCAAAAAGTGTTGCGGAGGATGAGAACATCAGGCATGGACACATCATTTTCCTAATTTTTCTTCATTATTATTATACATGAATATTCACTAAATATTTTTTCTGTCATCTAAAGTAGTCTAACAAAACATCCATTTATTTTTTTCTTAATATTTTTGTGTTAATTTGATTAAATTACAACATAACGCATGTTCAAACACAGCCGGACACATTGCGGTAATGAGAATTTCAGCAGAAAATGAGATAAAATTTCCAATTATAAATTCTTATGTTAAAATCACACATTGTGCAAGCTAGAACACAGTATTGTGTTAATTCTGATGCTTTTTAATGTTACTATATTACACATTTAAAGCTAAAATCATTAGTGCCGTGGTGTTTCAATGGTTTCGTGAGAATCACCCAAATAGTAGCATATTTGCATACACTTCCACACATATTTGCTTACATTTGCACAGTCTGTATTCTCTGCTTACTTATTTATATATACTCTGCTTATATTTGTTTACATTTATATCGTCACATCTGAATATCCTGTTTTCTTTCAGTATATTGATACAACATCGAAAGTCGAAGCAATGCACCACAGATCTTCAGTTTACTTTCACAGAAAGTGTGGTCGTTTAGCAAGGATAAGTAAGGACATGATCAGAGACCCAAACACTCTCCCAAAAATAGCCAGAAAAACGACTTCACGGGACACCGTCCCTCCCCTAGGGCTCTGTCCATTTTGGGCACAGATAAATCAATGGACTGAAGTGTGGTCAGGTGTTTTCTGTGGATATATTGAGCTTATACGAGGGTAACTTTCCATGACCTTTGAGGCTCGTGATTGGCTGTTACTGTGGGTGGCCATGACATCACTTCCACCCAGTACACCTGTAGGATTATTTTTAGCACTGTAATTGACCATCAAAGTCACGTGGAGATAATGTGTGTTGTCTGCATATGTGAAGGGTTGGGTCCTGAGATATATTATACCTGTCTAAGTGGGATTCGAAATAAAAAGGAAACCCCTGATGTTCATTCTCATTTGCCGGTGGAATCAGTCGGATGTTAAAGATTGATCACATTCACCATGATGCTGTCAGACAAATGAAACAATATTGTGGGAATAACTCCCGACTGCATGTCATGCGATTTTCTCTTGTTCCGCTTTTGTTGGACTTACTCCAATTAAAATAATCCCTCATGTGAATTTGAGACTATTGGAGATAAATAAAGACTTACAGAAGATGAAAGACATGGTGAATATGCATACATGGAAATTGAGAGAATTAAAGAAAGACTGAAGAAACGAGAAAACGATTGCGTGTGCGTGGGACGAAAGAAGGCTGAGCTCCAGCTTTTGTGCTGTATAATTTAAGATTGGACTGTGGGAAGCTGTACCTGCGTTTTCGCCCACAAGCCACCTGCCTTTGCTTACATGCATGTGTTTGTGTCCCTGTCACTTGTGTGAGCTGTAACTTTTCTTCAGGACCAGATCAATCTGAAAACCAAGGGAGAACTTTATTTCGTAATGAAAAAAAGTAGGTTTATAGATTTTTAAGCGTCTGGCAACAACGAAATTTAATGCAATCTAATCAAATGTAAAGTTTTTATGGACATCCAAGCACAGGCTCATCCGAAGAGCCATTTGCATTTTAAAAGCCCTTTGGATGAAAAATC
The DNA here is from genome assembly GCF_027580225.2 of Misgurnus anguillicaudatus. Taxonomy (NCBI): domain Eukaryota; kingdom Metazoa; phylum Chordata; class Actinopteri; order Cypriniformes; family Cobitidae; genus Misgurnus; species Misgurnus anguillicaudatus. The sequence goes on from NC_073355.2 coordinate 6,270,108, forward strand.
GTCCCCTAGATTTACATCACAGATGTGCCAAGTCATACGGCAACAAAATCTGCTTGGTCTGCATAAAAATGTTGCTGGCTCTGATCCCAGTTTGGTCCGCTCCGCATCTGCTTAGGACACAACAGATTTTATTAGCTTCACAACCCAGCAAAAATTGGTTGATTATGCGCAGTGCAGTTTTATGTTTTGAATTTCATTGGCCGGTTCATGAGACATGCGATAAGACATGTCCCCAAGTTGTAGCCACCATTAGTTTTGACATCATTTGCATTTAAAAATGTATCGGTGATAATCTCTAGAACATTTTTAACACAACAGTGCCTATTTTAATATTTTGTATTGTTTTATCTTTATTACATCATCACTCATTGCCTCTAAAGTTACTGTATCTGTACACTACTCTGTAAATATACATTACTACTGTATTGTGAAAGATCGTACAAGATCTTAACAATGTTGGGTTGTTAATTTTGTATGGTGGGGTCAAATTTTAAACACATTTTATGGAAAACAGAGTAAGCAGAAAAGTTGCTTTAATATACAAATAATGGCTTGCACCAAACATTCATAAGTGTTTATTTAAAGGTGCAATGTGGGACTTTGTAAAAGATCTCTTGACAGAAATGCAATGTAATCTACATAACTATATTATCAGTGGTGTATAAAGGCCTTACATAATGAACTGTATTGTTTTTATTACCTTAGTATGAGCCGTCTTGTTTCTGGGTCAGTGACAAAAACGATTTGGCAAGATGAGAAATTCAAAAATCTTTTTAAAGAACTTGTTTTAAAAGCATGCATCAGGTTTATTTAGTGTATTTATGTTAATTGTATCCAATTTAAAATTACATTTGCACCATTTTTATGAAAGTTAAGACTGAATGGACCTGAAAATGTCAAATGGTGTAACCGCCAATTGTGCCAAAGAATGAGAAATATTACATATTTTATTCACCTTCATGGCATGTAAGCATAATCATTAAAAAACAAAAATTGAATATCATTTTATTAGTTATTTCTAAATGTACATTTTGATGGGGTTTTTTTTTGTATTATTTGTCCTGACAGATCTATTTCCTAAATAATCTTTGACAAATTCTGTAAAACTGTATGTAAAAAAATCATATTACACTAGGGCTGCACGATTTGGGTAATTCTTCCCATTGCGGTTATTGATGCTAATATTGCGATGTGCGATTGCGATTATACTAAATGGTATCATGAGTCAACTTGATGGGTTTTAAGGAAAATCCACACACAGCTAAAATGTGTATTTGTAAAACTAGAAATGTTTTTGTATTGCCACGTGATGTAGCAACTGCTTAGTGTCAGTAATCCTAAATCCAAAATACTGCCATACAACAGACATAGAGGGTTTTTTTAGCTACCAGATCACTGTCAACCTCCTTTGCATCCATCTTCGCTCTGGTATAAGTGACGACGCACACCACACAAGTGCATGCCACACTTGCACTGCCTTTTTTGTTCGTTTTTCTTTCCTTTTTTAAACAGCAAGGAAAATCATCAAACTGTTATCAGAAAGTTTGTGTTAACAAGTCCACACATTTATTTATTTAATATAATTGCAACATTTTGCTGTCATATAATCGCACAGGCTGACAACACGATTGCGATGTGATTAATTGTGCAGCACTATATTACACTAAACTACATGATTACATTTTATTCCACTTTTTTATAAATATATTTATATTTTCATTTAATAAAATACTATTTATATTACTTATCTAGATGTTAGTATCTAGATGGTAATTCAATGGTATCATTACTGTACTTACCAATGGTACATACCTGGTAGTTATTATTTAAATTTAGATAAGGACTGGGTAATACCAGATACATACCTATAGTGTAGGTACGTGTAACTAACAAGAAACACTACTGTACTTACAACTGAATATACAATAACTACTTACATGTAAGTGTACTGTAGGTTACAAATGAAATAGACATAGACATTTGATATAGAAGCAGTAAAGCAGGTACTTATAATGCACATATATGATAACTAATAACAAGCAGTAATGTACATACAAATTGTATGTACACGATAAGTGTGTAGTACATACAGGCCAGTGTACATTAATGACAGCACATATAGTGTATGTATACTGAACTAACGAGAAACATTACTGTACTTACATCTCCTATATACATGGTAAGTGTGTAGTACTTACAGGTCAGTGTAAGTAAATGAAAGGTACTTATAGTGTACGTATATGATAACTAACAACAAACATTACTGATTTTTGCACTCTCTATCTTTGTCCTTTATTGTACACTTTAAACCCAAGCATTAAATACCTACTGGGTACATTCACTAGTAACTGCATGGAAACAGGACTGTAAAATAAAGTGTTGCATTTTACACAGTTATTACACAGGACCTACCACCTAAGTTATAGCATAGTAAACATATGCCACTGTGAGTTATATTAACTAGTAAAACCATAAAATATGATACATTGTTGTCTATAACTTGTATTGTACATTCATTTGTAAGTACAGTAGTGATTTTTGTTAGTTACACTATACCTACACTATAAGTATGTATCTGGTATAACCCAGTACTTATCTAGAGTTACATTATAACTACCAAGTATGTACCACTGGTAAGTACAGTAATGATACCATTTAATTACCATGTAGATATCAAAAGTAAGTACCAGACATTTGTCTGTAAGTACAACATATTTACAAAATATGTACAAGGTAAGTACACGTACTGTAAAATAAAGTGCTACCGACAAGGCTTTGGTTTGCATAGATTACATATGAACGTGTAAGCTTTACTGTTTGTTTCTTTAAGAGACAATTGATCTCTACATCGTGAGATTCTGCCATCACGCACATTGTAATATGAGTGTGTCAACTTCACCCCTGCACGTTCTGTACTTAATCATCAGACGATCTCTGCAAAGACACGTGACCGACCAATAGTTGGCAGTAATAAACAATTGGAGTTGTGATCTAAGAAGAGAAGACGCTGCCACAGCGCTGCTCTTTGTAGTTAACTACTCCCCAACACTGTCTTTACCTTCAATAATCCAATAGCAGCAGAAATTGTACACAGACAGTACACAGTAATTTATTCACATAATCTTCTCTCTCTTCAAATATAAGTGAGTATAAATGTCTACATTATCATACTTAGTGCTCCTTATATCATAATTACGCTAAGTTGTAACTTATGCACTGCATTTGGTACATAAACCTTTTAAAGTTTAAAGATGAACCCCTTAGTGACTCATTGTCTGCCCCGTGCTTCCTGTTAATAATCAAAGTAGCTGTCTGTCGAGATCCACACCATTCGCACGACTGTCTATTTATTAGAGCTGATCGACTGATTGAAGACCATCTTCACAGCTGCTCTTAAATAGATTGAGTTTTGGCAGCGATTCAAAGAACCTGATCTCAGATCAGAGCAAAAGAGCATCTTTCTTCCCTAAGTGACCATTACTGTTCCTCTCTGCAACGTTTAGTCTATCATTACAGCTTTTATTGCAGTCAGAGGGACGGGCTGTTTGGCACTCACAAAATCAGCTGGTACTCTATGTTCTCACTCCTTGTGCATCTCTTTCCTCTCTTTCAGCAAGCTGCCCAGCTGGGCCAGAGCTGTGGTGCCCAAAATCTTCTATGTGACGGAGAAAGCATGGAATTATTATCCTTACACCATCACCGGTAACTACAGATGCATGGATTGCTAATACTGACTACTGTATTCATACAAACATGTTTGTACTTACAAATGTTCTGTTAGAGCAGTGGTTCTCAAACTGGGGGGTGTGAGATGGTGACAAGTTTTAAAGTTCACTAAAAGGTGCATGTTGGTACCTCAAAGGTGCATATTTGTATGCCGAAAAGTTTGAGAACCTTTCTGTTAGAGATTATTTGCTAGAAACTAGTATTCAAATACATAAACACAGATGCAAATGATTGAACAACATATTACTACACTACCATAGTACAGTACATAAAATATACTGTAAAATACCATTACATTTTTTAGTATTGTGGCTTTTTTGTTTATAAATAAACCAAAATGAATTATAGGGCCAGATTTACTAAACGTGGCAAATTATTCCAAAAACTCACAGATGGGAGTGGTAATATCTGCGGGTTATTTACTAAAAAGATACAAATTAAATAACACAGGCACAAAAGATGATTTCCATATCAACTAGGGATGCACCGAATCCAGGATTCGGATTCGGCCGAATACTGGGCTTTTTGACGGGGTTCGGGTTCGGCCGAATCCTAGATTTTTTTTCCACCGAACCGAACCCTAGGCTTGCGCTACGCTGGTCGACGTCACGCGGCCATTGATTACACACATCGGGTGCTGACGTGGAGATGAGCTTTTTCTTTCGGTGAGCATTAGGGGCTGGACACACCAAAACTTTTAAACACGGCTGAACACGCCTTGAGGAAGCCAAATGCCGGCTGTTTTTCAGCCGAGCGCTTGGTAGCTGTGATGCTTCAGCTGTGAGCCGGTTGGTTGCTGTGGTAATGTTCCGCCCCTCCTCCACTGTAATTGGACGGCCGTGTGAAAACTGACATTGACGAGCGGAGCTTCTCACTCAAAGTTAAATATAGTTTTCAGCGCGGAGCTGCTTGCTTATTGGAAAAACGAACGTGTTGCAACGCATCGCTTTCATTATGCATATGCTTATGGTAATTGTCAAAATAGTTTTTCCAACTTGTCATCCTGGCATAATGTACAGTTAAAATTAAATAAAATGAAAAATACACTGCGGACGTTGTTTACTTCATTAATGTGCTTTACTGTGTTAATGGAATAAGGATGCGAGTAGGATTCGGTATTCGGATTCGGCCGAATCTTAAACGGTGGATTCGGGATTCGGCCGAACCTAAAAAATCTGGATTCGGTGCATCCCTAATATCAACCAATGCAATCTACTAAGAACAGGGCAAATTAGTTCAGGGTCGCAAATAAGCAGAGCTGATGAGGTGCAGGTGATCTACTAACCCCTGGTGTGCTTGAGTTCAGCACCACATGCAGCGGAAAATTTGTGATGTAAAATCAAAGCCATAATACAATGAAAAGAATTCGAGAACAAAAAATCAAGGTTTACAAGAAGTTTTGAAACACCTGCTATTGTGTAACTTTTCCTAGTGACTCCTCTTTTATTTCCTCCAGCAAAAGAAATAACATGGCTTGGCAAACAATGTTTTTGAATAATGTCCCTCTGGCATTCCAAATAAACTGATATGTGTGAAAAAAATCATCTGCCTTGTACCACAGTTTGATGTCTCCTTGTATCAGCAACAATTGCAGCCATTTCCAGGGCAACGTTTCATCGTTAAAGGTGCACTGTGTAATTTTTAGAAGGATCTCTTGACAGAAATCCAAAATAATTATCAAAACTATATTATCAGGGGTGTATAAAGACCTTTCATAATGAACCATTGTGTGTTTATTACCTTAGAATGAAATGTTTTTATCTACATACATCGAGGGTCCCCTTACATGGAAGTCTTTGTGCAGCCATGTTTCTACAGAAGCCCTTAACGGACAAACTTTTTTTACTAAGTTGTCTCCGACAATGACATGTTTGTACCGTGGCGGCTAATGTAGCTTCTCTATGCGTTTCAAAAGCGAGGGGTGAGCAATGCGCAACCTCACCACTAGATGCCACAAAAATTTACACACTGCACCTTTAAAGCCCCGAAAAACACAAATATCCATCATTAAAGTGATGAAATGACTTCAATGGGTTAATATAGGTGACCAAGTCTGTGAAATCGTCATTTTAAGTGATTTATACAGATTTTGTGAAAATATAACCTTGACAACTTTTATATTCATTGAGAAAATGTCGTATTGAGTGTGAAATCAATAGGAAATGATGTTTCTAGGAGAAGTTATTAACATTTTGAGCTTATTTAACAAAATTAAAGTAAACACATCCATTTGTTTAGATCCGATAAATTCAAACGTGGTGGTACATATGTAAGTAACTTCAAATCTCATTGAATCTTGTGTCTCTCGTGACCTTTCTTATGAGTAAGACATGCAATAACCATGGGGCATAAAGGTATTGAACATTTTTAAGAGAACATTTACCAACATTTTACATTGTAAATGTCAAATACAGCTGCTAAATGTCATTGTAACATTCCTCATGTTACAATTGCTCATGGGACATGCATATAACATAGACATCTCAGAGACATGTGTTTAGTTAAAGGATTAGTCAATTTTCTTAAAAGAAAAATCCAGACAATTTACTCACCACCATGTCATCCAAAATGCCGATGTCCCTCCCTGCTCAGTCGAGAAGAAACCATGTTCCCTGAGGAAAACACCGCAGGACCCCTCCCACTCCAATGGACCCCAATAGAGCCCAACATTTAATCCCCAACACAACACTCAACAGCTCCCCTCAACGGAGCCTCAAAGGACTACAAACAATCCCAAACGAGGCACAAGGGTCCCATCCAGCAAAACGACCGTCACCCCTGACAACAAAAACAACAAATATACACCCTTAAAGCACAACTTCTCGTCATGTAGATCCGGTCGTGATGCGCCAGCTGACCCCACGCAATACGTCATGACGTCAAGAGGTCACAGAGGACGAACGCGAAACTCCGCCCCAGTGTTTACAAGCGTCTTGAAAGAGGACCGTTTCTACATTGTTGTATGTCAACTGATACTAATTAATGTCTTTGTGTCAGTTTATTGTTTAAAATGGTCCGCAAATGTGCGTTTCATATATGTAACACGTGACCTTCCTACGTCACTACGCATTTACGTTAGGTCGCGCTGGACCGGACCTAGACGAAAAGTTGTGGCTTAAAAGTACACATTTTCCATTCTTCTTGTCAAAAATGACAATCGTTTCGCTAGATAAGACCCTTATGCCTCGTTTGGGATTGTTTATAGTCCTTTGAAACTCTGTTGAAAAAAACTGCCAAGTGTCGAGTTAAGTATTAAATGTTGGGCTCTATTAAAGTCCATCAAAACCAGAAAAATCCTGCAATGTTCTCCTCAAAAAACACAACCTCCTCTCGACTGAACAAAGAAAGACACCAACATTTTGGATGACATGGTGGTGAGTAAATTATCTGGATTTTTCTTTTAAGAAAATGGACTAATCCTTTAAGGCACGAGGCACATACTTACGAAATAAACACACATAGACTAACTAACCAGAATACATGCCTCTATAGTAGTTTATTGCTCATGCGTATATAGCCAGAAGGAAAACCTTAATGAACTACTGAAATCTTTCCTTGATAAAAAGTGTGATTGATTCAAGACTGTCTTGCATTTATTGCCTAGACCATGACCTTTAACACGATGTCTCTCTTTCTCTTGCTGTCTGTCTCTCTCTTGCTGTCTGTCTCTCTCCCTTTCTACCACGTCAACCTTACGATTGGCTCCCAGAGTACACAGTGAGTATTTTTTTCTATTTTATTGTGTGTGCACTTGAAAGTGGAATGAACTTGAACTAAAATGTCACAGACAATAACATAACAGAGCTCTTGTAAGCATTTGATGGGTTAATTGAACGGGCCATGTGTTGATGTCAGTAGAGGCTTAGCGGGCTGTTCAGCGTTGATAATGTTTGTCGAAGCCCCTCCCAACAAGAGCACCGATCTCCCACAATGTACAATTCTCTGGCTGTCATTCATTGAGCCGTGCACATTGTATGCCTGTGTACAAATGCATACATTTATTTGACGCTGGAAATACACTTAAGACAAGTAGGCAAACGCAGAGACAAATGCAAACGTATGTTTCCATTATACATTTTTGCATGGGTTTCTATGGTGGCAACAAACCTCAGTTTTCAAGTTCACCATCAGAACATTGAATATAATATACAGTACTATGCAAAAGTCCTAGGCTACCATGCCATAAAATGACCTAAGGGCCATTCAACTGAATCTGTGCCATTTGCATGTTTGCAACTTTTTTAAAATATGGGCCAGATTTACTAAATGGGGCAAATTAGCGCGAGAGCGCAATTCCAAAAAAATGCAGATGGGGTGGTAATATCTGCGGGTTATTTACTAAAAAGATGGTTTCCATAACGACCAACACAATCTACTAAGAGCAGCACAAATTAGTTCAGGGTCACAAAAAGCAGAGCTGATGAGGTGCAGGTGATCAACTAACACCTGATGCACTTGAGTTCAGCACCACGGACACCGCAGCTGAAAATTCTGGATGTGAAATCCCAGCTAACCAAGCCAAAGGACACTGAAAAGAACCAAAAAAGAAGGTTTACAAGAAGTTTTGAAACACCTGCTATTGTGTGACTTCTCCTAGTGACTCATATTTTATTTATTCAGCATATAAAACATAACATGGCCTGGCAAACAAAATTTTTGAATAATATGTTCCTCTGGCATTCCAAATAAACTGTTACGTGTTAAAAAAATCCTTTGCCTGGTACCACACGCTGTCTGATCTCTGTGATGCCTCTCTTGTCAGCAACAACTGCAGCCATTTCAAGCGCAGAATGATTTAAGACATGCTTTTTTCTGTTAAAAATACCAGTCATACACTGTAAAAAAAATCTGTAGAAATTGCAGCTGGGTTGCCGGTAATTTACCGTAGCTTTAAATTTATGTTATTTACTGGCAACATTTTGTTCAAAGTTAAATGAACATTTGACATTTACAAGTCTTTGTCTTTACAAAGTAAAACTAAAAAAGCAGCATCAAGCAAAACATTCTGGGAAACAAAATCTGAAGCAAAACCCAGAAAAAGGTTGATGATGATTTCTGGTTCCCAGAATGCTTTGCATGAGGCTGTTATTGTATAGTTTTATTCTGTAAAGATAAAAACTTGTTAATATTTATAATATATAAATAATGTATTTAACTTTGAACAAACTTTTGCCAGCAAACAACATAAATGTTAATCTACGGCAAATTACCGGCAACCCAGCTGCAATAACATTGTAATTTCTACGGAATTTTTTTACAGTGTAACACACGCGCAAACATTAGTAAAACGCATTGCCTGAATCATTTAAATAATCTCCTCCCATAAATTTTGCGTCTGAAACAACAGAAACTCCTAGAAATGCATATGCAATTAGATCAGTCGCAGAAATAACTAGACCACACCTTTTCAGTGCTAATGATCCACTGCGTCGTTATTTAACGGCAAAATGTTGGTTCACTGGCGTAAGCTGTTAGTAAATCTGGCCCTAAATCTAATAACACACATATTTTACTTTTCAAAATGAGTTTTGGTCAATCTCAGGTAACTAGTTTATTTTTAACATGGTTTCTTAATGAAGGATCGTGGAGGCATTTTGGTAATAGGACTGAAAGTAAAATCTTTTAGCATAGATTTAGCTAATACGTGCATAGCTGGGTGATTCTCACGAAACCATTAAAACACCACGGCACTAATGATTTTAGCTTTAAAATGTGTAATATAGTAACATTAAAAAGCATCAGAATTAACACAATACTGTGTTCTACCTTGCACAATGTGTGATTTCAACATAAGAATTTATAATTGGAAATTTTATCTGATTTTCTGAAATTCTCATTACCGCAATGTGTCCGGCTGGGTTTGAACATGCGTTATGTTGTAATTTAATCAAATTAACACAAAAATATTAAGAAAAAATAAATAAATGGATGTTTTGCTAGACTACTTTAGATGACAGAAAAAATATTTACTGAATATTCATGTATAATAATAATGAAGAAAAATTAGGAAAATTATGTGTCCATGCCTGATGTTCTCATCCTCCGCAACACTTTTTGAGAACAGTTTAAGCACACATACAGAATTTTAATAAAGTTTGATTTTGAGTGACCAAGCACATGGACCAGTTACTTCAAGATGGCTACCAGGTAAGATCATTTTTTTTTACAGTTAATTTGAAATATTGTCTTGTCAGAATGCTTACACGACATTTTGATTATCATTACCGCAACAGATGCTTATTAAATGTTAATTTAATTAATAGAAGCATAATACTTTGATTTTAAATGCATGTGCAGAATCTCCAAATTATGTTCTTTCAGGTTTGTCATGTCATTTTGAAAATATGTCAGTGTTGATGTTTTCTGACTGTTGCGGTAATGAGATTTTTTAGGACTAATTTTTTAAATTATGTTACAAAAAGTGTTAAATGATAAGTAAAAGTTTTTAAATTAATGTTCCCATTTCCCATTTACTCCAGACTTTGTTTTTCAATGTCTGGTGGGAAAAAAAGTAAATTTAAGCAATTTTTACATTTTCATTCTTGACATTTTAAAACCAAGTTTTCGTGAGAATCAACCAGCTGCATTAAATATGTGCTAGTAGCATAAAGACACTGAGCAAATTCTAGTGATTTACCAAGATATTTTATTTTAAAATAAACCAATGACATTAACCCTTTCCCCGCCAGCATTTTTTTAAAAAGTTGCCAGCCAGCGCCAGCATTTTTTTTTTTTACAAAAGTAATATATATGAACATACACTAAACCAAATGAAGGAACAGACCCTTTGCTTAAAAAAATGTTTTTTGTGATGGACTTTTGATAGAGATCAGATAAAGAGCGATCCTCAAAACATACACAGAGTTTGAACTATTTGCCCTAAGGGGATACTTCCGGGTTTTATAAGTTGGGTAAGAGCCCCACCGGGTGGATAATAACGAATATAAGGATTGCCAGAAAAACACATCATTGGCAGGGAAGCGTTTTCTCTTAATTGACGAGTTAACTTGTCAATGGCGGGGAAAGAGTTAAAGAAATAATATAGGTAACAGTACAGAACATTAAGATTGACATTCACAGTCATAGCATCAATATCATAAAATATACAGAAAAGAAAATGAGATGACTTTTGATCTTCACATGGCCATCAAAAGATCCAGATGATGTAACTTCCTCTTGAAAATGTAACTTTTGGAATATTCCTAGATTTACAGAGGGGGGAGCGTGTTGAGTAACAGGACCGAAATGTGTGTTTTATATTAAATATTATGACTTTTTAAGGGTAAAAAATATTTAAAGCAAAGATGGAATATGGACCCCAACAAAAATGCTAAGAACTAAAGATATCTGAAGAATTTTGTGTTTTATATTTAAAGGTAAAGTATAGCGATAGAGAGCAAGAATTCAGTTTTTCAGTGTTCTTTGTAGTTTATTTCTATTAATGTTTTAAATTATATAGTTTCCACTTAGTTTTTAGATTAATATGCAGAACACTTTGCTTAATTATAAAATGTATACGTCATTTTATAATTGATGCATTTTTATATTTTCATAATGGGGCAGTTTCCCGGACAGGGTTTAGATTAATCCAGGATTAATAAGGATAACTAGGATAAGCCATATCCGGGAAACAGCCCCATAGTGTATTGGGGACAGAAATGCCACTAATTCTATGAAATGGCCCCTAAAGATTTATATTACAACCTCAAAGGTACATATTGGTAGCAGATGTGCACATATCTAACCCTAAATTGTACATAAAAAGACCGTTATAAAGGGTAAAGTTACAGTGACACATTATTTCGTAACTTTCCTGAGATTTCGTTAAACTTTTTCTCTGCCGAATTACACAAACACCCCACTGTGCCACTTGCTAACACCCACGTTGTCGCTGGCATGCTAAAGTTAAAAGCAAGGCATCTCGCTGCGTTTGGCGATAGAGATACTGTGTTTCGAAGCCAATTCCCTTTAACCCTCATGTTATTACACTATCCCAGAATGCACCATTCTTGTTTCTCATTGCTTTGCTGTAATATAATTAGAAAACCAGACAGACCAGGTGTCTTTAGAGACTGTATTAGGTTTTATGGGAAATGTATTTGTGTATTTCATAGACAGCTCAAGACAAAATTCCTCTGAGGCTAATTAATATAATAAAGATATGACTTAGAGACGTGAAAAGTTTAACAGCCAGTCTAGAAAGAAGGAACACAGGAGGTACAGACATCTGAAGTGTAGAAACATGACAGGTTGCTTTAAATGAGCGTCGGAGATGGCTGGAGGATTCGGTCTTCACTTAAGCCGGACCGCAGCCAAGCGAAGCTCGATGTGGCTCTGCGTGCCGAGTTCGTGCCTAGAGATGAATGAGAGAGCTCTTCATGAGAATACCATTATCATAATCAAGCATATGCCAGGAACCACAGGACACAAACAACCCAAATGAGAGCCACGGAAAGATGAGAAAAGACCAGGGGATGTGAACGAGAAGAAAATAAAACAGCTGCATGTTAATGTAGGACATGGTTGCATTTTCCACACAAAGCATACAGGAAAACATCCATTGGGTGCTTGAGGGATTAAAAAGTCAAAAAATGATGTGTAGTCATAGATAAGAGTTTTTTTTCCACATGCAGTAGACGTATCAAAGTTTTCATCTTTTCATTTGTCACTTCCAACGGGAAAAAGCTTGTCATATATTCCCTGGATGATACGGTAGCATCACAGAGTAAATATAGTTTATATTCTTTAATGCAGGTTCTGAAAGTCAGAAAAACAAGTTGAATTTGCTTTAGTTCACTAGTCAATACAGTTGAAATAACTTAGAAATCCAAGTTGATTTAACTTAAACATTTAAGTGCAAATATTCACACATATATATGCACGTACAATGCTTACAGTCAGTAGTTGAGAGCGTTGACTTACTGGATTGCATTACATGGGATTGGATGCTGCAGTGCTCGCTTTATGTTTCCATAGTTACCGCTGCCGTGGATCTCTCATCAGATTTATGAACACTGTAGTCTTCCTTTAGGAATTCAGAGATTTTTCTCATTGATGGAGAAGATGAAATACTGTCCCTGATTTACTACAGTATACGATTGCAGATACCTTATCATAGTAAAGTTCAAATATATCTCCCTTCAGAATAAATAATTAAAGGGATAGTTCACTCAAAATGAAAATTCGGCATTTTTCTCATGTTGTTGTAAATCTGTATGAATTTCTTTTTTCTGATGAAGACAAAAGCAGATATTTTAATAAATGATGGTAAGCACACAGCTGCTGTAACCATTGACTTCCATAGTAGGAAAACTGATGAAGCTAATATGGGAGTGACTTAAACTGCAATTCACCGACTCTAGTGGTTTGCTCCAAAAGGGAGTCAATTTCCATAGACCTCCGTGTTAAAATGCCCAACTTTACAGTAGAAAATAATGTTTACAGCCTGGTAAAAAAGTGTTTTTGGTCTATATAGCTTATTTTGCCCTTCATGAGAACTGTGAGGGCGGTGACTTTTTATGTAACTCATCAGTTTAAATTATATTAAGCCTTAAAGTTCTTCATAATTAAGGGCGTGGTCACTTGAGTGACTGGTGAATTGACACTGCTGTCAATAGATTTGAGCTAGGGGGCGTGGTTTCAGCAACCAGCCACTTCAACTTCACCTTTACCTATTTTTGGTAATCTGCGAGTGATGCACAGCGACGTGGGGCCAAGATGGCGACATCAGGCTCCGTCAACTATTGGCTTCAAAAAAGCTCTTCACAAACCTATGGGCGGCGTTACGGATACTACGTCCATGTTTTTTACAGTCTATGGCGGTGAAGCAAGATGGCGTCATCAGGCTCCGCCAACTATTGGCTTCAAAAAAGCTCTTCACAAACCTATGGGCGGCGTTACGGATACTACGTCCATTTTTTTACAGTCTATGGCGGTGAAGCGCGGCCAAGATGGCGACGTCAGTATCCGCCAACAATTGGCTTCAAAAAAGCTCTTCACAAACCTATGGGCGGCATTACAGATACTACTTCCATGTTTTTTACAGTCTATGGCGGTGACGCGCTGCCAAGATGGCGACGTCAGGCTCTGCCAACTATTGGCTTCAAAAAAGCTCTTCACAAACCTATGGCAGGCGTTACGGATACTATGTCCATATTTTTTACAGTCTATGGCGGTGAAGCACGGTCAAGATGGCCACGGCAGGCTCCGCCAACTATTGGCTTCAAAAACGCTTTTCACAAACCTATGGGTGATGTCACGAACACTACGTCCATATTTTTACAGTCTATGGGAGTGATGCGCTGCCAAGGTGGCGACGGCAGGCTCCGCCAACTTTTGGCTTCTAAAAAAGCTCTTCACAAACCTATGGGGGGCGTTACGAATACTATGTCCATATTTTTTACAGTCTATGGCGGTGACGCGCTGCCAAGATGGCGTCATCAGGCTCCGCCAACTATTGGCTTCAAAAAAGCTCTTCACAAACCTATGGGCGGCGTTACAGATACTACGTCCATATTTTTTACAGTCTATGGCGAGGGAAGCGCGGCCAAGATGGCGACGTCAGTATCCGCCAACTATTGGCTTCAAAAAAGCTCTTCACAAACCTATGGGCGGCATTACAGATACTACGTCCATGTTTTTACAGTCTATGGCGGTGACGCTCTGCCAAGATGGCGATGACAGGCTCTGCCAACTATTGGCTTCAAAAACGTTTTTCACAAACCTATGGGCGGCATTACAGATACTACTTCCATGTTTTTTACAGTCTATGGCGGTGACGCGCTGCCAAGATGGCCACAGCAGGCTCCGCCAACTATTGGCTTCAAAAAAGCTTTTCACAAACCTATGGGTGAAGTCACGGACACTACGTCCATATTTTTTACAGTCTATGGCGGTGAAGCACGGTCAAGATGGCCACAGCAGGCTCCGCCAACTATTGGCTTCAAAAAAGCTTTTCACAAACCTATGGGTGAAGTCACGGACACTACGTCCATATTTTTTACAGTTTTTGGTTGTAACCTATTGTTGGGGCAAATATAAACATTTTCTGGGTTAATTTAATCCAACCACTGGGTTCACCCTTTTTGACAATGACTACTTATATAGTAATTACATTAATTATATTAATTACGACGTCAGTTGACCAATGTGCTTTCAAAAAATCATCAGATAAACTCAAGACAAACAGTACAAAAAACAATTAAAAATATGACCTTAAAATCATGCAAATCTTAACACTGTATGCTTTTGAAAATAAAAACGTTTTAGTCTAGACTTAGCTAGTCTAATGTCAGCTAGTCTGAAAGAGCTAGTTTGAGTCCTCTTCAATCGATTTCTATCGACCATGAAGGTCAAGATTACAACTCCCATCATTTCACGCTCTTTCACTGCATCATCAAGCTACGGCTGTTGTTGTTGTTTACCGACTTCTAGCTTTTGACATCTACAGAAGCTTAAATGTTTTTATATTATCATTATTTATGCTGTTGCACTCTATTGGAATCAACTGTAAGTATGTTGCTGTATTGGTTATCTACACATGCTTTTCATGAGCATGACGGCATTTTATGACAGCATGTCAAACAGATAAAAACTTAAAGATTACTCCTCTCAACTAATTACACATCTCTTCTCACCTTGTCTTTTTTCTTCTCGATCCTTTCCTCCACTGAGAGAGAGAGAGCGCAGTGCTTTCTGCACTGTTACATAACACAAGCTCTATTGATTGGTAAAGTGATTGCGGTAGCTGTACTTAATCGAATCAGTCAGCAGTGTGTTGGGTCTCCGAGGGGCTGAGGCCTCAGGACGTGTGGGGAGAACAGGGAGGCGGTAAATCCAGCGAGGCAGAAAAGAGCTCATCATTACAGCAGAGCATCAGGACCATAAAACACCATGGCACTGAACCGCATTGCACACACGCTGTATAGGAGCTCTAGCCGAGAGCATGCTTGCAGTGTGTTCACGAATGAAGCACTGACCCGTGCTTGTGAGCCCTCTAGAAAGATCAAAATTGCATCTCATGGTCTTGCCCAAGACGTTGGTTAAACGTTCTTGTAATTGTACACCTCAGAAAATATTTAGACAATTAAAGCAGAGCTACAAATATCTTAGGTCGTAAATGTCTAAACATTATAGGTATACTGGACTGTTTAGTATTTGGTAGTTAAATGTCAATGGTGCATAGTTAATCTGATGAACAACACCTTATGGTTACTTTGCCTGGACATCTGTGTGAACTTAAGGGGAACCGATATGTTTTCGACGGGGGCGTATGACGGCTTAATGACAGTAAAATAGTTCGACCATGTGCAGTTTTTATATTTGAAATTTTTTAACACCTTTTTTTTGTTCTTTTTCAGTGTTCTTTCCTGCCGAAGTTCTCCATCCATGTAGAGACCAAGTATGAGGACAACAAAGGCTGCAATGACAACGTATGTATACTGCATATACAGTCATGTGTGTAAGATTTGTCTTTTAAAGTATTATGCTGCGTTTACACCAACCGCGTTTTAGGCGTCAAAATCGCGTCTACCGCACCTAGTTTGCCACTTGAACAGTTTGAATGCATTTGTGCGTGTGGAGTGAAGTAGACGCACGGAAAAAGCAAGCATTTGACGCGCGTCAGCCGCAAATTCGCCTTAAACGCAAAATGCACAAAAAGCACCATTCGAGCATACCACGCGAGACGCTCAATTCGTGGTAACGAGGCGGAAACGCGTCTTCCATGCCGTGCCAAACGCCTCATTCGCGCCGCAAGGCCTCCTGACGCGCGTTTGCACGTCTTCAAATTGGCTTAATGCCTCTAACGCGGCTTTTGTAATTGCAGCATTAGAAGAAATGCAATAGTTTTGCAATTTTATTCGGTTCAAAAGTCATTCACTGAAACTCGTCCACAATTTGTTTTCATACTTCTGCTTTTTAAAACTTGGGCATACTGTGACAGTAGGTACTGAATTAGATTAAGTACCTACTCATCGACTGTTAAAACAGTAGGTACTATAAATAGTATGGATATGGATAGTACAAATAAATTCGGACGTACTACATCCTCCATGTTGATACAGCATGTGACATACGTCATCATAACAACAAGTTAGTCGTTAATTTGAATGACGTTAAACAACCGCAATTTAACTCAAGGGGACAGCTAAAGTGTCCTTTGAATGAACACTTCGGGATCTTGACAGAAGTAGTAGGTCATCAGGGTAGTTTTCATTTACTGTTTGACATACTATCAATTTGGACATACTAATCGCCTCACCTACTGCTTTTCACCTACTGTATAGTATGAAAGTAGGCGATTTCGGCCTTGGGCTGCGTCCAAAAACTAAGGCAGCTGACTTGTTGCCTCACTGTCTCATGAGGCAATGACTCCAGGAAACGCATTTGGACCAGTGTTGTTTTTGCCTTTTAGTCTTAGTCTTAGTTTTTTGGACGAAAATGCTTTTAGGTTTTAGTCACATTTTAGTCACTTATAAACTTGATAGTTTTAGTCGACGAAAACGCAAAAAGGTTTTAGTCAAGTTTAAGTCAATTTTAGTAAAAGACGTAGTCTTTAACAAATTATTTAAGGTTAAAAAGTATTGGAAATGGGCTTAGGTTTGACAAGTAGATGCAAGTAAAACCTTAAGCTTACCATAAAATGTGTCACAAGCCGATTGTCGAGTAAAATTGAATGTATATAATATGTTAACAAGCGTGACTTAAAAAAAATCAGCGTGATGAGCCTTCAGGTGCCGCTTGAGGTTGGTGGTAATCTTTTTGTGGGTTGTGGCCACATTTACCGTCGTCTCCCAATATGCATTCCATTTTTCTTTCTGATGGATTATACTGAAAGTATGTCCATAAATCATCTCGTCGTTTTCGTTTATTGGTGTCACCGCCACGGTCCTTCGAACTCACCACAGCCCCAGGTGTGTTGTTGTGTAAAATTTGGTGCGCTGCATGGCGGCAGCCGTGTGGTGGGCATACCCAAAACAAGCTCCGTCTCGTCATGTTTTCGTCACATTAGAGCCATTTTTAGCTAGTCATCTAAACGTTATCGTCATATAAAAAAGGTGCATCAACGAAATAATTTCGTTATTGTCATCGTTGACGAAAACAACACTGATTCTGACAGCCTTCATAGGCAGCATAATTCAGTTTGAAATATAAACAAGAAAGCGCCTTTTTAATAACTAATCCCATATTTGGAAAGTACAATAATAATTTCTGTCTAGAAGTGCAATCAAAAGGTGTAAAAATCTAACTAAATTTGTGCTCCAGCCACTTTCTTAGCCATCATTTAATTTTGGACTCACAGCCTGTAAGTTAAAGGAATAGTCTACTCATTTTCAATATTAAAATATGTTATTACCTTAACTAAGAACTGTTGATACATCCCTCTATCATCTGTGTGCGTGCACGTAAGCGCTGGAGCGCGATGCGACGCTTCGATAGCATTTAGCTTAGCCCCCTTCGACTCGGCGCAGTAACACCCTCCCTCTCCCATTATGAGAGTAAGAAGGGGAGCGGACTTTTCAGGCGAGTCGAAGTACTCCCAAAAGTGCTATTACGCCATAAAATATAGTTCCTCTTTTAAATCCGCTTAGAAAAGCGCTACGTTTTATTTTGTACCACCAAAACGTTGGTGAAAAAAACGTTGATGTGTTTGGTCACTTCTAACTTTATCTCTGATTGGTACCATTGAATGAATGGGGCTAAGCTAAATGCTATCGAAGCGTCGCAGCGCGCTCCAGCGCTTACGTGCATGCACACAGATGATAGAGGGATGTATCAACAGTTCTTAGTTAATGTAATAACATATTTTAATATTGAAAATGAGTAGACTATTCCTTTAACTCCTGTAAGCATTGCATTGTAAGCAAATCTTTCAAACATGGTAAGGAGTGTCACATTTTTTAACCATAAACCACGCAAACACATTGTATTACACCAAATACACAAAATAAGGTTGTTTTTAGCAATGAAATAGGTGCAGTTTAAGACAATTGACAGGTCAGGTGTGTGTTTTTCAAAAAATAATGCCTACCCATGGACACATTCAACAGCCCTGTGGTATAAGAGTGAGTGAATGATAATTAATTAAAATGTTTGTGTGATATCACCTGGGGTTTGTCATAGAGAGATTAAAAGAGCTTCAGTCGGTTTGAGAACTACTCGCGTCAAGATGTTTCAGACAGATGTTACGGTCTGTCAGCCTGTGAGTGTCTGCACACAGACTCGCTCGCTTGTAAAGAATTTCACCGCTTTCTTTGTTCTCGGCAACACTTTTATCTTCTCCCCCAAATGACAACGTTTTGAGATCCACATGCTGGTAGTTTCTTCTTTTCTGTGATCATTTTGAGGTGTGTGGCTATGTGTTTGAAGATCTAACATTTGCAAACGATGCGCTTCAGCTTTAATTAAATGTACTTTGGCAAGGACTGCACGCTCTTTTGCCATCAATATTTCACACCAAGCTAAGCTGGCAACACTTCTTTTGTAGCTGCGTTGATAAGGAGAAAGTACAGCTGAAGGTTTTATCTTCAATATTTCCATTCCTGTGTGCCTTTACGCTTCATATTCACTGTCCAGGGTGCTGAAATCATACTCGAGTGCCGAATGATCTCCACCACATTCATGTGTTAAAAATATAGATTTTTAAGCCTTTGATTCTTGGTTAAAGATTTAATTAACAGCGTAATCCAAACAGGTCTGGCAACTGAATGATAATTAGATGGGAGACATCAGCCATTGCAATTTTTCGACATATTTCCTTTATCTGGATGAAGAAGATGGGACCATTGCTTCTGCTGAAAAACTCTACCGTATATCATTTTTTAGGGAGGTTCACTACACCTCACACCATTAATCCTTATGGTGCTAGTCCCTGCAGCCTCATCTACATCACACATCACTGTCAATTTAAGCTAAAAGCCTTTTCAGTCTCTTGTGACTTTTCACATCATAGATGGATCATCATACTTCATGAGCAGCTCCAGAAGTGCTTTCACAAGGCTCACGTTGAGTAATGGCTTCTTTCAACACCGAGTCCCAGCGTTATTCAGAGCCCTTGATGTGGTTGACCCAGTGATTCAGTGTGATCACTGGCCTCTCTGTAAATCTGCTCTCAAAGTCTTTATGCTCAACAGACAAAAAGTTTAGAGGAATGACCTTTACAGCATGACCCGCTTTGATGATTATTCCACTTTCATATGATGGAACAGTGATGCACGTTTGGACATCCAAGCATTTTGACCCTATTCCTGTTTTTTGTGCTTCTTTACTTCACATTTGTTCAAATGCTCTTAAAGGGACACTCCACTTTTTTTGAAAATATGCAGTTAAACATTTGATTTTTAGCATTTTGGAATCCATTCAGCTGATCTCTGGGTCTGGCGGTACCACTTTTAGCTTAGCAGATTCCATTGAATTGGATTAGACCATTAGCATTGCGCTAAAAATAACAGACATAGTGATATAATTGGTCCCCCTGGTTACTTTTAATTTTCAGGCGCTGTGTAATATCATTGCGCCGCCTGCAGCCATGTTACGGCAGCAAAGTCCTTGAATATTATGCCAGAATGAGAGTATAGTTCCTATAATATAGCTATAACTTTTAATTTTTCGTCGGTCTTAGTACACGATGTAACTACAGAACAGTAAAGTTTTAAATGGGAAAAATATCAAAACTCTTTGGATATTTTTTAACGTGATGCTAATGGTCTAATCAGATTCAATGGATTGTGCTAAGCTATGCTAAAAATGGTTGCGTCAGACCCGGAGATCAGCTGAATGGATTCCAAAACGGTAAAAAGCAAACGTTAAACTCTAGGGGAGCTGGAAAATGAGCACGTTTTAAAAAAAAAAGTGGATTATCCCTTTAAAGGGACCAGCCTAATATCAAAATGACCCCATAATTTTACTCACTCTCAAGCAATCTGATGTACATATATCCATCATCTTTCAGACAAGCACATTTGAAGTTATTTTAGTAAATGTCCTTGCTCTTCCAAGCTTTTAATGGAAAAAACAGGAATCAGGGAACAACTGACTTTAAACCCCAAAAAAGTGCATCCATCCTTCAGAGAAATAATCCACACGGCTCCAATGGGTTAAAATCGACTGCGGGTAATCATTGCAATTTTGTAAGAAAAATATCCAGATTTCAAATTTGATAAACTATAATAACTAGCTTTTCGTAAAGAATGCCATCTTGGATTTGACTTTTAGTGTAGTGAGCGTTGGTTGCCATGGGTACGTTGCACAGTTACTTTCGCGAATTGCGTGAGTCCAAGATGGCGTCGTACTGGAAGCTAGTTATTATTAGGGCTGGGTATTGGCAAAGGCCTCACGGTACGATACATATCACGATACAATACAATATGTTGCATGTTGCAATACTTTAGAGATTAATTTTTACGTAAGCAATAAGGTACGAGAGGCTGTGCTGTATCGTGAATAAGTAACGGCTGAAGGGCGTTGTTAGGCACGACGCGAAGCGGAGTGCCTGCAACCCCTTCAGCCGTTACTTATTCACGATACAGCACTTGCCTCGAGTACCTTATTGCTTTTATAAAACGGTTACCACACAATATTAAAGTAAAAAAAAATATTAGTGCAACTTTCATGAATTTAAATCAATAAAAGCATTCCTTCCGCTAGAAAAAATAGTCCCTGAATGCGAACAACAACATGAAAGCTCAAATAAAAACAACAAACTGTTCTCAGACTTTGTCTCATTATATGTTTATGTGTTGCTAAGGGTGTTGCTAAGGGCGCAGTGATATTAAATAGAACCGTTGGGTGAAGCGGTCATAGCAGTGTTTTATTGTGAATAAAGCACACCTATTGACCAATCAGAATCAAGGATTGGAACTAACCGTTTTATAAAATTGCAATATAATAGAGCTGATTTTTTTTTACTTTATTTTTAAATGCTTTCACACGTCGGCTTTGAAAGCTGCAGGCGTTTTTAAATTTTATGCCATTTTCTTACTCCCGCTATCTTTTTAGACATTAGCGGAATGGCTGTATATGACAGACAACTGGACAGCAACAACTACAGCGGCGGATGAGGTCGTTTGAAGCACACAGGGGGATTTTGTTTTAAATACGGATACATTAGAGATTGAAATATTGATACACTATTGTGGAAAAATTTATCACGATAGTTAGCTATATCGATATTTTAACACAGTCCCTAGTTATTATAGTTTTTATACGTTTAAAATATGGATATTTTTCTTACAAAATTGCAATTTAATTTGATTTAGGTTTAATGCTGCTTTCACACCAACCGCGTTTGAGGCGTCAAAATCGCGTCTACCGCGCCTTGTTTGCCGCTTGACCAGTTTGAATGCATTCTCTGACAGCGTAAAATGCTTACTTTTCAGCACGTCTACTTCACTCTAGACGCACGGAAAAAGTAAGCATTTTACACGCGTCAGAGGCAAAATCTGCTTCTTGTGGGAGGGGCAAGTGCTATGCGGTTGTCTGTTTGCAAGATGACTGATGTTGATTGTGCATTTATCAAGAGAGTTACAGTGTACCGGTTTGTATTTGGTAACCTTACTATCGGGGGAAATTAAACGCTGCGGGTTGATAAACGTCACGTGACTCGAAAGTGAAATGTGTATTACAACTTACCAGGTTGCCCAATGTCCTCACTGACACTCTTCCAAGCGAGGTCTTTTATTCCTGTCTCTATAGAAATAAGAACTTGTGTCGTATAGCTCTGGGTGACTGCTCACTGACAATATCAAGCGTTCCTTCATGTTGAATGAGTGATTCCAGGCGGGGCTGCCGCCACAGCAGCAAGTAGGCTCCTGATTGGGTAATGCGGCACGAAAATCCGCCAAAGTAAAATTTGTTCAACTCGGGCGTCAGTTGCAAATTCGCGTGAATCACAAAATGCACAAAAAACACCATTCGCGCGTACCGTGCCAGACGCTCAATTCACGCGAACTAGACGTGCGAATGAGGCGGAATTGCTCTACAGCACCGCGCCAAACGCCTCATTTGCACCGCAAGACCTCCAGACGCGCGTCAACACGTCTTCACATTGACTTCACTCGCGCTTGACGCCTCTACCGCGGCTGGTGTAAACGCAGCATAAGAGATCCTGCAGTTTTCTGCTATTGCTCAAGTGGAAGGGGAGTTTACCCTAAAAACTCGACACATCAATTTATATTTGTATACAGTTTTTAAAACTATATACACATTATTTCTTGGATGTATTCTTTTAAAGTTCGGTATTTTACACTTAAAGCCCTGTTTTCAGATTGTTTATGACGAAATAGAACGGTTTTGAGTGAAATTTGGACATATCATGCTGGCCCGAGAATTTTCGGGTGTATCACCTCCCACCTCTATAATGGCTATATAGGTGCACAGGAACAATCCTTCCTAAAATGCATTAAACTTTCATTTACAAAGACGTGAAACTCACCGAGTGGTCAGGGGTGACTGTTACGCTCACACAAAAATCGCTGTAAAATACTCATTCCAACAGGTTTTATCGTAGTTTTGTCCAACTCCATTGACTTGTATTAGATGTGCTGTGAGGTACGGTATTACTCCGCGCCGGGAACGTTGTTTCTATTCTTGCAATTGGCAATGGCGGATTAGCGCCACCACCTGGGCTGCAGTGTCTATTATTCAAGCTCTCAACAGAAGAATGTACAGGTGTGAGGCGTTTGGAAAAATAGGTCCACAAGTTAACAACGAATGCTAAAACACCTGTTGGAAAGCGTATTTAGCAGCGATTTTTGTGTGAGCATATCAGTGAACACCCCTGACCACTCGCTGAGTTTCACGTCTTTGTAAACGAAAGTTTAATGCATTTTAGGAAGGATTGTTCCAGTGCACCTATACACCCATTTTAGAGGTGGGAGGTGAAACAACAAACACCCGCATATGTCGAAATTTCAATCAAAACCGTTCTGTTTCACCATAAACAATCTGAAAACAGGGCTTTAAGTGTAAAATACTGAACTTGTCCTTTAAAGAGACTGAGAAACAATTATATATATGATCACTCTAACATTGCAAAAACAACAAATCTAATTCTGGCATGGTGGCCTAAGACTTTTGCACAGTACTGTATCCTAGATTGCTTGAGGGTGAGTACATCATGGTTGAATTTTGATATTTAGCTGGAGTATCACTTTAAATGCCATTTGCAGCCCATTTTATCTCTCTAGTGTGATGCATTTTTGTGTAAATATAAATTGTTATGTGATTGGTCCAGACTGGTTGGAATATGACTGTGTGGTATACATTACATACGTACAGCTTGAAAGATCGTGGCCTAAATCATTTACGCAGGACTAGAGTCGGTTTGGCAGTAACAGGGAAAGCGATTTACTGTCTTCCCTGAGGAGTGATATTCGATCCCCTCATGTGTCTCCAGTCTTTTAGCACCTGCAGTGGAAAACGCAAATCCTTGATATATATTCCGCCTCCTCATCTGTCTAAGAGCCTCGTATTTTCCCTTTTCTCTCGTGTTACCAGTTTTAAAACTCTTGCATGTTATGCAGCAGCAGGGGTCTTATTAAAACATTCCTTATTACCAAGTTTTCTGTCATGTTTTGTGCTTTACCTTTTGATGAACAAGCCCGTCCGTCTCCATTAAGGTTTTGCTTCCTGGCTGCATGTGTGTTTAAAAGTTGTTATGTGCTGCCAAATAAAGATGTTTGATACAATTCTCCCCATGTTCCCCTGCAGCTCACTGTCACTAGCATCTGAATTACAGTGTAATCCTTAAACCCGCACAGGTGCCAGACAACAGCAGCGCAGGGCTCTTTCCTGAAAGCACCTGATCCTTTGATGCAGAAAGAGAGCTCTCACCCATTAAAGTCTTTGTTAGGGTGCAAACACAGGTGATGTCAGATGAGTGGCAGCTAATGCAGTACATGCGCGCGTGCCGACTCGCATACAAAGACCAAGAGCTCCCTACTGTGGACAGGGTGTAGTTAGCAGCTGAACGGTTGGTGTACACTGAAGTTGCAGACCACAATGAGTATAAGGCAGACAAGAACATCTGCATTATCGCAGATGCATTGTCAGGATTAATAGCATTAATAAGCTTCATTTAAAGTAATTTGGAGAGTATTTTTATTTAGCTAAGCTACTATATTCAATGCAAATTATAACTAATCCGGATATTGGGAAGATTGTTCAGTTCTGAGGTGTCGAAACTAGAGATGGACATTTTTCAGTAACATAATATTTGAATATTTGTTTATTTAAAGGAGAGCTTTCACAAGATTTTTTTAAGATGTAAGATCTTTGGTGTCCCCAGAGTACATTCGTGAAGTTTTAGCTCAAAATACCCCCGTGATAATTTATTATAGCATGTTAAAATTGCCACTTTGTAGGTGTGAGCAAAATGTGCCGTTTTGGGTGTGTCCCTTTAAATGCAAATGAGTTGATATCTGCACTAAATGGCAGTACCGTGGTTGGATAGTGCAGATTAAGGGTCGGTATTATCCCCTTCTGACATCGCAAGGGGAGACAATTTTCAATTACCTATTTTGCCAAAACTAAGTTACTGGGTTGATCTTTTTCACATTTTCTAGGTTGATGGAAGCAGTTGGGACCCAATTATAGCACTTAAACATGGGAAAAGGCAGATTTTTATAATATGTCCCCTTTAAATGACTTCAATTTAGACATGCATTTTGTATTTTTAAAGTGTTTTATGTATATTTGATTTTGTCACAATTTTACAGAGGGCTTATAATTGGGAAATACAAGCTAATATAAGATTTTTTTAGTTGAGAACATTGTAAAAAATATATTTTTAAAATTCATCTTTAAAAAATAATCTACAAAAAAATGTCATTAAAGAGTTTCAAGTCTTTAGTACGAATTCAGTACTGTTTGATCTTGACGAAATTATATTATACTATATAATATACCCTAAACCTAATCGAGGTGTAAAGTTTGAGGACTTAGGGTTATAAACTACGCTATCATCATGTAAACAGACTCGAAACACCAAGTGATAGCCCGTAGCGAACGAAAAAACATAGCCTACATAACAGACTGTATATGAATATCTTCTTTATTTAGTTTGACATGTTTTTGTGAAGAAAGACAACCATATTTAGCCTGCCAAAACAATCAGAAATACATACAAATTAATTTTCATGTATATTTCGTAGGGCTGTCAAAAGATTAATTGCGATTAATCGCATACAAAAAGTTTTTTGCATAATTTATATGTGTGCACTGTGTGTAATTATTTAATATATATAAATGCACACATTAATGTTTGTATGTAAGAAACATATATTTATATATATTTTGATATATCACAAACAGATATTATGCAAACACAAACTTTTATTTTGTATGTGATTAATCGCGATTAATCTTTTGACAGCCCTAATATTTTACATTAAAGACTTAAGGGAAGGTTAAGTGAAAATGCATTAAGTGAGCAGTAACCTTAACCGTGTGTGGTGGCGCATTAAAAACAAACAAACATTTGAATAGCATTTTTTCTGTTTGAATAATTATTGCAGATCGAATATTCAACCATTCGTGCACATGCCTAGTCAAAACCTACTGCTAGGTGTCAACCATTTAAAAATGTTCAGCGTACTGTCAACAGCAAGACCTGAGGAGCTTCAATGCTAACAGTGATATGCGGTTAACAATGGGAATAAAGAAATAATTTATTTTCATGTGCGTAACTAGTTGGTTAAGACGTCTCCCACTTGAACAAGAGTAGATGGTGCATCTCTAGTCAATTTTCTCTCTGATGTTCTCGTTCTACTGTAGATCTTTGATACAGAGCTCCGAGATGAAGAAACAGAGGTGTGTATAATCGACATCGCCTATGACGAAATCCCAGAGCGATACTATAAGGAGTCCGAGGTAAGTGTGCAGATAAAGATTATTATAAGAGATTTTTAATATGTCCTATAAATTTAATTTATTATACAAGGTGTAAATTTTTACAAGCAATACAGACTAAGGGCCAGATTTACTAATCATTTTGGCGTCGGCATTTACTAAAGACGCGCAGTGGATAATTAGCGATAAAATTGTGTGGTCTAGTTATTTTTGAGACTGATCTTATTGCATATGCATTTCTAGTTTCGCTTCTAGTTACGCAAAATTTATTTAAATGATTCACGCAACGCAATTTACTAATGTTTGCGCGTGCCTGCCTTAAATCATTCTGCGCTTAAAGGAATATTCCATTTTCTTAAAAGAAAAATCCAGATAATTTACTCACCACCATGTCATCCAAAATGTTGATGTCTTTCTTTGTTCAGTCGAGAAGAAATTTTGTTTTTTGAGGAAAACATTGCAGGATTTTTCTCATTTTAATGGACTTTAATAGACACCAACATTTAACACTTAACTCAACATGTAACAGTTTTTTTCAACGTAGTTTCAAAGGACTATAAACAATCCCAAACGAGGCATAAGGGTCTTATCTAGCAAAACGATTGTCATTTTTACAAGAAAAATTAAAAATATGCTCTTTTAAACCACAACTTTTCATCTAGATCCGGTCCAGCGCGACCTAACGTAAATGGGTGTGACGTAGGGAGGTCACGTGTTACATATATAAAACACACATTTGCGGACCATTTTAAACAATAAACTGACACAAAGACATTAATTAGTATCAGTTGACATACAACAACGTAGAAATGGGCCTCTTTCAACACACTTGTAAACACTGTGGCGGAGTTTCGCGTTCATCCTTTGTGACCTCTTGACGTGATGACGTATTGCGTGAGGTCACGCTGACGCTTTCAGGACCGGATCTAGACGAGAAATTGTGGTTTAAAAGTGTTTATTTGTTATTTTTGTTGTCAAAAGTGACAATCGTTTTGCTAGATGGGACACTTATGCCTCGTTTGGGATTGTTTATGGTCCTTTGAAACTCCGTTGAAGGAATCTGTTACGTGTTGAGTGTTGGTTGTTGGTGTCTATTAAAGTCCATTAAAATTAGAAAAATACTGCAATGTTTTCCTCAAAAAACATAATTTCTTCTCGACTGAACAAAGAAAGACATCAACATTTTGGATGACATGGTGGTAAGTAAATTATCTGG
This sequence comes from Misgurnus anguillicaudatus, assembly GCF_027580225.2. Taxonomy (NCBI): domain Eukaryota; kingdom Metazoa; phylum Chordata; class Actinopteri; order Cypriniformes; family Cobitidae; genus Misgurnus; species Misgurnus anguillicaudatus. The sequence continues at coordinate 6,297,898 of NC_073355.2, forward strand.
ATTTTTCTTTTAAGAAAATTGTTTAAAATTGTTGCTGATAAGAGAAGGCATCGCAGAGATCAGAGAGCGTGTGGTTAAAGGCAGAGCATTGTTTTAACACTTATTTTTTATATGCTGGAGAAAATAAAAGATGAGTCACTAGAAGAAGTCACGGGATTAAAAAAATGTTTTGTTCTCCAGTTCATTTCAGTGTCTTATGGCTTCGTTAGTTGGGATTTCACAACCCGCATTTTCAGCTGTGATGTAAATGGTGCTGAACTAAGGCACATCAGGTGTTAGTAGATCACCTGCACCTCATCAGCTCTGCTTATTTGTGACCCTGAACTAATTTGCGCTGCTCTTAGTAGATTGCATTTGTCATTATGGAAACATCTTTTGTGCCTGTGTTGTTTAATTTGCACCTTTAACCCGCAGATATTACCACTCCCATCAGCGCTTTTTTGGAATTGCGCGCTCGGGCTAATTTGCACCAGTTAGTACATCTGGCTTATAGACTACACAAATGTGCCTCTATGGTACAATACTTTATCATAATGTGTAATTTTCCTTACTAACATCCTTGGTACTCATGTATTTTATGATATGGTATTCAGTGCTGATGGGATTTTAAAGAAACTGGAGTGCGCTTCTCCCAGAAAGAAGAAAATAAGGCACTGCAGGTTATTTCTGAGCCAATACTAAATTATTAAAGAGACCCTGTTGAGGTCTCTACTAGATACACGCGAGACTCAAAATCACCCCTCCACTGTACTGCTGCAGTCATGTGCTTTCACACACTGCCTCACTCTCCTCCTGCAGAGAAGCGTAGATAAATTAGAGGAGTGCAGTGTTATCTTTTTCTGGCAGCAGCCTGCTGCTATCTGAGGATCCAGGCCAGCCGAGCTTCTGTTTGAGCAATGTAAAGCAGAGGTGGAATTAGTTGATGTTGACGGGAAGAAAACCGATGCGATTTTGGGACTTTTCCTACCAAGTCACTTCAGCCTTCACCTAAATTAAGGGCCAGATTTACTAAACGGGGCAAATTAGCATGCGAGCGCAAATGCAAAAAGCACTGATGGGAGTAGTAATATGGGGTATTTACTAAAAAATTTACTAAGGCACAACAGACCAACGCACATAATTACCAAAGCAATCTACTTAGAGCACAAATTAGTCCAGGGTTGCAAATAAGCAGAGCTGATGGGGTGCGTGTGATCTACTGACACCTGATGCGCTTGAGTTCAGCACCACGGACATCGCAGCGGAAAATTCAGGGTGAAGGTTTAGAAGAAGACCACACCTTTTCAGTGCTAAAGATTCACTGCGCGTCTTTGATTTGCACAAGTTCAATAACATATCCCAGTGCTTTCTTTCCACTTTAGGACTTGCGGCACTTTAAATCAGAGAAGACGGCACGAGGTATGCTGCAGGAGGGCTGGAAAGACACGCAGGAACCCATCATGTGCTCCTACAAGCTAGTGACAGTGAAGTTCGAGGTGTGGGGACTGCAGACACGCGTGGAGCAGTTTGTGCACAAGGTCAATTATGCTTGTCCTGGACAAGACCCGTAAAATCCTTTGGATAGATCTGTTTATCGACCTTTGCTTATCATTTATTTTACCCAGGGTGCGATTTGTGAGTAAAAAAATTTATGTTTATATTCATAAAAATAAATTGAGATTGAAGCACAGATATTATTTAGTGTTTCAAACTACACTAGTCAACATTTGAAGTGGATCAAGACCTTTTCTAAAAGTTGTCTTAAAACCAATACCCAATACCCGTTCTTGTCTTAGGACAACTTTGATAAACGTTTTTGATCCACTTCAATTGTTGACTAGTATATTTATTACAACTGAAACTTAATAAAACGATTACGGAATCTGAATTTTATGTGATTTAAGGCATTCCTTCTATATTCTTTGCGCCAGGCATGCAAAAACACTTGTTTATAATCATAATATTTAATAGAAAACATTGCAAAATGCAAAGCACAACGTATTGCGCATGTTTTCAATTGTTTCCAATGGAAGCTCTGCGTTTTCCAAATAAGCCAGCAGCTAACGGTTTTCTTCCGCGCTAAAAACCGGCGCCCGGCATTTTTTCCGCGCTCAGCGCTGAGTGGCGTGAGTTGAAAAATACTCAACTTTGGGTAAAAAGCTCCACTCGTCAATGTCAGTTCTCATGCGGCCGTCCAATCACAGTGGAGGAGGGGCGGGACAAGTATCACAGCAACCAACCGTCTCACAAATGACGTATCAGAGCCAACAAAGTGCTTAGCTGAAGAAAACTGGCACTCAGCTGAAAAACAGCTGGCATTCGGCGCTGTCCAAGCGTTTTCAGCCACGTTTAAAAGTTTTGGTGTGCACAACCTCTAAGAGAAGATGACGGACTTCTGGCTTCTTTTTTGCATTCCTGTGTCATCCTGTGAGTTCCCCTCGATCCTAACGAGAGAGGTTTCTGCCGTCTTATTCTCAATGGTAATAATTCTTGGACTTGTTTTGTGACTGTCCTGTAAAATAAGATTTTCTATTTGGCTGTTTCCACGCCGAAAAAGACTCTTGGGAGAGGACAGCTTTCGAATTGTTCTCGCACTACACTGATACTGTCATACGCCAATCACTCTGTACAGCACTGCATGATGTCGACCACACCTACTGTTTAATAACTTTATTCTGATTTGGTCAGTGCGACATGCACAGGTCATGCAATCTACACGCTTGTTTACCTCTCAATGTGCATTCACACCAGACGTGGTAGAGGCAGCAAAAATAAAAAATAAAGCGTAGTGCTTTTCTAAGCGGATTTAAAAGAGGAACTATATTGTATGGCGTAATAGCACTTTTGGGAGTACTTTGACTCGCCTGAAAAGTCCGCTCCCCTTCTCACTCTCATAATGGGAGAGGGAGGGTGTTACTGCGCCGAGTCGAAGTACTCCCAAAAGTGCTATTACGCCATAAAATATAGTTCCTCTTTTAAATCCGCTTAGAAAAGCGCTACGTTTTATTTTGAACCACCAAACTGTCTCGTATAACTACTCGTCTTAAATAGGAAAAACGTTGATGTGTTTGGTCACTTCTAACTTTATCTCTAAATGGTACCATTGAATGAATGGGGCTAAGCTAAATGCTATCGAAGCGTCGCAGCGCGCTCCAGCGCTTACGTGCACGCACACAGATGATAGAGGGATGTATCAACAATTCTTAGTTAAGGTAATAACATATTTTAATATTGAAAATGAGTAGAATATTCCTTTAACGCGTTATTAACGCATTTATTTTGACAGCCCTAATATTTATTTTAGCCTTTTTATATGGTATTTTTATGACTATTAATCACAACGGATATAAAGATCAGGGGGGGGGGGGGTAAATCCCCTCAGCCCCCCCAGCAAATCGCACCCTATACCATCAAGTAGCAATGAATTCCTGTAAATTCATCCAATATTTCCATTAATCAATCAGATTGAATCTTTAACAGTATCTTACTAACCTATCATTTCAGTTTTCAGAAATGTTGATACAGAACCAACAAAAGATTAATCAATCAGGAACACATTACTTTCCTCTCATTCACTTTCTCTCTCCTCTGTAGGTGGTACGGGACGTTTTGTTGCTGGGCCACAGACAAGCCTTTGCCTGGGTTGATGAGTGGATTGGTAAGTTCGGCATTGACCATTTGCGTACAAAACCTTTCCTTCAAATTACTTTCTATTCATTGCTTTATGACTGATTTTGTGTTGACTCCTGATGACTAACAAACCCTTACGGATGCAAATGGATTTCTTGATCTATAGCTATTATTGCATGAAAGAACAAACTGAAAGAAGTTCAAGATGTTCTTCGCAATCTTGTCAAAGACCTTGAACGTTGAACTCTTTCTTGAAGTTGAAAGTTCTAATTAAGTTTGAAATTTGATTCGATTGAATTTGATGTTTCTTTGCATGTTCTTTTAAAGACATGACGATGGAAGAGGTTAGAGAATATGAACGAGCCACTCAGGAAGCCACCAATAAGAAGCTGGGGACCTTTCCCCCGGCTATTTCCATCAGCGAGACGCCCCTGCCGGCGTGTGCTCGTAGCGGACCGTCCAGTGCGCCCTCTACACCCCTGTCCACAGAGGCCCCAGACTTCCTCCCCGTGCCCAAGGACAGACCACGGAAGAAGTCTGCTCCAGAGACTCTGACTCTACCCGACCCGGTGCGGAGAGACTCCGGCTTCCGCCTTCCAAGCCTGTTTTCTTGGGGTTCCAGCTCCCCACAACCCGAGTGATCCATAGTGCCACGTTTTTGACAATAGCCCCCAAGTAAATGTCAAGAGAATTATACAGTTGCCCAAACACACACGCGCGCACACACACACACAGAGTGGCTTATGAACATGTGCAAGCTCATGTTTTATGCCAAGTTCATTTACAATAGGCCAAAAAGTGCTTTCTGACAAAACTGCAGATCAATGGTAATTATATCTCAGGAGCTGACATTTCTCTGTTTTCGTTTTTCTTACCGCTGAGCCATTTTCCTCCAGATGTCGAACACTGTAATATGAAGGATTTATAGTGATTGTTGATTTGCCGTAGTGACGTATCTAATGATAGCTCTGCTCAGTCAATATAGTTCAGTCGTGATATTTTGTTAAACCCTTACCTCAGGCTTCTAGATTTTTCAATCGAAACGAATGGATTATACACGTACTGTAAATATCTCATCATTTATAGGAATGTAAAGTCAATTTGATAGCCGTTTTACTATGCTCATGTCTTTAACTTTGATCTGTCCCATTCCCGTGGGCTCTGAAAACCAGTTAAGCCCAGTTCTACTGTAGTACTTTTGCTTGGTCTGTTAGTGGACGGTAGAAACTGGCACTCGTCTGTACATAGTTTATCTTCATGATATATTGGTTAGTTTGAGGAGCATCTGCCATGTAATTGATAACCCTGTTCTTTATATATGTTATGTTCATGGTTTGCTTTATTGTCTTGCATTATTATCCATGTATAGTAAATGAAAACCTTAATGAATGCTTGGTTGCATTAGAATGTTGTGTAATGAACATGCTGTAAGGAACGTGTGCTGCTGCTGGCCAATGTACACTATGTAAATTGAAAAGCTTTTGCCTGTACTCTTGCTGGTTCATGCATATCAGTTTCGAACACTTTTCTATAGCATTCAGAAATGCACATGCCAATTCTTGGGAAATCATTGCTGTTGATGTCAACTTCCATTGTGAAATTAAAGCATTTGCTATCTATTTGGATTTCTGCTTTATTCAGACTTTATTCTTTATCTAGTCGTAGCAAGGCTGTCCAATTGTTATTTATGTTAAATGGCATTTTAATGTGAAATGTGTGTTAGTGCGAGAGCGATAGAGAGGGATACTCAGGTCTTAAACTCAAGTGCACCAGAAATGTTGAAATACTGATAATATACTTTGAAAGGTTGCTTTGATACCTTCAATAATTCAGATGGCATATAAAACCATTTTGACTTTGAATGGCGTAGACCAATGAAACTTTACTAATGTCAGTAGTCTATTTATTTAAAATATTTAATAGTAATTCATTCATTCAAATTATATTGTGGAAAACAGGAAGTGTCTAATGCTATAACTTAAATTTAATTTTCCAATAATTCCTACACCTAACATTTTATATTCCTTATGGTCCATTTATAATAAAAATAACATTTTAACCCAAATTCAGGATCATGGCATAACCCTTTACAATTAAACTAAGACAAAATCAAAACAAAATCCAGAAATTAAAATATGCAGGACCCCATTCTGTTATAGAGATTTTATCAAAAACCACAATTTGGTGAAAAAATATCTTCTCTACCCTTAAAATGGTTTAATCTGATCAGTGACAAACTTCAGGGAAAGCCAATGAAATTGTAAGTCCCACCTTCAGCTTTTTGAACAGAACCAATCAGAGTGAGACGGCCGCTGAAGTTCATATTGAAGTTTACAGCGGTGTGAAAGAGCAAAATACTGACTGACTGCGGGATGTTAGGAGAGCTGTTGTAACTATTTTATCCTTTAAAACTCATCTTTGAGCATCATATGCAATGGTAATTTATTACACCCTTGCCTTATTCTGCATAAGTGGATCTATGAATATTTAAATTAGTCTCCTCCTCCACTTTATCACATTAGCTCAGACCATAGATATGAATATGCAAATTATTCGCACCAGCTCACACCATAGATATTTATGTACATTCCACCATAGATATGTAAAAAGGCTAGATGTGTTACGACGGAGTCTCTATCACATGGCGGCCATCTTACCCCAGGCAGCTTGCTCACTCGTAGCATTGAGTTTTAATGGTACAGGTACTTTTAAATGACTATAACTTGCTTAATTGTCTACCAATTTTCAAACGGTTTGGTTTCTTACAAACGGTATCAACGTGGCTATAATTCTGGATGCTTTAACATGTTTCATAAAAAAAAAATTGGTATAAGTATGCGGTGTCATAGGTACATCTTTGACGTTTATAACAAACTAAACCGTTTGAAAATCGGTAGAAAATTAAGCAAGTTATGGTCATTTAAAAGTATCTGCACCATTAAAACTCAATGGCTTTGAGTAAGCGAGCTGCCTGTGGTTAGATGGCCCCCAAATGCGGATGTTCCACTCAATTGGCCAGCAGTGCGGCGAGACATCTAGCCTTTATACATATCTTTGCATTCCACATTCAGCAGTTCCAGACACTGATGGTTTGTACATATGTGAACTGCATGATTGCAGCTTATTATCTATTATCTTACCTTATTATCTTATCTATTTTTGCTTATTGTTAACAGGTTAGTTAGAGCATTTACTGTACCATGACTGTACCGGTGCGCTCCTCCGGTGACATCGGAGAATACTCAGCGCAAAAGAGACGGGGTTTTTACCTATGAGTTGTCTTGAATAGCACACTGGTAAAAGTACACGACGCATGTCACAGGTATGACCTGTACAGACCTGCCGGCTGTTGATGTGATTTATTACAGTCAAGAAAACATGAATATACAACACACTGTGAATGGATACAAGTATTAGCTTTATTTAATAATATTATATCGTACCATAATACCTTCATTAAAACGATTAGTAATTCAAGTGGTTTCATTTTTACACTTGAGTCTTTTTTTATTTTTATTTTTATTGCATGTTCACTAAACATTACATTAAAGAAAACATACAACATTACATAACATGGGGAGACGCATAACCTTACTACATTAACATACATATTTTACACAAAGAGAGAGAAAAAAAGATACATTTCCTGTACAAAGCCACATGAACCAGATCATCATATTGAGTCTACATTTACTTTTCAGAAAATGTACTTCTGTTTGATTTTTAATAATTTTAGATAATCTTGAGGCCCCCTATTGGACCCAGGCCCACTGGTTGAAAAACACTGCACTAAGGCAATGCACAACATAGTATAACAAAAAAGTTTAATAGCATTTTAGTAATAATATTTCAGTAATGGCATTTTAATAATATTGACTTAGCAATTTATTTAGTAACGGTAATAATGTTATGCATATTATTAGACAGTGAAACGGTTGTTGTCGCGGACTTTTATTTTGAAACGGATACAAAATTAAAGGACTTTAATTGTGAAAGTGTGTTTTTGACTACTCTCGTGAAATGAAATCCGCACAAAGGTTTTGTTGAAGCGCTGTCATATAATATCGAAGAAAGAATGATAACGCAGGTCCTATCACGAGCATTTTACATTCAGTGTCTGTGCTATTAATTCATAAGTTAAATGCTCATTTGTCACCGTTGTGATCTTCACGACGGTTTTATTAAACACACGCCATGGCTGAGCATTACCGCAAAGCTCAACACAGAGAGCAACATCATCCTGAAACTGTTTATAAACGATCCAGAGATCTCAGTGTCGATTATAACACAGATAAGCGACACAGATCTTCAGCTGAAGATCGTCACAGATGTGCTTTGACTCTGTCCACACACAGGCAGCAGTATGAGAGGAATTTCCCAGTATATAAACAGCCCGTGGAGGTGGGCGGCTTCTCTCTGGACTCTCACAGAAACTTCTTCAATGATTACAGACAGATGAGATATTATGTTCAGCCCAGAAAAAGCCCAAATTTCAATTTAAGAGACGGATACAACGACCGTTTCGTTAAAAGAGATGATGGAGTGAAAGAGAAGCTTGATCACCTGCTGAAGTGGATCTTGGCAAACAAAGATCAAATCCAAAGCAGAAACCAAACCTCCTCGTCCAGCTGGTAATATGCCCCGTACTTTATAAACGATACACATCCTGATGTCTTTGAATTTAAAGTGTCACACTGTTACATTTCTGTGTTTTTTTCTGTAGGGATTGTAAAAGTAAAACTCTTCTGTCTTGCTTTTTAATAACAGTAAAAGTAATTTATAAACCTACTCAAACCAACAAAATTGAGTTGATTGTAATACATGGCAAGGCAAGTTTATATATAAAACTCACTCTTACTCGAAGAACATGTGCTTCACATAGAAATTATATACAGAAAAATAAAGAATTATAGAGATACAATAAACACCTTTTAAAGGTAACGTTAATTGTTCAAAATCACAATAAAAGCTACAAAAATAAAGTTGCATAAGTTGAAAATGTGTATTTAAAGGTGCAGTGTGTAAATTTTAGCGGCATCCAGTGGTGAGGTTGCGAATTGCAACCAACAGCTCAGTCCACTGCTCACCCCTCGTTTTGAAATACATAGAGAAGCTATGGTAGCCACCACTGCAAAAACATGTAATTGACGGAGACAACTTATTAAAAAAAAGTTTGTCCGTTTAGGGCTTCTGTAGAAACATGGCGGCACAAAATGGCGACTTCCACGTAAGGGGACCCTCTGTGTATTAGGGCTGGGTATTGTTAGCAATTTCACAATTCGATTCGATTTCGATTCTTGATGCTTCGATTCAATTCGATTCGATTCAATTCAATATTGATTTACTTCCTTCGATTCAATAATAAGTAAATACACAAGCAATTAAGTACCCGAGTATATTTTTAAATAATGTGTGTAGTATTACTAATGTTCAGAGGTGGAAAAAGTACTAAAATATTTTACTTAAGTAAAAGTAAAGTTACTGGTCTAAAAATCTACTCAAGTAAAAGTAAAAAGTAAATCATTAAAAAGTTACTTTTTTTTACAGCGGGGAGAGGTGGAGGATTTTAGTATAGTTCAAAAACGACAAGGGAATACAAATCTCAAACTAGTTATTTTTAATTGTAGGAACATCTTTACAAATAAAGTGCAATAACAAAAAGTTAATAAAATAAAAAGCTTTTTTAAACTAAGAAACATTTAAGGAATTATTTAATGATTTTACATGTGAGTTATGCACTTTTGAAGGTGGTCAGCAGCTTGTAAATACAATCACTATAGTAAGGTTGTAATTGATGTATTGCTGGTAACATACATAATTTTATTAAACTATATATCTAGTTTAAATGAGTATATAATAAGATGAGCGCCATGTCATACTTTTGACACGTTTATTGTCTTCTAGCGTCCCTGACCTGGGTACCTGATGTCAGACCTTTATTCTCTCTCTCTCTCTCTCTGCAATGTCTAATGAGCTGCGCATTTTCGAGGACGTTCTGAAGTTGTGTTTGACTTGACGCGAAGCTGCTAGACTGCGATGGATAATGCGCATTGTATTAAAAACGCGTCATGCAAATGAGCATTAAACCCCGGTCTGCAATTTCGTACTCGAGAGCATGAATCTTACCTTTCATAGGAATGAAACACTCGCTTCGCGTCAGTGGAAAGTGGTCGCTTAAATATGACCAGGGGTTTCTTTCATAAGATTTGAACTGAGGCGGGTCTACATTAGCGCGCGCCTGTCTCGTCCGTCTCCATGGTTCTTTTTGCGCGTTCCCCCGCCCATCAATCATCCATTGCGCGTCTTTATCACCTTGCTTTAAAAAAATATACTCTGTAACGGATATGATTTAAAATGTAGCGAAGTACAATACTTCAAACAAAACATACTTAAGTAAAAGTACAGATTTTAAAAACTACTCAAAAAAGTAAAAGTACACAAAAAACTACTCATTTACAGTAACGTGAGTAAATGTAATTTGTTTCTTTCCACCTCTGCTAATGTTTGATCACGTTGATGGTGCAGGCTTGAAAGAAGTGCTGCTGTTTGCCATCTTTGATCTTTCTGTTTTGATATAGCGCGTCTTGTACAAGGCTGAACGCTCTCACTAGAGTGTTGCCCACAGCGCCGCCACTGGCCGGGGGGGGCTGAATCGATTCATAGAATTTGATGAATCGATATTGAATTGAGAAACAAATAATTGCAATGCATTGATGAATCGATATTTTTACCCAGCCCTACTGTGTATGTAGATAAAAACGTCTCATTCGAAGGTAATAAAAACATAACGGTTTATTATAAAAAGGTCTTTATACACCCCTGATAATATAGTTATGTATATTATTTTGCATTTCTGTCAAGAGATCCTTCTAAAAATTACACACTGCACCTTTAATGTCCGTGTAAAGTCAGATATTAAATGTGTTCTCTTGTCACACCACATAAAAATGTGTTTTAACCACCAAAACAAATGTAAGTGTATAATAAAGCTATCAAATTCTTAAACGCTGGAGCCGTGTCCACTGTCTGCGCTGAAACCATGCCCACTTGACATCTTTTCGACTTTCAAAAACCCAGCGTGCCACACTTGCGGTCTTTGCACTTGACCAGTACTGAGGCCCTGTCCCACATTGCACACTCCGGACCTGGTCCTCCTCAGAGTCCACACTTTGATGACATCATGTAGTGCAGACTTCAGGGACCCTTGATGCGAGTCCACGTGGATGCACCGGAGTCAGACTCCAGTGTCACACCCGAAATAGAAAGAGAAGTTGCCCGTCAGTGTGAACTTCTCCCTTCCATCGTCTGATTGGTGTGATTGCTCTTTCGCAAGGACTTCTGGGTTGGTAAAGTGCGTGAAGCCTACTGCATCAAGGGGGCAAAGGGGGGCGCTGATGAGCACACTTTGAAGCATAAAAATGACAGATGGGACAACCTACAGATTCGTAGACTAATCGATCACGCGCAATTTAAGGCCACGAGACCGAAAGTCAACATGAAGTGCGCCATTTGGAAGAGGGCCATGAAGTATTTCCTGTATTTTGCCCAAGTGTTCTAGTAGACGTGAAGATCAAGGATTTGACTTTATTTTTTCTTGTTAAATATTTCGGGGTTTTAATGCATTTGATAATAGAGAATAAAATTTATACAGAGAGTAAGTGATGCTTCATCTCATCCATCCTTAACTAAGAGGGTGGCGACAACACACCAAACGTAAAACATCCCTTTCCTTACTCTAGATTACTTGCGGGATTTAACTTTGTGTCATGCGAATTTTGCGCTGGAGTTGAATATTTTCAACTTTCACGAAGGCGCGTTTGAGGCAAAAAGTGCATGTTTTCGCGGCAATTGTGCCGCCCAATTCAAATCATTTGTATCGCCCTGTGCGAGTTTGCGTCTTTGCATTGACTTTGTATGTAATCTACTATCGCAAATCGTTGAATTTGCGTTTAGTGTGTACGCCCCATAAGACGTGAAGAAAAGAAACGAGGATGCACAAATAATGCTAAATACACCAAACGCAAAACATCGCGTTCCTAGCTCTAGATTACTTGCGGGATTTAACTTCGTGTCATGCGAATTTTTCGCTCGAGTTGAATATTTTCAACTTTAACAAAGATGCGTTTGAGGCGAAAAGTGCGTGTTTTTGCGGCAATTGCGCTGCCCAATTCAAATCATTCGCATTGCCCTGTGCGAGTTTGCGTCTTTGCATTGACTTTGTATGTAATCTACTCGCGCAAATTGTTGAATTTGCGTTTAGTGTGTACGCCCATAAGACGTGAAGGAAAGAAAACGAGGATGCACAAATAATGCTAAATACACCAAACGTGAAACATTGCGTTCCTAGCTCTAGATTACTTGCGCAATTTAACTTCGTGTCATGCGAATTTTTCGCTCGAGTTGAATATTTTCAACTTTCACGAAGACACGTTTGATGCGAATAGTACACGTTTTCTTGGCAATTGCGCTGCCCAATTCAAATCATTCGCATCGCCTCCTGCGAGTTTGCATCTTTGCATTGACTTTGTATATAATCTATGCGCGCAAATCGTTGAATTTGCGTTTAGTGTGTACGCCCAATAAGACGTGAAGCAAAGAAACGAGGATGCCCAAATAATGCTACATACACCAAACGCAAAACATCGCGTTCCTAGCTCTAGATTACTTGCGGGATTTAACTTCATGTCAGGCAAATTGTTCGTCTGAGTCGAATATTTTCAACACATTTGAGATAAATAGCCCGTGTTTATCCAATTTGCGTCATGCGGATTGCCCCGCGCCAGTTTGTATCTTTGCTGCGATTTTGTATGTAATCTACGCGCCCAAATTGTTGAATTTGCACTTGGTGTGTACGCCCCATAAGAATTAAGAACCTGAAGAGATGCTCGTGTCACGATTCTGTTAGGGGCGGAGCCATGCTCAGTGGCTCCAGTGCTTCATTGAGCCACTGTTTTAGCCTCGCCAAAATAATCCTGAACACAAAAATGTGGAAAAACTGTTTAACGGTGTAACTTCACAATTCAATACTACATAGTTCACAATCTTTGAATGTGTTTCAGCATTACATTTCTAACATTATAATGTGTGCAGAAACAATTATCTTAAATGACTTTATGAAAGAATAAAAATAAGGAACTCTGTTTGCAGTGTTTTAGGTGTGGATTTCGTGACATGGAGAGGACACTTAACCAAACTCTTGACCACTCCGTACGAGACTCAAGAGGGATGGCTGCTGGCCGCATCCAGGTTTAAAGATACCATCTACATCAGTGAGGTGGAAACGGAGACGGCGAGGATAAACCGAGAGCAGCGCTCGGAGCGACATGAGGAAATGATGTACTGGGGATACAAGTTTGAGCAGTACATATGCGCAGGTTTGAAAAGATCTGCTATTCTCTACTATCAGACTCTTGATATGGTGGGGCATAAAGTTTATTGACCGTTTGCTTCTGTTTTAAGATGATGTGGACGGGACTCCAGATCCAGGAGGAGTCGTGAACACAAACGAAGCGTTTTGTACGGTGGTGCAGACTCGTCTAGCCGAACACAAGCTGCTCTTCTCTGGAGAAGTGGACTGTCGGGTTAAAGACCCCGAAGCTCCTCCCGCTCCGTCCTGTTACGTGGAGCTCAAGACCTCAGCGGAGATCTGCACCCCGAAACAGCGCAGCAACTTCCACAGGTGAGACTTCAAAACATATCAATGGAGTTATGAAGTCATATAATAGTTCAAAAGAAATGTAAAATTCACTGAAAAAATCTTACAAACATATTATTCATATATGAAAGGTTTTAAATATAGACATGATAGCAGCACTGTGACTGAATGTGTTTTTATTCATTAAATGTTTTTGCTGAAGATACAAGTTGCTGAAATGGTGGGCACAGTCATTTCTTCCTGGAGTGCCACAGATAGTCGCTGGATTTCGGGATCATGAAGGGGTGGTGGTGTCTGTGGAGACGTTTCAAACTTCTAAAATATCACAACTGATCAAGGTATGTTAAAAACAAAATTAATCTTAAACTTTCATTTTCTATTAATTAAATATAGCACAACACAAACAGGATCATTTACCTCCCAATAAAGGATTACACTACTTTCATTAAAAGCATCCCGATAATTTACTCACCCCATGTCATCCAAGATGTTTATGTCTTCTCCATATAGTGGACCCCAACGTTTTACAGTTTTAATGCAGCTTCAAAGGGCTCTGCATGATCCCAACCGAGGCATAATGGTCTTATCTAGTGAAACGATCATCATTTTCACCAAAAAATAAAATAAATATGTACTTATGTACAGCGGGCAAAAATAAATATTTGACACATCAGTATTTTCATCAGTAAGTGGTAGGGGTGTGACGAGACACTTAATCCACGAGACGAGACGCGAGATTGGGTTCACGAGAACGAGACGATATTTTGTACACTTTTTTATCTTCAATGATAAAATAAATGAATAAGAAACTGAAATCATGTCATTTTTAAATGTTTTAACTAATCAAGGACTGTCCCTAACAATTATTTTGCTAACTGATAATGAAGTCATTTGTTATTTTGGGGTAATAAAAATAGACCCAAGTGAGGAGTAGCCTTTAAAATTACATAATAACGAAGATGCAATAATAAATGGTTCAAATAAAGTATTAAAACCAAGTTACTTTAAACAACATTACATTAACAAACACATTACATTTGGGTCCTATAAATAAAAAGCATTATGTATGTATTATAACAAATGCCTGCAGGGGGCGATAGTGGACTCGTCTCGCGGACTCTTTCTTCACTTTCACTTTAGACGGAGAGAAGCGCTTATTTTTAACCAAAAAATGTTTAAACCCATTTAAATATTTAATATATGTCCATTTCTTTACACTAGAAATGATACAGCCACTGTCACTTAGCAAGAACATGCAGACATAAAATCTTGTGTGAGGGTTTATACTGCTGAGACTTCACATCTGACACTGATTAACAGACAAACACAACGCGTCTCAGACTTCACACGAGTTCCCAAACGAACATTATTGAAAACCCAAACACTGTAAAAGACAGAATATAATGTATGCACTGTAAAAGGTTCAAACAGAAAGCTGCATCCTCCGGAGGTCGCATATGCAGACCGCATACGTCATCAAGGTTTATTTTAGTTAATTATCTGAGCATTACATTCGCAAGTCGTGAGCATATTAGCTACAACAATTTGCGATTAACTAAATAATTAGTAAACTTTATAATTGTTAATATTCTCTAATAAGACAGTCTTTACGAAGTAAATGCAGTTTAAAAATGCGACCTCCGAAGGATGCAGTCTTTTATTTGAGAAACGGCCAGGATTTCACCTCCACAAGAAATCTCGCGAGACGCATTTAAGTCGCATGAGATCTCGTCACACCCCTAGTAAGTGGGCTATTGACACAAAATTTCCACCAGATGTAGCCAAGTATTGAATTCATAAAAAGAAATCAGAACATTTAAGTATACAAGTTGAGTCATAATAAATAAAGTGAAATGACACAGGGAATAAGTATTAAACACATGAAGAGAACAAGGTGCAAAATGGCATAGAAAGCCAGGAGATCACCTGAAATCTGTCAGTATTGAGAGAGAGAAACCCTGCCCCCTATCATTATTAATTGATATCAGCTGCTTTAGTCCTAATTGATGGGCTATAAAGGCTTCTCATTACCCAGGAGGCACACAGAAAAGACTTCATGATGGGTAAAAGCAAAAACTCTCTCAAGATCTTCGTAATCTCATCGTTGAATGGGAGAAATGATTATAGGCGCATTTCCAGAATGCTGAATGTTCCTATGAGCACTGTGGGGGCCATTCAAAAAATTTCAAAAAATGTAATTTCTCTATTGAACAAAGAAAGACATCAACATCTGGGGTGAGTCAATTATCCAAATTAGTTTTATGAAAGAGGAGTAATCCTTTACGTAATGCTTATGTTTAAGGGTTTGTTTCAATACCTTACCCTACAGATGATCTACTGAAGAAATGCTTGTCTATAAAGAGCCACTAACAATACAGAGATGCCTTTATTCTGTAGAATGAGTTTAACTGCTGGAAGCCCACAGTCTGTATGAATTTCTGCAGCGATTTCTTGTCCTTTGTCAAATCAGTTGTTAAAGAAGACGACCCGAGGTAAGATGAAAATATTTTTAGATCTACTATCGACTTACCAGTTTGTATTGCAGGGGTTTGACGGTTCTGTCATGTGCTTATTTTTCAGGTTGGTGTATCTGTTTGCATGGGATCCACACAGAGACGTGACCTACACGGTTCACAGAGACTCACAGTTTAACATCTTACCAGAGTGGTATGTGGAGGAAATGAAATGATGGGTCGCTCATCTAAACATTGACATACTGAGGACTTCAAACACAAATTATATCCAATACACACTTACAGATGTACAGAAAGTTTGTGCTTTCTTTTCAATGGTTTAATCCAACATGAACTCGAGCTTGAGAATGCGGCATGGTTTCATGTTTCTGTAAGTGTTTCGGTTTTGCTGCTTCAAGTATGTTTAAAGTAGTAACTTTATGTTGTCAATGCACATTTTTATAAGACTTAAGACATTTATCATTTTTATAACTTTAGCAAGGATAATATATAACTGTATCTTATACAAAGCTATCAGAAACATTTGCAGCGTGAATTTGTATGTAAATGGTTTGTAAAATTATTCTGGCACCAAGCAAGATTTTTTTAAATTTGATTTACACCAAAAAACAATGTATTCTTGTTTCGTGCTTTGGCTAAAAGACAACATATCATCCCAAAGAAGGACTTTCAACTAGATTTCCCAAATTACCTTTTATTAGCATTATTGCATCTCATTTAAACATGCTGAAAAAGTACAATCATGAAATAACACAAGTTATACAAATTAAAATACAAAACGTGCTATAAATTAAAGAAACCTAATGCACAAAGTATTACAGTATGTAAACCGTTTTACTTTTTAAGATTCTGTAAATAGTTTTATGATACAAAGCATGTGAGACTTCAGTAACTAATATAAGAAACAGCAGATTTAAGGCAAGCATGGTAAGTAAATACTCTTGGATTTTATTTCTGAGCCCTGTTGTTTTTAAAATGCCTCTCATGTATGCTAAATAACAATGCTTTTGTACAAATGTAATTAAACAAATAAATCAAATGTATAGAAACTGTAAAGTGTAACATTTTATTTGCAAACTGGCTTGAACAGCAGAGTAAACAACTGAGCGTAAAGGACAAACACACGGCAAAAAACACAATTTTTTCCGTATTTTTGACTTGTTTTCAGTACAAATCTTTTTTTTTTAAATCAAGATGCATTTTTGGAAGAAAATAAATCTGGTTTTTAGAAAAAAAGAAAAATTATATTTAAGTGAATTTGTGTTTTAAACAAGCAAAAAAATCTGCCAATGGGGTAAGAACAAAACTTGAAATAAGAAAAAAGTCACAAATTTAGCTTGTTTTAATCACAAATTCATTTAATCGTTTTTTTGTCTAAAAACTAGTTTTTTCTTGGGTCAGTTTGCTCATTATAAAAAGCATCTTGATTTACTAAGAAAGTCTTTTTTTTGCAGTGCATATTTCCTTTACAAGTTTTATATCACTCATCCTACTTTGCAATTATCGGCAAGAACCTAAATGTTTCCATGGTGTGGAAAAAACCTTGAACACATAAATATTATTTTTAGGTGAACCCCTTACATTTACAAAACCCTACACTTAATATTAATTTGCTTTGAACTAAAATTGCCAAGGGCTGTCACGATTATGTAATTTGTCTGACAGTTCATTGTCTAATAAAATTTGTCGATTATGACGATTAATTGCCTGTTTTAGGGCTTTGACGTTTAATTCTCATAGATTTTTTGTTCATGAATTTTTTTACACATTGTTGTGATTATTTAAATGAAATCCTTTGCAAGATTTACCAGGGAGTAAATATAATATAAAACATATTTAAAAAGTAATTATTTAATGAATAAATCTTTCAAAAACTGAAAATTCTTCATAAGAAATAAACACAATAAAGTGTCTGAAAAATATCAGAATATCAAAATAAACTGACTATAGCAGAACAGGCCTTAAATAGTAGCCAATCCTAGTAAGGTCATATTAGTACTGAACCACATGTCTGTAGTGGCTGCAAAAAAATCAATTCCTTGCAAATCCTTAAGAATAGCATCTAACTTTGGAATTGCTGTTTTGGAAATGTATGTTTCACCTTGCAATTCATACTGCTTATCAAAGTTTTGCAGCATTTCTTTAAATGCTGTTTTTTCACTGTATTAACTCATTCACCGCCATTGACGAGTTATCTCGTCATTTATGAGTTCATATTTAACTAATAAATATGCCTTTCTGGACGAATTTCAAAGTGAAAGTGTAATACCGCTTTTATCCACCAGATGGCGCCAAACCGAATGCATCAAAAACGGAAGTTAAAAAGATTTAATGATTTATTTTAACTGCCTTTATGTTTGATAGTTATTCTGAGTCTGATCTCTAACATAAATTCCTTTACAAAAACGCAATTTTTTAAGCTTTTTGCTCAAAATGTTGTATTTTGAAGAGAAATATCCATATTTCAATGGTTAAATTAAGTAGAAAAAGTAAATATATAATGAAACGTTTTTTCCCCAGTTTGTTTGTTTGTTTGTTTATTGTTTGTTTGAAAGCAGAGGGTGTGTTCTTTAATTTGATATAATTTGTATGTTTATATATTTATAGAAAATAATTTTTCCTGCAAGGAATTTTGTGAAAATATTGTTAAAATCACAAAAATGCAGGTGGGCAACTTTTCTCAAAAAGGCTGGCGGTGAATGAGTTAAATGGCTTTAATACATGAAGACAGCCATTAGATACGGTCTCGTTCATACAGATGCTACAGCTCCCCCTTGTGTTTTTCAGAGAGATGTGCAATCATTGCGGTGATCTAAAATCATGGCGATGAGGTCAAACAATCGCGATGAGACGATAATTTAATAATTGTGACAGCCCTAGCTATGATATTAAAATGTATTTCACATTCAGACAGAAACTTAAAAACATAAATTTGTTAAAAATTAAATGTTTGTATTCATAAACACCTTCAGTGTAAACTGTGTTAAACTGGGATCATACTACATTAACCCATGTTATATCAAAGTAGTAAGTGATGGGATATGTTAAGCTCTCCTCATTGAGGCTGTGCGTTATAGAGGTAGTATTTAGTTTCTCATTACTTTACATGGCTCGGTTTCTCAATGCTTGAGTTTTTTCTGGAGACCCATGAGTTTGAACGTGGCAGAAGTTATCTTCTCATACACCACAAACATGAGAGCTGCCGTCAATACTGTCTGGAGAAGCTTCGCCTCTAAACCTTTATATAACCCTAACAGTCCATGTCTCCTGTAAAAGACAAACATTGGTTTGAATCATTTTATTAGCTAGGAAATGAACAGTAAACTACAGCACTTCAAATAGACTTACTTGATTCGGTCCATTAGTAAAGATATCACATTCCTCACGCTGCCCGGCAGACCTCCTTTCCCATCTGATTTATACTGCCCAAACTGTTAAAAAAGCAACGAGAAATACTGTACAATCTCTTACTTGTGCATTTATAAAACACTGACGACAGTGGATGTTAGTTACCCTCAGGATAGCCTGAACCGTCTGCAGCGGATATGTTGCAGTTGTTGCAATGGCTTTAGCAATGGCACCAATGAGAAAGATCTCAAGTGATGATATCTGCACGTTCACATTAAAATTTTACTTGTATGCAATAGAAGCTAATATAGCACTGGCATCTTTTCGACATGTACCTTTTTGCCTCCGCGTCCTGCTTTCCGTTTCATAGCCTCGTAAAACATGAACTGAACCGCGGGGTTGAAGACCAACACGAGAGACGGCAGAGTCCCGTTCCACAGAGTTCCCACCCCCTCGTTGGCTATAATCTGGGAGAAGGCATCTTTAAAACGGACACGGCAATGAGACGTTATTTGTTTCTGTCAGCAGTTTTGTTATTAAATGTACCGTATGAATACCAAAAGCATGCATTTTCCACTGTGCTACAGTAGGAAAAAATGGAGCAAATGTTTGTTTGGATTCGATACCTCAACATATTAATGAGTGTTTAAGGGGTTCTGACCAAATATGCCCTTATAGTGGGTCTGATGGAGATCCTCGTTCCTAAACTTTGCACCCTGAAGCTTCAGCCGTGTGTTGACCACCCACATGGGAGTCGTCAGGAGAACATTAACCGCTCCTGAATGAAATAGGAAGATTAATAAATGATTGTGTTCGCTTAAAGCTTTAAACTGCAGACTGTAAAACATTTCAGTACCTGATATGAAGCCCATGAGCAAATCTTTGCCAGGTTTGGATCTGTCAGAGACCATCGCTTTCTTCAAGGTGTTAAAGGTGTAGAAATAAACAAAGTTAGAGCAGCACAGGCTGGAAATCACAGGGAACCAGCCACGATAAAGAGACGATCTGAAACACAAAGATGGGAGATGCAACCAAACGTACCCGAATACAGCATCAAAATCTGCCTCCATGAGCTTAAAGCAACCTGATCTCTCTCTGTACACTGGACACAATACTCACATGCCCTCCTCCTTTGCTATCTCAGCCAGAATGATGGGAGTGGACTTAGACTTCCGGCTTTCATCCACTGAACAGATGCAGGGAAATGCATAAATGACGTGTCCATTTACATTACATCTAAAACCTTATTTTAACAGACACATTGTAATAATCGGAGTTTAAATTAGGCCGAGGCTGTCCGGGGCTGAGTCCCGGCACATTGGCTAAATGGGATTTATAGTGATCTGACTATAGTAATTGTTTACTTTATAGTAATTTTATTGTATTTATATTATTATTTTTTTTATTATTATAGTAATTGTATTTACTAACTGCTGACCTAAGGTCAGCATATGGAATGTCTTTGGCTAAGACATGTTGCTGATATCTTGTACATTTTCTTGTGAACTTCTGGGGCATCTTATGCCTGTAATTTGTCACTGAGGTTGTATGATTCGTTTAACTTTTATCATTTAATGGAAATTCAGATGGTCTTTTTAAAATATTTTGGGTCAACCTATTGTATAGCTTCAAAGCTGAAATTTATCAAATCCTATCAGATGTCACACACCAGTGGTTTTGTCGTCATCAGTATTAAACATGTTACCCCTTGATTTTTTATTTATTCTCAGTAGAAATATTATTAATTTCAACAATTGTTTTAATTTCAAAAATTCTATTGTGAATATAATTATAAACATATTTCCATATATGAGTAAACACAAAGTAAAAAGCAAGTAAAATCATGTGAAAAAAATACAAATGTAACACTAAAATGCCTAAAATATTTTTTCCTTATGTGACCAATTTTACCCTTAAATTTTTACCCTCTAAAATGTGGAAAAGGTTCATGCTCATCCCATTTATTTAAAAAATATAACAAACTTTTATTATGGTTAACATTTATGACATCAAAAATTTAATTAAGAATTATAATTAAGTATATTTTGATTTATTAAAGGGGACATTTCACAAGATGTTTTAAGATGTCAAATAAATTGTTGGTGTCCCCAAAGTACATATGTGAAGTTTTAGCTCAAAATACCACATAAATAATTTATTATAGCATGTCAAAATTGCCACTTTATAGGTGTGAGCAAAAATGTGCAGTTTTTGGGTGTGTCCTTTTACATGCAAATGAGCTGATTTCTGCACTAAATGGCAGTGCCATGGTTGTATAATGCAGATTAAGGGGTGGTATTACTATATTAAGATCCCCTTCTGACATCACAAGGGGAGCCACATTTCAATGACATAATTTTTACATGCTTGCAGAGTTTAGTTTACCAAAACTAAGTTACTGGGTTGTTCTTTATGACATTTTCTAGGTTGATAAAAGCACTGGGGACCCAATTATAGAACTTAAAGATGAAAAAAGTCAGATTTTCATGATATGTCCCCTTTAACAAAACCTTTTGTATAGACTATTACGTTATAAACTTTACAAATGCCATCTGATTCGTAACAACTATTGATATTTTTCAGTCTCATACAGTGACAGTACAGAAGACAGTATGATGATGCAGTGACGATAACTCACCTTGAAGTCTGATTCTGGCTGTGTCCAGAGGGAAAAACACAGTCATTGCTGTAACACTGCCCTTTGGGACAAAAACAGCATTCTTTAACAAATATCATTCACAGACGCTGACTTTAAATCAACGAGACAGCCAGTATTGTATAATTAGATAATGCGTCAGTGTTTCCTCACCATAGCACCTGCAACAGCATGCACGAGTGTTTCATATGACAGCAGACCGACTGAGCTGCTGCTGTCTGACATCTCTTAGTTCTTGTTTTTTTTAGTCTTAAATAAAACAGATTACTGTCTCTTGCGTGACCCAAATCACCCACAACCAAAAACAAAAACTTAATTCAAATACAAGGTTTCACGTTTATTTGTAGAACATCCGCATTCAAATGTATCGGCTCAATATATAATTCTTCGCACTGAGTCTTCTTTGATTCACGCAGCTCGTTACCGCCTCTACAGGTGAAGCGAGGTAATGCGTTTAAATAGTAATGGTCGCTTTCGAAGCACTGCTTCAGAGGCTTCGAAACTTTTACGAATCTTTTGTTTCGAATCAATCGGTTCGGAGCTTGTTTCAAACTGGCCAAGTCACGTGATTTTAGCAAACAAGGCGAGATGATCACAAATGACCAGAATTATCTAATATGGTTAGGATCAGTTTTATTATGCAAGTTCATAAAACATTCATCCTTCTGACTAATAACACTACCATTTTGTTTACTTTTTGTTTATAGACAGATTGTTTATAGACAGACAAAAATGTGCATAATTAAAAGGGGAGTTCGTTTTAAAGATTTGTTTGCCCTAAAAAAATAAAAATAAAACTATTACAGAAAATTCTAATGGTTTCCATTAAAATACCAATAGGAACCATTAGCTTTTACCATTAAAACCACTACACTGAAGTGTGTTTTGAGCAATATTCCATTAGAACCAATACATAGAACCAATAAAACCAATAGAATTTTTGTGATGGTGTCTATTGTTTTTTTTTAGCAAGGTACACTTTTAATTATGTCTTAATTAAGTTAAATCATTTTTAAAACATATTTTTAGAAAAATCTTGCTATATTTAAAAAAAAGTGTAGAACGTTTGGACATTCTGCTTTAACACTATTTTGACCAGCAGGTGTCACCAGTTTCGAACGCTTCGAAAAACTGAATCAATTTTCGAAGCAATCGGTTCAATTGATTCGAAACTTCAAAAGCTTCGTTTTCCAATCACTAATACACAACTCTTGATCCAGAGGATGCTCGATGGCCAAATTCTCCACATTTAAATTTCACAGCACTTTTTGTAAAATTATCCAAAACTAAAAAAAAAAAAAACATTGAATACATTTGTTTCCCTTTTTTGTTTGTTTTATATAGCCTACACCTGACACACTGGATATATAGTCTCGTTTGTATAGCCTACAATATCTGTTAGGTTATCAATTAAATTAAATAAATACATAAAATTATAATTCAGTAACATTATAACTGTTTAAATATATAAATTCTTATAGAATATAAAATTCCTTTTGACCTGCAATCTCCATATAAGAATTTTAACTCCAACAAAAAATCACAAACGACGTTTCTTAATTAGCCCTGAGAAAAGTTATGTTTATCACGTGACCACGCTTGTACACGCACTCAGCAGGGGTCAAGGTAGGACTTGACTGGCACTGAGTAATAGAAAGTGAATATATAATATTATTTATTGCCTATATGTATCTGATTTATAAGCCACACCCATTTCCATATAAGTTCCCTTACTGTATTTCAACGATAGGGAGAAATGTCTCTTTACTAGTGTGACGTCATGACACTTTCAGCTATTGACAATCATTTTTGCACATTATGATGATGAGTATCTGAACTTGATGAGTATCTGAAATAAATTTCAATTAAACATTTTACACAACAACATTGCACTTCTGATAACGGATCATTGACAACACACAATGGACTTTAGTTTATGACACTAACTGACAGTGACGTCTGTACAGTGAGTTTCGCCTCCTTCAGGCACAGAGGCAAAGAGAGAGAGAGAGCGAGAGAGAGCGAAAGGTCTACAAGATGTTTCTGTAAAAATCATTATAAACATTTTATTCGGATATTTTTTAATAGCAAACTTTTACAGTCATGTCAAGATACCACAAAGCAGCCATTGATGGCTATTTGGATCTTTTGAAAGAAGCCACAAGAAAAGATCTGAACACTCCAGATGAAGATGGCATGACACCAACCCTCTGGGCAGCTTATCATGGACGCGTGGAGGCTCTTCAGCTCATATGCAGTCGAGGGGGAGCTCACTAAAGCTTTACTTAAAATGCATATCATGACTAGTGACTGTCTGTGATTGACAGTTGATTGAGATATTGATGTTAATGTTGATAGCATTTCAATAGTTTGTGCCATTCTTGTTCTTAAGAGCTATAAATATACATTTACATCTTAACTATATGCCAGATCACAGTTTATCTAATACGATTTTCCAGTTCAAACCAGTTTAATGACCCATGGGGTGGTTTCTTGATATTGTTGCTTATATCGTTAATGTAGGCCTTAGAAATGTAGTCATTTTTTCCCATGTAGAATTGATGCTATTATTAAAATACAACTAAATGTATACAACATGGCTTTAAGTTACAGAAAAAGTTTTGATCCTTTAAATAAATGAAAGGAAGAATAAAAGCTCATTTGTTTTTACTTTACAAATCCATATTCTGCCTCTTCCCTAAAGTTTTATCCATGGATAGCTTTTCGCTCTGTATCTTCCTCTTAGATTATTTGCTATTTACATTACTTCTTAAATTCCTAGAGCTGAAGCCAAGCGTTTAATCAGCCAAATGAATCATGCAAATTCAGGACAACAGGCCTCCTACTGTTAGCCCAAGCCAAGCCTGAGTTTATATATTTTGTGAACAGAACCCTAACACAACCCCCCTGTATAACTTTAGATAATAGGTTTAAAACAACATGAGGTAGAGGAAATGATGACATGAGGTTTTGGGTTAACTATCCCTTGAAACTTATTGTATAGCATTAGCAGATGTTTTTGTAGTGGTGGGCAAAGATTATTCGCGATTAATCGCATACAAAATAAGTGAGTTTTTTGCATAATAAATGTGGGTGTGTTGTGTGTAATTATTATATACATATATACATATACATAATAATTACACACAAAACAAACACACATATATTATGCAAAAACTCACTTTTATTTTGTATGCGATTAATCGCGATTAATCTTTGCCACAACTAGTTTTTGTCATGGTTATTCAGAAAGGCTTTCTCATTGCATGTCATTCTCAGATGCTGTTCAGTTAGATAAGCTTTCGTACTGTGGATATTGTAATCTGACTTTTTATGGTTTTACCTGTGGACTTTAGCATCTTATAGCAGGTTACAGATTAACTTTGATGTTGATAGCCTTGAGGAGAACCGTGTGAATTATAAGACAATATGTGAGGGTGGAACTTTTATTATGTTAGCAGCGATCAAATTATATAATGAGATATCATTATGAAGAACCAGCTTAATAATCTATCTGAGATTCTCTGTTTTATAATCGGGCATTATTTGTTGTCACATGTCATATTTCCTTAACCCTAACCATAAACCTAGCTAAAGTCATTTATAGTGATTTACCGTTTTCTACATAAAATCATCCTTCATTATGTAAAGAATAGATATCTTTAATATTGACTGAGTAAAGTGATAAAATCAGTGACTGAAATCAAACTTTATTGCTCCTAATCTCATAATTAGATTGAGACTTTAGCCTGGATTTCACAGGCAGGGTCACATGTTTATACAACAGGAACTGTAATAGAAGCACCATTAATTCTTACTCTTTTCTAATGTCCTGTAGGGGGGATCCAGACAAAAGTGACATCTGGGGGAACACGCCCTTACATCACGCCGCCGCCAACGGTCACATGCAGATCCTCATCTTCTTGGTGAACTTTGGCGCCAACCTCTTCGCTCTGGACAATGATTTCCACACGCCGATGGACGTCGCCGCCTCTCGAGACCACATGGACTGCGTCCGCTTCCTGGACAGTGCCGCCTCCCAGCAGACGAGCCAGAACGGCAAAAGGGTGGCACGTCTGAAGGATCAGGCCACTAAAGACGCAGAGCGTCGGGTGAAGTTGTGCGAACGCGTGAAGAAAAAGCATCAAGATAAGATGGAGAAGATGTACCGCGCCTCCTTCTCCGAACCCAGTTTTGCCTCTTCCACGGGTACCATAAGCAGCGTGGACAGCGAGCACTTCTCCAGACTCATTGCCGCAGAGGCCAACGGGTCTGTCAAGACAACGCTCAAGGGAACACTTCAAAGCAAGTTTGGGAAAAAAGACAAAGGAACCATAAGCAAACAGGGGGATGGCAACGTCATTTTCGTCAAACAGGACAGCGGTTCCAAGGACAAGCCAGGTTTCATTGACGTCTTCGACGAGCTTGATGAAATCGATGGTGATGAAGATGAAGAAAGAGATACTGACAAAAGTGACGAAGAGGGAGCCAGTCAGGTGAGCTCTATTTTTGCGAGACCTGGTCTCGGAAAAATGGTGTTCCGCAGAAGCTTCTCCATGGATATGGAGCCGGAGGACCTTCCCAGCGGTGATACGGAAGACCTGGGCTTCCTCATTCGCCAGGAGGTGTTCGAGTCTGTGGTGGAAGGCGAGGTATTTGATGAGGATTCCGAACTTCCTTGGAACGAAGAGGAGATCGGTCTGGATGAGGAAGATGAGACCTCGAACTTGGATTCATTCTTGGCTTCTATCAGCCTGGTGGACTTTGCTCCCGTCTTCACCCGTGAGCAGCTGGATCTGGAAGCTCTGATGCTCTGCTCAGATGATGACCTTAAGAGCATCCGCATCCAGCTGGGGCCACGCAAAAAGATTTTGGAGGCAGCAGCTCGCAGAAAGGCCGTCCTGAAGCAGAGTGGTGTTTTAAAGGATACCTTCCTTTAACATGTGATTCGGCTGTACACAGACATTTACGGTTCTCTCCGTTATGATTCCTTTTAGTTATAGGCTGTCGTTATCTCTGCTTTTAGCTATTTGTGATTTCAACAAAAATGTACAAAATAATACAACAGTTAAAATCTCATTCATGTACTTGTAAGTATAACAAGGGGTTTGATTTCATTTATAGCTGTTTCATAATCATGGCTTGTATTTAAAGGACATTTTCACTTTTGCTGTTGAACTCATCTTTGAAATAAAAGTAATTTATACGCTATATTTTTGTGATTTTGTGTTTGAAATCTTGCTATAAATCTGTTTATGTCTATCTATCTAAATTGTAATAGTTCACCCCATATTTTACTCACCTTCAAGCCATTCTAGGTGTATATGACTTCAAAATCAGTCAGAGTAACATTCTGGCTCTTTTCAGCTTTTTGGCATTAGATAGAGTGCCCCATTAATATTACTTTAAAAAGCACATTTATCCCTCAAAACTAATTCATACAGTTATTAAATGTCTTCTGCGATAGGTTTTGTAACATTGGGTCAGAGGTCCAACTTCTGCCTGACCTCAACTCTCTCATAAACATGAATACAGCCATAGATATGTATAAAGGCTAGATGTCTCGCCCGCGCTGCTGGCCAATTGAGTGAAACGTCCGCATTTGGCGGCCATCTTACCACAGGCAGCTCGCTCACTCGTAGCATTGAGTTTAATGGTGGAGGTACTTTTAAATGACCGTAACTTGCTTAATTTTTTTCCGATTTTCAAACAGTTTGGTTTGTTATAAACGTCAAAGATGTAGGCCTGCCTATGACACTGCATATGTATACTAAAAAATTTTTTTCATGAAACATGTTAAAGCATCCAGAATATAGCCATGTTAATAATGTTTGTAAGAAACCAAACCATTTAAAAATCAATAGAAAATTTAGCAAGTTATGGTCATTTAAAAGTACATGCTACGAGTGAGCGAGCGTCCGGCAAGATGGCCGCCAGGTGATGACGTTAGAGACTCTACCGTAACACATCTAGCCTTTATACATATCTATGCATACAGCCATATTTATAAAGTTTGACATATAAATGTTTCGTTACATAAACCCATCACAAGAGTAATGATCCAGATGAGCCCAACAATTTGGTTATATATTAAAGTAAAAGTAACTGAATACTAAAATATAGTCAAAGGCTACCACACTATAGGCTGCTTACAGTACCAAAAGTGTCCTAAATTAATATAACTGAAAAAGGATTTGTAAACTGATAGCTAATAAATGAAACCAAACAAACTAAGATTGGGAAATACTGTAAGAAATCAGTCTCATGTAAATTCTTGACTTGTGCAAAGGGTTATGCAAAATCAATGTGGAGAGCAAAGCGTGCACTCTAAAATGGCTGGGTTATTTTGGTAAATATTGGACAGAACACATGCTGGGTTAAAAAACATTATCGCGTACCTTTCTCTGGAGCTGTTCCACAACTGGGGATTGATCTGCTGGTCGCGACACGATCTGCTGACTCTTTAGCTGTCTTTAAGAATCAGCTAAAAACCCATCTCTTCCGCCATTACCTACTAATATAAGACTTATTATCTTTTTCTTTTCATTTTTTTAATCTCTATCTATACATTCTTACAAAAAAAACCTAACCCATTGCTATGGATGAGACTATTTCCAGTGCACTTATGTATTGCTATTCTTGTATTGCTATAATTGCTTCTATTGTTTACCTCATTTGTAAGTCGCTTTGGACAAAATCGTCTGCTAAATGACTAAATGTAAATGACTAAATGTTATGCAACCATGGGATATACAGTAGTAACCCAGCAGTTGGGTTTAAACAAGAAGATATTGTGTCAGTTTTAACCCCAGAGTTGTGTTTTGTCCAATATTTACCCAGCATGGGTAAAATAAAAACTACTATTGCTTCTGCACGAACATTTCACCATAGCAAAACATATCTTTTTGTTTAAATCTTCAATCATAGACCTATTGAAGATAATTCCGTCGATAAATCTCATATTTTATTTTATAATAATAGTTAAACCATTGACATGTGTCATATAAAACCACAAAATGACATAAATTTAACTTGACAATCTGTTAATTACAAAATTGATCCAACTTTAAATTAATCACTCATTGCATAGAATTTGCAGAAATGTTATTGTCTCAGCATTTGATGCTTTTTAAACAATAATAGTTGCTGTCTATTCTCCCTAGTGAAAAATCCATCTAAGACCAGCATAAGCTGGTGAGCTGGTTTTTGTTGGTGTCCCAGCTCGGTTTTAGCTGGTGTAGCAAGTTGGTCTAGTTGTGTTTTGGTCACTTTTTAAGCTGGTCTAGCTGGACTTAGCTGGTCAGGCTGGAAAAACAGCTGACCCAACAGCTTGACCAGCTTTGCCAGGCTGGGAGGACCAGCTTAAACCAGCTACTGCCACGTTAAACCAGCTAAAACCTGCTACCAGCTTATGCTGGTCTTAGCTGGATTTTTCAGTAGGGCTGGGCTCCTTTTGGCTGATTTTTCTTTTTTTTTAGCCCAGGCCATGCATTTCAAAAACATTTTAAATTAAAATATGTGTGGCTAAAACTTTACAAACACTTATTTATAGCACAAACAAGGTCACACATGTGCTTAAATCATGTTTTATCATGAGTCCTATAAGGGTGAATATGTGCATAAATAAAAAATATTGAGAAAAAAACATTTGACCAATCAATTATTTACATTATGCTTATAAACCATGCAAAAAGGCTTATGCCATCTCATTAATAAAAAACATCTGATATTACTCTGTGAACCAAGCTTTACCAACCACTGATAGGAACACAATGATGGCGAGAATGTAGATAATAATGAAAGTAGTGTTGATTATCATTGCCGCTCTGTGCCAGCACCCGGATGTCTTCGCGCCGCCTTTAGGATTGGCTGCAGTGCGAAACTTAAGGATTTGCCTCAGACGCTCCAGGGTAGTTAACCGCTCGTCACTTCTGTCCTTTGCTGTTTCAGGTAGGCTGTTTGAATCTTTTACATTGTTTGTGAAAGACAAAAATAAAGTCTGGATTTAGATGGCAGGCAGCAAAGGGAACAGGCTACTCCCCTTCTGTCACCCACTCGCTGTTGTGTCAATTATGTGACACTAGGGGTTCGACCTTGGAAGACCAATCACTCTGATACTAACTGAAAATGGCCAATGAATTATCAATGAACTTTGGCGAATGAAATTTGCATATCGTGACTCTGCCCGAACATCCAGGTGTATAGGGAGGCCGGTATGCTCATTCATTCAGATTTTTGCTTCAGAGCCTTCATGTGGGTTTTCTTGCATCGCCCTGAACTCTTACCTTGCTCTGCGGTTGTTGGTGTGGATGACGCGATTAGCGGTTTCTTCTCCAGGTTTAAGGGCACAGATAAGTGCAAGAAGATTCCCCTTGGCGTTTCCAGCAACTAAAAGAGTGTAATTTATGTGCTTCTGGGTGCCGTTGGTACCTCTCTCCCTCTGACGGGCATGCTCGCTGCTTAAGATGTTTGGGTCTTTCCCATGCGGAGGCAGCGTTCATGGTTGGATTATGTTCTCATCATAGCCGTTTCTCAATGTCAAGGAAGGATCCTCGGAAGCCAGAATTTCGAGGATGCTACGTCATTGATGTCTGTTGAAGGACTGTTCCAATGTCGAGGTTCCTGGGAATTTCAGCCAAGGACTGAGTCCTTAGTTCGAGAAATATCCCATATACAGGAAAGGATGCATATGTGTATCCTTTGCGCTCTTCACGCACTGAAATCACCCACAATCCTATGCGCGCAGCACCGAAAGCACACCTTTCATTGACGCAATGACGTGCACTTGCAAGCCGGTTCCATTTAACGTGTTCTCTGAATGCTTAAGAGAAGCCTCGCCTAGTGATTTGTAAGGACTAGTTCTGCCATGTCAAGGATCCTTGACATTGAGAAACAGCCACTGTCTCTCGCGGTCACGTGTCTTCTCTAAAAAGAGGATGACTACCTCATCTGCCCATTTGGTGCCCTCTGCTGCTGCAGCAACGGCGCATAGTGAGGTTGTAGTGAGTGATGAGGGTGATTTGGGATCTTTAGTAAATGTGTCTTTGTTGGATGATATCCTACAAGCTGTTCATTGGCCAATACGCTCATTGCAGCCTGTTGAGCTCCCTGAGTATTTGGAGGGTTTGCTGGCTGGCAATCTTTCTGTTGGGATGCAAGAGGAAGATGAGTTATCTCTCACAGCATCGGAGGGAGTGTTCTCGCCATCAGAGGCGGACGACTCCTGTGCGTAGCCGCCTTAGGGCGTTGCAGTGCTTTCGTGGGCAAACGCTGAAATGGCGGACATGCTTTCCCGGGCAGCCAAGAGCATCAGGCTGGAGTGGAACCCTCCGCCCTCCTCATAGTGCTCGCGAATGGATGATTGGTATTTGGGGTTGAAGCGTGACTCTAAGCTGTGCTCCGCCCCTGTACCTTTCTACCCAATGGTGCATGATGAGTTGACGAAATTGTGGAAGTCCCCTGCTACAGCGTGGACTCGTTTTGTCAACTTGTCTCTGCCACCAAGAGTTTTGAACAAATTCCCCCTGTAGACTGCATTGTTGCGGTGCATTTATGCCCACATGCTGCTGTGTCTTGGGGGAATGAGCCCAAACTCCCATCCAAGGCGTGTAGGTTTTCTGCCTCTCTAGTATTGAGAGCCTACACTGCTGCTGGGCAGGCCGTGTCCGCCTTCCTGGTCTGGCTATTTTGCAAATGCATCAAGCCAAGGCACTTAAGGACATCGATGAGGGTGGTCATGACGCGGCACGCTGCGGCTGACCTCACGCTTTAGGGGAAGAAAGTCACAACGAGTGCGCTGGGTCAAGCGATGTCCACCATGGTGGTCCAGCAGCAACACCTTTGGCTCAACCATTCAGGGATAGAGGCATTCGCATACTCAACTACCTCGATGACTGGCTTATTTTAGCTCAATCTTGGAAGCAGTTGTGTGCCCACAGTGACCTTGTGCTTGAGCACATTCACCGACTGGGATTTCGGGTCAACTGGGAAAAGAGCAAGCTCTCCCTGGTGCAGAGCATCTCTTTCCTGTGTATGGAACTGGACTCGGTTGCCATGACAGCATGTCTTACGGAGCAGCGTGCTTGGTCTGTCCTTAAT
Organism: Misgurnus anguillicaudatus; assembly: GCF_027580225.2. Classification (NCBI taxonomy): domain Eukaryota; kingdom Metazoa; phylum Chordata; class Actinopteri; order Cypriniformes; family Cobitidae; genus Misgurnus; species Misgurnus anguillicaudatus. The sequence continues at coordinate 6,329,738 of NC_073355.2, forward strand.
TTTCTCAATGGTTTCAGAGGCAGAATGTCAGCCCCGCTGAAGTCCTTCAGAGGCTCCTGGGGCTAGGCTTGGGCGGTATCCAAATTTTTATACCATCAAACCGCCTCCCTATTTTACCCCGGTATATGGTATTACCGTGAATAATTATAAAATTATGACGTAAGGCTCAGACAGCGTCACCGTACTGTTGGCTTGTGCCTAAACCCTTCAGAAACTGAATACCAAACACTAATACTGAAAAAATAGCAAAATAACATGCACAACAATATTAACAACTTTTATTAGCAACAACTAGCAGTTTATAAAAAAGTTAAATACAAAGGTCAAATAGAATTAACCAGTTGCTGGTTAAAAAGTGATCTCTTAATTAGGCTATTATAGACAGTGGACTAAATGCTACTACAGTTAGCCATCTCATTCCAATTTCCAGGATCTTTTTGTGTGAAGTGAACAAATCCCTCACACTCACATTTGGCGCAAGGTTAGGGCATTTGGGTTCTGGCGCGAGGTCACGGCGTTTGGTTTTGTGCACTCACATTGCATCAAGCTAAAATGTTATCAAAGCAAGATTTGAAGAAAATTGCTTAACATTTAAACCTATTTTCTGCACATTCCACCATATTTTAATGAAAAAAAGAAAGTCCTCCTTCTGTTAACTTATATTTCTGCATATTCCAGCATATAAAATAAAAATATTTTTTGTAAAATCCAGCAATAAAATAATTAAAACGAAAGTCTTTCCTGGTTGTATTCCAAATTATTAACATTTACGTTTTTAACAGTAAAGTGCAGATTAAGTTTTGTTTTTGTAAATCATTAGACATTTTTACCACTTAATTAGGTTTTTTTTGTAGAAAGCCTTTCTTTAAAGTGAATTTCGTTTTGTATAAATTGTGTCCTAATTTTAATAAATGTTTCAAAAACCAATTGCATGTATTTAATAAATAAAAAGCAAATATAGAGAATATAATAACCGTGACATGGAGGCGCCGGCACGGCGCGTTCGCTTGCTTTGCATTGTCAACTAGAACGCACGGATCTCACCATAAATAATGAAACTCATACATTAGCATTAAATATCTTTGCTGCATCCTTTCTAAAACAGACAAGGGCTTTCTCGCGGCTCGCATCAGCAGAGCATTGCATCGTCCATGTTTCACTTAACAGAAGTTGACACTTGTCTTTTTGAAAAATAAAAAAGTAATTATAATTATACAAAAGAGTTGTTCTAGTCGTTATTAGAAGGCACAGAGTGAGTTAGACCTGCCTTGGCGGTGCATCTTTTATGCATTCTGAAGGTGCCTGTTTTATCCATCGTGTTGCATTCTATTAGGCAACATTCCGCATAAGATGGGTTTAGATTTGGAAATGGATTACATCTACATTTCAGTGCTAACTGATAAGGTGATGATGATCATCATCTTTCTTTATTATTTTTAGCACTACCTCAAACTTAAGCGGCTTCTCTTCGAAGCTGTCATTTTCTTAAATAAGCCGCGGCAATGTTTCAAATGAGCTTTCTAATGAGACAAACGCCTTTATTTTCCACGCGATCACCTTACCCAAACCATTTTGAAACTAAGGAGTCATTTGTCCTCCGATTACAGCATACAAGCTCCGCGGCGACGCGTTTACAGGAATCATGTTTCGCATGAGCCGGAGGCAGAGCAGCAGAGAGATGCGACAGAGTTGTGAAATTACAGGCGCGGCTCGAAATAGCTGTTATTTCAAACAGAGTAACATATTTTAAACTCTTTGGTTAATGGCTCGGTGGTCGGTAAAGAAAATTTTTAGTTTTCGCCTAATTTAATATTTAATCCTTGTCTGCTAAAATGCCGGTATGGCGGTATAGAAACTGATACCTTTGCTATTTTTAGATCCCGCGGTATACCATATTACCGTATTACCGCCCAAGCCTACCTGGGGCCTATGGCGTCAGCATCAACAGATACACCGCTCGGGTTGATGCATATGAGACCACTTCAACGGTGGCTGCACGACGAGTCCCTTGGTGGGCATGGCACATCATCGACACAACGTCGAGTGAGTGACATAAGGGGAACATCTTGGATATGTATGTAACCTGCATACCCTAACGAGACGTTGTGTCCCTCATGCCACTTCAACTGACTGACCGCTGATCGACCAATCCTATTTCGGCTCTTCAGCATTGAAATCTAAATGAATGAGCATACCGGCCTCCTTTCATACCCGAATGTCCGGGGATATTCATGATATGCAAATATCATTCACCAATGTTCATTGATCATTCATTGGCCATTTTCAGTTAGTATCAAAGTGATTGGTATTCTAAGGTCGAACCCCTAGTGTCACATAATCAACACCCTCCCTCAGGGAACGGAGGTTACATACTGACTGGATTGAAATCAGTTGAACAATATAAACGGTTTTGTGCTTTTATCCAGAAAAAACACAGCTCAATCATGTATTTGTTTTTGTTTAGTGCAGTTCTGACCTCCGCAAAATGGCGGACTTGTTTCATAGCAACTGGCCAAAGCGCTCAACAGTTGGGCCATTGCTCAATCAGATTCAACAAGATACAGTTTCTACAGGAGGTTCCCCCATCACATATGAAAATCTTTAAAGATCCCTTTAACTATACTGAGCATAGCTTTTTGTTTTACTTAAAGGAACAGTATGTAAGAAATTTATATCAATTAATCATAAAATGGCCTGAAATGTCACTAGACATTAAGACATAATTTTCATTTCAAATACTTATATCACTGACAACAGTGGTCCGGCCAGGATATTGTCATTTAAAAAGTGGAGTTGCAGCCCTTAACTGATGTTTATGTTGTCATTTTGTGTATTGGCCACCAGTTGTGTGATTGCAGTACCAGTTTTGGCCACAATCCTACATACTTTTCCTTTAAATAAAACCAGAGTTAATTTTTAATCGGACAGGAAATCTGTTCTGAAAATTATTTTCTTAAAGAAGAAACTATATTATTTATATGTAAAGCCTATACTTTACCAACATAATGAAGTTAACAAATCTTTAATTTTTAAACCTTAATCTGTGCAACAATAAATAAAAAAATTGTCTTCATATTCAAATACTTCAGGGTAAATATTTACCAGTAACAGTAGATGTTGAATCCTCAAGTGCTTCTGAATGAATCTGATCTCCTCTAGCCATCAGAAAATCCACAAGAATGCTCTCAAGAATGCTGATACCAATGAGACTAAAAATCACACTGCAGAAAACCCCTGTGAAAATAAGAAATAATGATCTTGACAGAAAAAAACAAATGTTTAAGCTGTCGCTCAAAAAATAACCATGTGCTAATGCAATGTACTATGAGGTTGTTGATTTTACCTAGTAGACTTTACAGATAAATAGGTTGGCCCTACCTACCAATAACCGATTAATCAACCGATAGTTTTTAAAATGGATACTGGATAAAACCAAACATATTACTCAAAGTAAAACAGTGCCGAACTTTTTACAAAAGTAATACAAAAACTGTACAGAACAATTAAAATGTGCTAAATAAAATAAATGTGTACATAAAATATGTTAATTATAAATAAGTATCGAAGTAAATACTTCTGTGAAATACTACAAATAGTATCATTGAAATTACATAATTTACACATTATTTGCTTCAGTTTTAACATTTAATGATCATCTAATTAAAACAACAAAAGATGTATTGCCATGATGATAAAAAGAACTGAAATCAGATTATGATTTGTAAGATATGTTAAAGGAATAGTCTACTCATTTTCAATATTAAAATATGTTATTACCTTAACTAAGAATTGTTGATACATCCCTCTATCATCTGTGTGCGTGCTATCAAAGTTTTTCCTATTTAAGACGTGGTTATATGAGCAAGTTTGGTGGTACAAAATAAAACAGCGCTTTTCTAAGCGGATTTAAAAGAGGAACTGTATTGTATGGCGTGGTGGCACTTTTGGGAGTACTTCGACTCGGCGCAGTAACACCCTCCCTCTCCCATTATGAGAGTGAGAAGGGGAGCGGACTTTTCAGGCGAGTCGAAGTGCTCCCAAGGGTGCTGTTGCGCCGTGGAATGTGGTTCCTCTTTTGAATCCGCTTGGAAAGGCGCTACGTTTTGTTTTGTACCACCAAACTTGCTCGTGTGGCTGCTCGTCTTGAATGGGAAGGGCGTTGATGTGTTTGGTCACTTCTGGCTTTGTCTCTAGGTGGTGCCATTGAATGAATGGGGCTAAGCTAAATGCTATCGAAGCGTCGCAGCGCCAGTAGCGCCTCACTGCAGAACACGACATCCAGGGGGCGGGGTTGGATTCAGATCCAGGGGCGGAGCTGGATCCAGATCCAGAGATCCCATTGGACGACGGTTTTACCACAGTACGTCATACACGTGTTGCTGCGTTACCATTTCCGCATCAACTCGTAACGTAATTAAGTTATTCTTTTGACATAAAAACGAACTTTACTTATGACTACAATAAAAGTAGTGCCTTTAGGGTGAAATGTAATTTTTTGCTATAATGTTTTGGAGTAAAACATTTCGGGTAAGCCTACTACGAGTAATTACCACATGCAGTTTAAGACCTATGAATGAATACAGTATAAATATGCATAATTATTAAAATATATAGGCTATGGCATGTTATTTAGAAATTAATAAATTGAATGTTTATCTTTTATGGACGTTTTAACGCGTCTTTGCTTACAGCCAATAGGAAACAGGTTTCCCTCATAGATGGTTTACTTTTTTTATTTGCTAATAAAAGATATCAAATACATTTGTTTTTATATTTACTCGTATAGGAATAGCTTTGTAATAAGTTGGATAATGTACAAATAAATTCCTTCAGTGATTTCACATTGTCAGGAACGTGTCCTTCCCGTTACACCTAACTGTGATACTTTCTAAATTATGAATCTTTCTTGACTATATTATTAATCAAACGTACACTTAAACTGATAAGAGCAAACGTTGGCGACCACAGGTTGCAACTTATTGCGGGCTGCAACAACGCAAATATACTGGTTCATTTGGCGGAACAAAGTATATAAAGTGGGAGGAGTTGGATCTAGATCCAACCCCCCCCCCTGGATGTTGTGTTCCGCAGTGAGAACCATCTCCGCAGCGCGCTCCAGCGCTTACGTGCACATACACAGATGATAGAGGGATGTATCAACAATTCTTAGTTAAGGTAATAACATATTTTAATATTGAAAATGAGTAGACTATTTCTTTAATGTAACCAATAGCTGCAATATAGTTCACGTTCTCGCTTTATTAATTTTAAATATGCAGCTTAGCTGGCAAAATCATGGATAAAAGTAACCAGCTGAATATAAACTAATGCAAATCGATGATAATAATAATGACATAAAACATTTGGGTTGGATTTATCTTTGTGTAGTTGTTTGAGATACTAGTAATATTAGCATCCTGTTAGCCCTGACGACAAACTTAGGTTCCTGCTGTTGTTTCTCTGCTAATGCAGCATCTGGTCAGCAAATGAATTACTTCATAATGATATAAAGCAACGGACACTATTCGGAAAAACTATCGGCATGGATTTTTCTCCACCAATAAACTATCAGATTAATCGGTCTATCTCTAGTGATGATACTTTTAAGGCTCACCGATCAATGGGACCTCATTGGCAGTAGAGGGCAGCGTGTCATTAAGAATGAGCAGTAACACAGATATTGCCAAAAGTAAAGTCACTTTAAAGCCCAGCTTCTCTCCTCCTGCTGAATCCATGAAAAACGTGGCCACATCCAACACAAGAAAGCAAAACACTGGTGATATGAAGTTGATGATATACAGTAGAGGTCTCCTTTTTATGGTGATCTGCAAAAAATATATGTAAGGAATAATTAACGACGGGCCATTGAATTATAAGAAAACAATGCATGCATTATTTTCAAATAGTTCAATGGACCGGAGTCAATAATTCAGCTTATATCACGGTTACCACAAACATTGCTCTGGTTCCTATTTTTAAGACATTTGAAAAAATAGGTGTGCGGTTATCCAATAATAATGCATACCAATGGAACATTTCTCAGCCAATCAGAATACAGCATTCAACAGACCAGTGGTATAAATATACTTACTGACCTCACTGATCTATAAAATAAACTACTATTGTAAAGAGAGCGTTATTAGTCACATCACACCAATGTAATGTGGCCCACAAAACTATGAAGGTACATTTTTCAAAATTGAAATGTATACATCATCTGAAAACTAAATAAATAAGTTTTCCATTGATGTATGATTTGTTAGGATTGGACAATATTTGGCCAAGTTGCAACTATTGGAAAATCTGGAATCTGAGGGTGCAAAAAAAATCTAAATATAAAGAAAAAAGTGAAGTCCTTAGCAACACATATTACTAATGATGATGAATTCTTTTTTTTATATATTTACCATAAGAAATTTACAAAATAGCTTCATGAAACATGATCTTTACTTAATATTCTAATGATTATGGTATAAAAATCATATAAAAATGTATTGTTGGCTATTGCTACAAATATACATGTGCTACTTATGAATGGTTTTGTTGTCCGGGTTCACATACACTGAATAAAAAAAAAAGATAAAACAACCCTTGCAGTCAATTCAGCGTACTATTTTAAGTGAAAATGTACCATAACTTTTAAAATTAAGTTGAAATTGTTTAACTTAATTTTTTAAGTTAAAGTAGCATACACAATATGTTTATTTGAAAAAAATGCATATTTTTATAGTGTATAATAAATGTAAGGTTTTTCTGTACCTCAAATTTCAGCTGATCCAGTAAATATCCAAAAGTAGTCATATTGGATTTAGATACAGTAATACTGAGGAGGTCCCACTCCCCCTGAGTTTGAAAAGCCTTCTTAGAGCTGGCAGTCATAAATGAGGCATCAGAAAATTGATTGATTGTAAGCTCATTGACTGTAAGGGAATATAAACAAGTGATATTAATGTTAGACTTTATTATTAATGACTTAAATCAATTTGGGTTTCAGATTTACTTGAATGCAATGCGGACTGAAGAGTCAAAGTACAGGTTTGGGCATCAAAGGGAAACGTGTACAGGTCCATCTTGCAGGCGGTGGTCAAAATTAAAGTTTCAGACAGGAGTACATGACCCTCACTGAACATCTTTACATAAGAATTTTCCATAGATGCAAATTCTGTCGCGATGCTTAAGAGAAAAACAGCAAACACACAAGACCAGAGAGATGAAATATATTTGGTCAACACAAACTACTGTACTGACTTTTTATTTACATTATACAAAGGGGTCACGTCATGAATTTATTAAATATTTTTTATATCATTATGTAACATTTTGTCATTTTAGGTTTTCATGACCATTACCCTTAAAATACCCTTAATTCCTTCTGAATTTCAAAATTTAAAATTATATTTACTAGGAGTGCATAACAATGAATCGCAACTAATCGATTGCAGAATAAAAGTTTTTGTTTACATTATAAATGTGTGTGTATTGTGTATAATAATTATGTATATATAAATACACACACACATGCATAAATTGTAATTTTAATAAAAATATTTTTTATTTTAAAATTGTAAATTTTGTAAATTGTAAAGATTAATGAAAGCTGAAGAAGTATTGTTCATTATTAGTTTAAATCAACTAATGTAGTTAACTAATGTCAATGAATAGAACCTTACTGTAACATATACAGTAACAACGTTTTTATTTGTTATTTCTTTTTGTTGCTATTCTCAGATTCTGTAATGAGAAAAATATTAGTACAAAAATATTACAAGAGGAGTATTTATTCAAGACCTTTCAGCAATGCCAATGTCTGGAGTCCAGAGCTTATCTTTCTGAATTGTACATGTTTGGATCCCACAAAAGTTACTGGCGTTCCACGACGTGAAATCATTGACCCAACCCTGCAAAGTTATGAAGTTAACAGTGATTATAACTAGTGGCTGACCAATTTGGGGTTTTCGTTATACCAATGCACAACAAAATGTGCAATAGCAATAATGGCAAGATGTATCTATAATTAAAAAAGATACATGTAATATAGAGAAAATTTTTTAAATACATTTCAAGTATTATATGAATTATTCATAATATTATTTTCCATTATTTTTTGTTAATATGTGCAGCATGATAGAGGTTTATAAAAAAACTTACCAATACAACTGTGATCTGCGTTGCAAAGCTTTGGGCTTTTTCATTCTATAGTTAATAAAGAGAATTAGTTAACAAACATTAGTTAACAATTTAGCATCTCACATGAAATGAAGTTGAATGATGCTGGACTCATACCACATCTGTGATGGAGGTCACAAACAGGTCCACGTAAACTTTAGTAGGTTTTCTCCAGTTATACACGGGCCGCAGAGACGTCATCTGAAAGTCATCGCTGTCTAAGCCAAGATATTCAATAAGTCCCTTATAACTGCAGCTATCAGTAGTGGTCACCCAACCTAAACACATGAAAACAAATCCATATTCACCATAAACAACATAAAGAAAATGTTACTACTTGTAATAAAAATAATGAAAACTTACCAAAAGCAAGAAAAAACATTAACCAGCGCAGATACATGGTAAATAGTGAAAAACATCCAAAGTGTGATCCAAATTAAAAACTTTCAGCAGGATGAAGAATCAGTCTTAACCGGTTATTGTCATTTGCTCAATGTATGTACTATGAGTTAGAAACATGCCCCACCTCCTCCATTAGTTTTACTATAGTAAAATGTGGTTAAACGTATGTAAAAAGCTGACACATGTCTTTATGTCAGTAATTTGCATACCTAGAATAAACACAAATGACAATGAATAATAAATCAAATACAAATAGCATTTATTTTCCAATAAGAAATGTAAAAATCTACTTGAATGACATGGATTGTGATTTTATCTACCTGTTTATTTGCATGGGTGAGCGTGTGTGTAAGTTTCGATACGGTTTATCCCCATGAGCTTGACACAAGTGATGAATAACTCATTGTGTAAATGTCTTACTGAGACCTCTGCCTGCTTCTGCTATGTTGGCTGCTTCTAGAGAGAAAAATATGCCCATAACTACTGGTCTAGGATCAGTTTTCTTCACCCAAAATCCAAATTAAAAAAATTTAAGTCAAACGAGTCGTGATTTCAGTCAATACAAATTCATTCGTATTAAAAATATATTATGATGTTGTCCATATCCAGTACTTGCATAAAAATGTGTTTATGATGTGCATAAGATTACACTAACTTTAGGCTACTTATGGGCTGCCGGTCACTTTAGCAAGTTGAAATAGTAGACATGAGAAAAGTTTTAAAATTAAGACGTCATGTTGCAATACACAGCTGGAGTTATGCTAAATAATAACTAAAATAAACTTTGCAGCCTTAAAATGGGATTGGATTTGTAATCCAATTTGTAAAGTTTTAAAGGGGACATATTATGAGATTTTTTTAAGATGTAAATTAAATCTTTGGTGCCCCCAGAGTGCCTATTTGAAGTTCTAGCCAAAAATACCCCACAGATAATTAATTACAGCATGTTAAAATTGCCACTTTATAGACCTGAGCAAAAGTGTGCCGTTTTTGGGTGTGTCATTTAAAATGCAAATGAGCAGATGAAGTGCAAACACTGATCACAATGATGGTGGTTTGTTGCAATTGAAACTCAATTGTGCTGTGAATTATTTTCTCTCTCTCTCTCTCTCTCTCTCTTTCTCTCTGCACTAAATGGCTGTGCTGTGGTTGGATAGTGCAGATAAAGGGGGCGGTATTATCCCCTTCTGACATCACAATAGGAGCCAAATTACATTGACCTATTTTTTTACATGCTTGCAGAGAATGGTTTACCAAAACTAAGTTACTGGTTTGATCTTTTTCACATTTTCTAGGTTGATAGAAGCACTGGGGACCCAATTATAGCACTTCAACATGAAAAAAATCAGATTTTCATAATATGTCCCCTTTAAAGGAACTCATCCATGTATCAAAAACTAATCCATACAGTTATTAAATATTTTCTGAGGTGACGCGATGGATTTCTTGTAACATTGGGTTGGAGGTCAACCTCCATCCTGACTTTAACTCACTTGTCAATACCCGTACAGCAAAGTTTTAAATATAAATGTTACAAAAAAATTTGCTAACAGTACAAATATTGCTAGTCACGAGTCGCGTTATTTAGGGCTTGTTTCTAAAGCGTAGTTAATTATTTGGGCTTGATCCCAGCTTTATAAAAAGTTGTCAATCAGATATTTAGGGGTCAAGCACCGAAGGTGCTGTGACACCTATTGGAATTGTTAGTATTATTAGGGGCCAAGCACCTATGGTGCTGTGGCACCTATTGTTTCTGTTAGTATTATTATTCTTCTTAATCTTAATCTTAATCTTCCCCAATGGGAGTCTCTGGCAGCCCTATGAACCGTATATAGGAAAATTATGAAATTTGGCACAGTTGTAGTGGTGGTCATAAATAGTCATTTGGCCAAAAATGGGGTCTCTAGCAGTAACTCTATAGCGCCACCATCATCTCAAAAATTCAATGTTCAAATGGTTATAACTCGTGATCCATTTGCTCTATGAAAATTCTACTTAGTACACGTGATTGCTCTCCTCATGCTTATTGTTTTTAATACCTTACAGTAAGACTCCACCCATTACAGTATCGGCCATTTTGAAATGTACAGTATTTCGTTTTTTCGCTACTCCTCCTTCAAATTTGGTTCAATTCTTATGAGATTTGGCACATGTGATCTTTGGAGTGAGCCGCATAGAAATGACTGAACAGAATTTTGATATTTTTCTTTATTCAAAAGTAATTAATGCGTGAACTTAACGAGATTGACGCAAAATTGGTTCTGAGGCTGTATCTCGGTCATTCTTTGATCAATCGAGATGAAATTTGGTACGCTTCATGTCGACCGTGAAATGGGGGTCCATGCCAAATTTGGTGACAGCGCCACCTATGGGTCATGAGATAGGAAAAAAGGCTATTTTTGCGCATAACTTCTGAATCGTTTGTCAGAAAATTATGATCTTGGTGTCTACGGATTCCTTGGCTCATGCCGCATCTGTCGATATGTATTATGCCGGGATTGACCGAACCGCCTGTCCGCCATTTTGAAATTTCACATAATTTGTTATATTTTTTGAACAATTGGACATATCCGCGCAAAAATAAGTAAGGAGCTTCGACATGATGTCCTGAAGGTACCTGGGAAGTCAGAGTACAGCACCACCTAGGGGTTATAAACTATAACAGTTCTTATGGAACTGCTTATAACTTCTGAATACTTTGTCTGATATTAATTTCTTTGTGAAATTGTATTCACTGGTTTATGCCGATTGCAACGATACCTCGTTTGTCATTTTCCAACATTCTGTTCATGTGTTATTGTAAAGCATATGGTAGATGATTTTTTCGCTACTCCTTTTACAAATTTTGTTTATTTTATGCCAGGTACTGCTCGTATAATGTTTGGAGCAATCCGCACAGAAATGACCGAACAGATTTTTGATATTCTGTTCTCTTTCTTAGAAATACCACTCCAAAGTTGACCGTGCCTGTGACATTGTCTATTTATCATAGTAAATTAATGTGACTGTATATTACATTGTATAGCATTACTATACAGAATGATGTTCTTGTCTTCAATCTCACTTGAGCTTTTTGATTCTCATATACATTGTATTTCTGTTAGTTCTGCTCTGCACTGTCAGTTCTGCATCTGTGTTGATTGGCACATGTCAATCCTTGCAGCACCTAAGCTGTTTTTGCTGCCCTTTGAGCTGTGTTAACTGAGTTGCGCATCTGGTTAACCACATGCCATGAGATTCTGAGGTCATGGGTTCGAATCCCATGTGCAGTGGTATTTTGTTTTGTGATTCTCATACTATACATTGTATTTCAGTTATTTGTGCTCTCTGTTGTCATTTCTACACTTTTGGTAATTGCTGGATATCAATGTTTATAACTGTAAAGCTGTATTCTATAGCTTGGACACACCAACTCAGTGGTTTAATCGTTTACTCAGTGGCGCATGCGGTTAGTGCTGTACTTTGGGAATATGAGGTCATGGGTTCAAATCCCAGCTCTTACTTTCACTTATTGAGAATCCTTTTGTGTTCCCTTTAACACGTTCTTCTCGACCTGTCTGGTTTTCCACACGTGTTATATTTTTGCCATCTTTTCTGTTGTTGCTCCGCACTGCAGTGGTTCTGCTCTGCATTTGCTTTGCTTCGGGTTCGGGCTCTGTATTTCGCGCTTTCTGCGCTTTGCGCATTTGCTGCGTCGTGTGGTTTTTGCTGTGCTTTGGGTGCTCATTGCGCTGAAGGTGCTTGACCCCGCAATTGCTGCTTGCAGCTATATTTTCTATATGTTATTTAAACGTAGGAGTTTGTCTAGCCTGTTCTCTCTGTCCCTCCCCTTTCCCTATACACACAGGAGACAGCAGAGTTTTTTCCCATTCACACCTGCTTCTAATTGTCTCTGACCCAGCTGGCAACGAGTACTAGCCAATCAGAGGCAAAGCAGGGCAACCTTTTTTTTATTCTGGTAGGTAAACATAGTCAGTGAGTGACGTAAACTAAAGCAATAAGCCCCAAGAAGCAATGGGTTACCAGTGCATTTTATAACAGCTAAGGGGCGTTGTTAGGCACGACGCGAAGCTGAGATTTTATTGAGATTTTAACACCTTTTGAGATTTGAGATTTTAACAACTTTTAGGTTATCCTAACATTAAGATGTTATTTACGTCAGTTTCATTTTCAAATTAGAATTTTTCTTAAGTTT